>NW_026843647.1:1060000-1371039 GCF_030254825.1 Meriones unguiculatus
ATCACGCGACCGGACGCCATTTTTGTAGTTCTCAGATACAATCCCAGAAGTCTTTGCTCCGAAGCCATGTTTGTAGTTCTCAGGCAGGTGGGTCTCTGTCGCGATGCATCTTGGGACTGTTGGTACTTCACTGACCAGTGAGCGCTCCCAAGTGGGAAACCAATGACAATGGTTGGTCTGTGACTAGAAGCTTTGTATTTACGAACCTGTGTCCGAGGCCGGGGAGATTCTGGGAAGTGGAAAGGGGGTGGGGGAGGGGACTCAGAGCCTCCGAGCCCTGAAGTCTCCGCTCTCTGCAGGGCAGATTCGAAAACAAAGCCGGAAGGGGTGGGACTTCCGTAATCGGTGCGCCAGTACCTTTGCGGGTTTTTCCAGGTCAGCATCTTTATACAAGCTCTTCGCCAGAACTCCACAATCAGGAGGTTGCGGGATTCCCAGTCCACCGCCCGCCTGCCTAGAGTCCTCGAGCGACTCGTGCGTCGGGCCGACCACAGGCAGGGGGATGGCGGGAAGAGAGAGGCACAAGCCTCTCCCACTCTACCTGCGTGCATCCTGGGGAAATGGGTTTACTCCTGCCAGGGCTGAGGTTGTACACGACCTTGTAAAGGGTGTTCTGGCGCCCTCTGCTGTCTTGCAGGTGCCCGAGCAGGCAGGACACTGTAAATAACGCTTAGGGAGTTAGGGGCTGAGTAGGAAAATTGCTCTGTGCTTAGTGGTTAGGGTGCTGGGTACACAGTACATAAGAATCCTGCCACCTCTGCTGACCTGAAGGCATACACACATGGGCAAAGAGAAAAAGGAGGAGGTGGAGGAGGAAGGAAGGAAAGAAAGAAGAAAGATCGATCAGTCTGTGATTTTTTTTTCAAAAAAACTCCCACCTATTTGAAACTTGGGTAATATTTGGTGTTAATTTGCTGAACTTGAACCAGAATACATAGGAAAATGTTCACGTTCTCTATAGTTATATAAATAATTGATGTTTTTCCTCATGGCAAATAACATTTTCAACTAGAAGGAAGTTGTTGAACATGGCAAAGCAGCACATTGTATTTAGAGTCTGTATCAAATTAGAATGATTTGATGAACTTTCAGAGGAAGCTTCACATATTCAAAGACAAGAACCATCCCTTCCTTAAAGCATTTTCTCAAGGCACCTAGACTTACCCAGCACCCAGGAGATTCTTACTTCCATAAATCCTGGATTGACAATTTTGATTGCTCGCATCCAGCTTTGCTTTGTAGAAATTGTAATCCATACCCAGAACATATTTCTATGAAGATTAATCTAGAAGAAATGGCTGTAATGATCAATTCTGAGCCCAGCCATTCTATATGGAATGTAGTGTATGCAGTGGCCTATACCGTCCATGAAATGCTTTTGAGGAAATAAAAAAATTGGATCTAAATAAGACAAAAACAAGGGTGGACTTCTACCATGGTTGGTAAGCCTCACCCATAAGCAAGAGAAGCACCAGGATCTTACATTATTGGTAAGTTATTTACTGTGGTCAAGCCAATAAAACATTTTCATCTTATAATTAAAAGTATAAGTTCAAATGGAAAAGGGAACTATTACAATGTATGCATGTATGAATATAATTATCTTACATGATTTTGAGACTGAAAGCACCAATTTCAAGACATTAAATTTGAATATATTTCAACAAATGTTTCTCCAATGTGAGATAAAATTCTGTAATTTGTAAGTGTAATCATTGCAAAAATATAGCAAGTTCAGTAACAATTTTTTTTTATATTTCATGGAATATGTCCAACACCATAAGATATAAACAAGGGGATCATATCCAAAGTAGCCATTTCACCAAAATTACAATCTATATTTATGACACAAGACATAAGAAGATCCCTTTGTGGACAATAAATACTGTGTCCTAGAGTCAACAGTAACTGAAAAGTAATTTGCTTTCAAATTTTAATTTAGTATTTTGTATTATTTAGTATTAGTAAAGTAAGATGAAGTTGAAACCAAAACTGCTTCCATTATGAAATTTTGGAATACAGACAGTGCTCTTGAGCCTGGGACGTATTTCATTGTATTGGTGATAAATGTAATATGAGGATTTTAAACAAACAATATATAAACTTAGGACTCATTTACACTTAACAAGCCTTGGAGATCACCTCCAAATAGGGTATCATCAAGAATATTGTTGAGCCAGTCTCTTCAAGATCTCTTCATTCAGTCAATGATAGGTAAATACAAGATGAACTCTGAATCTTTAGTGTACTGTGTAACTTAGTGTTATGGGAATAAGTAATATTTGACATAGATATTGACATAGTCTATAATCATGGCTTCTAGTCATAATATGTTTGGTAAGTTAATATGTCTCTTGTTCAGATAACTGTATACCTATACAGAAGTTCTTTAATAACATGAGTTATGAATTAGTTATCACAGTATTAGGTTTAGTTACTAATTTTCAGGAGTTGATTTTTTGTTATCAGGATAATACTGGTGTCTTACCAAAATATAGAAGTGTTTCTTCCTTTTCCCTTCTGTGGAATACTTTAAGGAGTATTGCAGTGAGTTCTTTGAGACTTTTGTAGAATTCATGCTGAATCTAAACCTATGCTTGCTTTCTTTTATTTTTTTTTCTTTTTATTTGAAAAATTTAAATTACTTTTTCTATTTTGGTTGTTATATGTCTGTTTAAATAATTTACTTCATCTTGATTCAATCTTGTTAGATTTTATACATGTAGAACTCTACCAATTTATATTTTACATTTGAATGTTTATTTGAAAGAAGAGTTAAAATATGAACCTATGATTCCTGTTTTCCTCAATGCATGCTATAGTGTCTGTTATATCGAAATTGATGCAGTTGACACGGAATTAATAGAGAGAAGACAGGTATTTCCAGAAGCAGGATTTTTCTCACAGTCAGAACACTGATGTGCTAGTCTTTTGAGGGAAGAAGTGGAGAATCTGTGCTGTAGTACTAGGGGCTGGGGATTTTAAGTGGCTTGATATGCTGGAGGACATATTGTGGGGTTTCAGTGTATAAATTTCTGGACTTAGTTCTGCCTCTGCGGTTTCATTCAGGAATTGTGAGTGCTGGCAGTTATTCTTGAGTGTGGGGTAGTTTTTAAGCAAGCATTTTCCAGCCTGATATTTTTTCTTTGTTATTGTTTCTAATGCTATGCTCAAAAACTGTGTGTGTTTGTTTTTGTGTGTGTGTAATAACAATGAAAAAAGACACCACAATTTTGCAAATGAACAATGAGGAGTATATGAGAGTGTTTCAAAGGAGGAATGAGAAGGGTAATGATGAAATTACATTATGCTTGAAATAACATTGTAATTGATAAAATAAAAAATAATAAAAACAACAAATAAAATCACTGTAATTGATGTATTAAACTTTGAATGCAGCAAAAATTCTAATTGTTTTGTCTAAATGTTTTGTCTAACAATCTTTGCCACTTTGTTGTAGGATTGGGTCTCTTACTACTGAGGTTTTACTGAAAGATGTTTATAAATTCCCATTATTTTGTTCATTTTGGTGTTTCCTTAGTTTTTTTAAAATTGATTATTATTGGTTACTTTCATTCCTGTATTTAACTATAAGTACAATCACTTAGAATATTTAGTTTTCTTTTTTTTTAACTTTTATCAATTACACTTTATTCATTTTGTATCCCCCCATACGCACCTCCCTCCTCCCCTCCCGTCCCCACCCTCCCCCCTTCTGCATGCATACCCCTCCCCAAGTCCACTGATAGGGGAGGTCCTCCTCTCCTTCTTTCTGATCTTAGTCTTATATAAAGAAATGTTCATTCTTGAAAACATACATATAGTTAGCATTGTAAAAAATAAGCAGTTTGTATTTCAAAATATATATATATATCACACATGAAGTAACAATGAAGAAAGAAGTCTTTGATTTGAAGGTGAGTATGTGTGGGGGGTATGTGGGAAGGCCTGGAGGGAGAAAAAAGGAAGGAAGAAATTTTGTGATGAAACCATAGACTCAAAATAATTGATAAATTTTAATATCCAGAAGTAAATACTGAGGGTGAAAAGACTGTGGCACATGAATTCAGGGTCAGAGACTGATATTTGTATCTTTCTGTATACCTAAACTTAGTTTGAGCATCTTGATGAGGAAGTCAAAAGTAGTTTTATTTAGGTGTTAACCCCCAGTCTCCTTACTTGGAGCCTGGTGCTTTACCATTTGAGCCACTTAAGGCTTTTTGGTCTCCCTCCCACCAAAATTACTCTTTCCCTAATGTTGTTATTGCTTAACAACAGGTGGTCTTAATTAGACTGACAAAGTGCTTCAGGCTTGTTTACTCAGACACTTTCTTCAGGACAGTATGGGCTCACTGGCCATCCTCTGTCCTCTCTCTGAGGTAGGCTCCCAGGGCTGGTAGAGTTTTAGGGTCCCATTGTCCTTCTGTGAATGATGAATGAGAAATGGAGAGGAAAGAAAGAGGTCTCAGGCATACACACTCACTGAAACATTTCAAACAAATTCCCACAAGCTTACATATGATAATGATGATGGTGTTGGTTTTAGCTAGCATTTCCTCTGCATAAACTGCAGCAAATTTAGACTGCCTTTGGGAGAAGATCTTCCCTGTTCACCAGTTATGGCTGGCTCCCACATACAATCACATAGACAAATGATCAGATATATAAACCTGTACATATTTATGCACATATTCCATGGATGATGCAAAAGAGGAGCACCTTACAGGCAGCAATTGACATACACTCATTTAACATGTACAAAAGCAGACATATTTCATGCAAACACATCAATACACATATTTATATATTTACAACTCATGGATGAAGCAACTTCCAGGGGGCTTCAGTCCTGCTTATGGCCTGGTCTTAGCTTTTTTTTTATTTCTGAGACAAAGGAATAAATTCATAATCAAAAAAGTAATTGATTACAGATAAAGAGGAATTAAAAACTGTAACAGGTTACATGTATTTTCATTAAAACTAAATATTTTGTATTTGTGTATCCATTATAGAATTTCATGGCGAGTTCAGAATGACAAAGGTTGACAGGGGTTAAAGGTTAACAGGGTCCAAGAGATTAGAAGAAGATATATGTCTGCTCAATTAGGACTGACCTGGCTACACATTATCCAGCTATCTCTTAGTTTGTAGTGAGTTCAGGGCCAAAATTTTATCTGTCTTCCATTCCAAGATACAAAGTGAATTTAGACTGACAGTATTTTATGCCATAAGCTGACAAGGCATAGGAATTACAGTGAAACAATTCGTATATATTGACATCAAGTTTTGTATTTAATTTAGTCATTTCTTGGTTGCCCCATTATAATTTGCATTTTTAGAAGTGTAAACTTGCCTATATTTTTGCTGTATACAAGAATGAATGGAGCTATCCCTAGAGTGAGAGCTTATCTGAAGCCACAATTAGTCTCAAGCCCTTCTCTTAGTGAGGCTTATGGAGAACCACAAAAGTATTTATTGCAGCCATAAAACTGTAAAATTGTTTTAGAAGTTCTAAGCAAGTTAACTTCTACAATTGTTTGAATCAAATCAGAAATTATATAATCAGGAATTAATTCATCTGAATAGCAGCACATCTTCCTAAACCCTAGGAATTTTATTCAATAAAAATGGGTAAAAACCCAGAAAGTGAGTGTTCATGCCAAGCCTGAATTTTTTTAATTTAATTTAATTTTATGAATTACACTTTATTCACTTTATATCCTCCCATAAATCCCTCCCTCCTCCCCTCCCAGTCCTACTCTCACTCCTCCTTCTTTACCCATGCCCCTTTCCAAGTCCACTGATAAGGGAGGTCCTCCTCTCCTTCCTTCTGACCTTAGTCTATCAGATCACATCAGGAGTGGCTGCATTGTCATCTTCTGTGTCCTGGTAAGGCTGGTTCCCTCCTCAGGGGGAGGTGATCAAAGAGCAGACCAATCAGATTATGTCAGAGTCAGTCCCTCTTCCCATTACTATGGAACCTACTTGGACACTAAACTGCCCTGGGCTACATCTGTGCAGGGGTTCTAGGTTATCTCCATGCCTGGTACTTGGTTGGAGTATGAGTCTCTGGGGAGACCCCTGTGTTCAAATTTTCTGGTTCTGTTGCTCTCCTTGTGGGGTTCCTGTCCTCTCCAGGTCTTACTATTTCCCATTTCTTACATAAGATTCCATGCACTCTGCCCAACAGTTGGCCATAAGTCTCAGTGTCTGCTTTGATAGTCTGCAGGGCAGAGCCTTTCAGAGGCCCTCTGTGGCAGGTTTCTAGGTTGTTTCCTGTTTTCTTCTTCTTCTGATGTCCATCCTGTTTGCCTTTTGGGATGGGGATTGAGCATTTTATTCAGGATCTTCTCTCTTAAGTAGTTTCTTTTGATGTACAGATTTTAGTAGGTTTATCCTATGTTATATGTCTATATGAGTGAGTATATACCGTGTGTGTCTTTCTACTTCTGGGACAGCTCACTCAGGACGATCCTTTCCAAGTCCCACCATTTACCTGCAAATTTCATGGTTTCCTTGTTTTACATTGCACAGTAATACTCCATTGTGTGCATGTACCACAATTTCTGTATCCATTCTTCAGTTGAGGGGCATCTGGGCTATTTCCAGCTTCTGACTATTACAAATAAAGCTGCTACAAACATGGTTGAGCAAATGTCCTTATTGTGTACTTGAGCCTCTTTTGGATATATGCCTAGTAGTGGTATGGCTGGATCTTGAGGAAGCACTATTCCTAGTTGTCTAAGAAATCGGCAGCTGGATTTCCAGAGTGGTTGTACAAGTTTACATTTTTACCAGCAGTAGAGGAGGGTTACCCTTTCTCCACAACCTCTCCAGCATGTGTTGTCACTTTAGTTTTTCATCTTGGCCATTCTGATGGGTGTAAGGTGAATTCTCAAGGTCGTTTTGATTTGCATTTCCCTAATAGCTAATGACGTTGAACATTTCTTTAAGTGTTTCTCTGCCATTTGATATTCCTCTACAGAGAGTTCTCTGTTTAGCTCTGCTCCACATTTTTTAAATTGGATTACTTGGTTTGCTGCTTTTCAGCTTCTTTAGTTCTTTATATATACTGGATATTAGCCCTCTGTCAGATAAAGGGTTGGTGAAGATTCTTTCCCAATGTGTCTCCTAACATGACCTTGCCTCTCCACTCAACTCCCACTTTTCCTTATAGTTGAACCAACTGCATTGATTGTTCCTGGTACTTGAGGATAGCATGGGAGGTTCTGATTGGGCTTTCAGTCATTTACAGGCTGTTACAATGGATAATAAAGTTAGATATGCCCCTCTTAGTCTTGTCTCTGGTGTTTGATTCCCAGGATTCTGCGTGGGCCCTGTTGCCACTCATTCCAGTTCCCCATGGTTCCTGATTTCCATATTTATGTAAATACTGGCAATCAGGACTAGTTATTTGCAAGACCAGCAAAACCTCTTCTCTGCTGAGCCAACTCTCATGCCCTATGTTGCCTATTTTTGATCACCATTTACATTGCTGATGCTTTCATCTGTTATTTGTAACTGTTTAAATATAGATTTCATTTTAGGAAGATCATATCAATGCTATAATTTAAAGTGAGGCACTTCAAGTTTCTAGATGATATGTACATAATTAGAGGGAATGAATAGCTTGTGTAGAAAATTGAGCAAAGAGCTGTCAGTTCTTTGATTTGATTGATTAATTTTCATTTGTTTAATTAATTTTTGGTAGAGTATTCTGTGCCCCTGACTATTCTGGAACTCATTGCATAGACCAGGCTACCATCCAACTCTATGAGATATACCTGCCTCTGCCTCCTGAGGGTTGTTGGAATTAAAGGCATGACAAAATACACCCAGCTTACCCATTGTTTTTATACTTAGGAACTGTTCATACAATTTCTCTGAGGTGGGCTAAGCACAGTTGATCTGTTTAATTGTCTCCCCTTCTTTATGTCTATTAATTAGCGTTTCTCCTACAAGGCTACATCATGTTTTTGAATTTTTTAATTTATTTTTCTTAATTACAGTTTATTCATTTTGTATCCCCCTTGTAGTTCCCTCCCACCTCCCCTCCTAAACCCACCCTCCCTCCATCTCTCCCAGCAGTGCCCCTTCCCCAGTCCACTGATAAGGGATGTCCACCTCCCCTTCCCTCTGATTCTAGTCTATAAGGACTAGTCAGGAGTGGCTGCAGTGTATTCCTCTGTGGCCTGGTAAGGCTAGGTGTGGAGAACATACCTGCAAGGTAAGCACTCAGGAGGCAGAGGCAGGAGGATCACATTTCCAAAACTTTTTAAAGATTTTTTTACTATTTATACAACATTTGCCTGCACACTTGATCTCTGTATAGATGCTTGTGAGCCACCATGTGGTTGCTTGGAATTGAACTCATGGCCTTTGGAAGAATATTGAGTAGTGCTCTTAACCTCTGAGCCACCTCTCCAGCATCATCCAAAAACATTAAGAAGGAATTTAAGGTATTGATTTGTTCATGGTGCTTTTTTGCTTTCCTACTTTCTTTCTTCTGATTTATTAGTTTATCTATCTATCTATCTATCTATCTATCTATCTATCTATCTATCTATCTATTTACTTATTTTACAGTGTTCTGCCTGCATGTACCACTGCAAGCCATAAGAGGGCATGAGATCTCACTATAGATGTTTGTGAGCCACCATGTGGTTGCTGGGAATTGAAGTCAGGACCTTTACAAGAGCAGCCAATGCTCTTAACATCTGAGCTACCTCTCTAGCTCTGGTCTCACTTTTCTTTACTTCATGTTACTTAAATTTTCTTAAACATAAATGATGTGTTACGAACATATGTAGAAGGAGGCATTTTTTTTCAAGGAAGAAAATGAAAAGATGATTAACAGATGTCTTAATGATTCTTTACTATGGTCACACATAAGTTTGAATACTGTCGAGTATATCTCAACAGTTTATATCACCATGTGGTGAATCAAATTTATCATTGTGTTTTCAGGATGGTGTTTCTTACTCATGACCACTAGGAGGCTGTATGCTGCCTTAGCTGAGCTAATTGGATGGATGAGTAAATTGTGCCTTTTCATCAGGAGGTGGGGAGGCCAACCTTGAACTTGTGATCCTCCTGTCTCAGCCTTCTGAATGCTTGGGTTCAAAGCTTGGGTCACTAAAGTAAGAATACTGAAGCAGATGGTATATTTATCTGTTTGTGATGATTATCACCTTTTAAGATTTCCAAACTTGATATGTTTAATATGTCTCACACATTTAATAAGATATTAAAATGTATCACTCTGCCATGTCAGGCAACCCCTAACCAACTGAAATTCCAATTCCAGGGAATCCACTATCCTCTTCTATCCTCCAGGGACACACACACACACATGAACAAATGTGTCTTTTAAAAAGTAAATGTGTAATCGGCATCACAACCAGAAAAGCACATTTTGAAGAGATGTAGCTGAGAAGCACCGTGATAATGTGACCTTAATGTGCAGAATATTTCCTCAAGTGTTTCATACCATTCTTCTTCAGTAGAAGGTGTTCACATGTTCTCTATACAAAATAAAAATAGAACCCTGTGTCTCCCCCTAGCCCTTGCCCCATGGGTCTTCTGTAGTTTCTCCTGCCATCTTTGACTTCTTTTGTTTTCAACCCATTAAGAATTTCTTATAATGGAGATTTAAATATTGAAATAAAATCAAGATTTAAATCTTTCTTCCATCTGCCATTTTTTCTATTAACTCTACTGTGTGCCTTCCTTGTGAAAGGAACCCTGCAAACTGCCTGCAGGCATGGCTCTGATGTTTGGTTTAATATTAATATTAATATAAATAATATTTTGAATTTTTTGGACAATGTTTCTCTGTGTATCCCTGGCTGTCTTGGACTTGCTCTGTACGCCAGGCTGGCCTCAAACTCAGAAACATCTTCTTGCCTCTGCCTCTCCAGTGTTGGGATTAAAGTTCTGTGCCACCATGCTTGGCAGCAGGCTCTTATAGCCTGGTTAAAGTCATACTATGTAACTTAGAACATGTCTAGACATGTGAGTGTGATGAGCTGGCAGGGGATGCAAGCCCTTATTTTTGGAGACAGGGTTTCTCTGTGTGGTCTTTCATGTCCTGGACTTGCTTTACAAACCTGGATGTCCTGGAACTGACACCTGCCTCTGCTTGCCCCACTGATGGTCACAGGTGTGTGACACCACACCTGGCTTCTTGTTATAATCATTAAAAATGATTTATAATCTCTGTGTATGTGTCTGCCTTTTTGAGACCAGCCCTGTTTTGACTAGGAGAGTTGGCACTCTGTAACAGAAAGGAGTCAAGTCTGCCTACCCTAGGCACAAGGTACTCTACTCTCAACCGCTGAGTCAGTGAGGGTGTGGGCCCTATAGCTTGTAATAAAAAGATCCTCATATGTTCTGCAATGGATTCAACTCCTGGTGGTCTTTTGTGGTCTCATGAACTGAGCACATCTGAGGTAGTCACACGAAGTATTTCTACTATAAGAACAGCCATAAATTCTCTCTGTTATACCTTACAAAAGTGGGTTATGGCAGAGCATAGAAAACTCAGCTATGGGCCTCCAGTGCCATCAGGTAAAATTCTTAACACCGGGTCTGGTAGAAGTTTGTGTTACAGTTAGCACAACCGTACAGGTATTCCTCAGTCCTAGTAGAGTAGGTCCACCAAAGAGGCTGGCAAAGAATGGCCAATAAGGGCTAAAGATGGCCCAACACAAATCGTTATTAGGCTCTGGACATACCAACATCATCACATCACTGCAGATGAAGCAGCAGCAGCACCAGCTAATCAAGATATGTCTTAGAATTCTGGGACCATCAACAAAGGGTCAAGGCTTAGTAATCTACACAATGACTGGAACCCACAGCAGTGATAACAAAGACCAACAGAACTGTGCCAAAGCGATAACCAGAGGACCCTAAAAGGTGGGGCAGATCACTTGTTTGGGGAAGTGGCTTTATCTCATGGACACACACTTTCCTATTTCATGAAGAGGAAATTGTTAGGCTCCAGTTTTCCAGAAATCATTAAAATGATTTATATGTCTATTGTAATTAATAAAACAGCAAAGAAAGAACATGTGGGATACATGTGGGTGCAGAGATACAGATGTCCATTCACAAAGAAATACCATAAAAGCATGAAACCAGAAGCCATAATGTACACAAAGGAACAGTATATAAATATATGTGTGTGTGTGTGTGTGTATGTAGGCAGAAGTGTGTGTGTATATATATATACATATGTTTATATGTGTGTGTGTGTGTGTTTATATACATATAAAGCATTGACAAACCACAAGTATACCCTTGAGCTTTTCTGTTGCCATCTGTTGCTGTTCATGGGACCTAGGATTTTAGTCTGGTTTGTTGCCCCAATGAGACTCTCTTGGAGAAAACTAACTGTTTCATTTATTATTATTAGTAGTAGTAGTATTTAAAGAGATAAAGAGTGTTCTTTTTGGAGTGAAACTTTATTTATGATTCGTGGTGTAGTTCTTTTTATTATAGAAGATTTGTTTATTATTTGTACAGTATTCTGTCTGCATGCCAGAGGAAGTCGCCAAGTCTTACTATAGATGATTATGAGCTGCCACGTGGATGCTGGGAATCGAACTCCAAACCTTTGAAAGAACAGCTGGTGCTCTTAAGCTTTGTGCCATCACTCCAGCTCCCTTAATTTTTATTTTTATTTATTCATTTTACATCCCTGTCGTAGACCCCTTCCTCCTCTCTTCCCAGGCCTACCCTCCCTGTTTCCCCTATCACCCCTCACCTGGCTCCTCAGAGAATGGGATCTGCCAACCCCAAGTCCACCCATGTCAGCATATCAAGTCACATCAGGACTGAGAGCATCCTCTTCCCCTGTGGCCTGGTGAGGTAGCCCTGAAAGGGGAAAGTGATAGAAAAGATAGCTTGTGGGTCAGGGTGCATTCTTATGTGTGTTTGTCCTGAAGTGTTTACAAGGCATTGTTACCCTCCTGTCCTTCATCCCTTCTGGCACTTACACTCTAGACACAAGAGTACCTTGAGCCCTTAGGGGTGAGAGTTTGCTGGAGACATCTCATTTAGGGTGGGATGGTTCAAGGCCTCTCTCTCTCTGCAGGTCGACTGGACATGGGCCTCTTTATTTGTTCCCATCTGCTGCAGGAGGAAGTTCCCAATGATGTCCAAAGAAGGCACAGATCTGTGACTATGGCTGTTCTGCTTTAGAGTAACTGTAGCATTTAGATTTCTCTTATATTCCTGGCATGTGTAGACTCAGGCTCCTGGGTACCCAAGCAGTATTGGATCGAAGTTCCTTCTCATGGCGTGGGCCTCCTGAAACCCAACCAGATATTAGTTGGTCACTTCCATGATGTTTGTACAACAAGTGCACCAGCAAATCTTGTAGGCATGTCACCATTGGAGAGCAAAGGCTGCATGGCTTGGTTGGTGTGGACCTTTCTCTTCCGGTGGCACTCAGTGAATGTTCCAGTATCATGAACAGTAGTCCAAAGGAGGTGAAGGTTCTAGGTAGGTGCCAGCTAGGATTCTCTGTGTCCAATGAACGGAGGTGTTGTTCTCAGCAATAGAATCTTACCATCACGTTTGGGAGAGCAGAAGAGGGTGGACTCAAGTTAGGTGGTTCCCAGGCCCTGTTTTGATCTAGCATAGAATCCTCCTGAGTTCCAACCCCACAGGACTCGAGGAGGAGGCCGGCTCTGGAGACACTCCTTGCTCTTATTAAATTGAAATAAATACATAGTATTAAATTAATTACAGCATCTATGTAAAGCTCGTTATTAAGTGACACATGCTTGCCACGAGAGGGCACCACATCCCTTGACAGATGACGCTGTGATCCGTGGGGATAGAACCAGGCACCTAGGGAAGAGAGAGGGATTCTCTGCTTCAGAGAGCCCCCTGGCTTTTGGGATGACAGGCATGAGACACTGAGTCCGGTGATTTGTTTCTTTCTTTATTTTTTTTAGATTCATTCATTCATTCATCATTCATTCATTCTCCAGCATTATGCCTGTGCACTATAAGAAGGCACCAGATCTCATTATAGATAGTTGTGAGCCACCATGTGGTTGCTGGGAATTGAACTCAGGACCTTTGGAAGAGCAGTCAGCTCTGTTAACCTTTGAGCCATCTTTCCAGCCTCCAGCTTTTTTTTTTAATCTTTAAAACAGATTTATTATCTGTGTGAGTGCCTTTTTGCCTTCCAGAGACCAGCTCTGTTTTGACTGGGAGAGTCAAAATGACTATAAAAGGGGGGCAGAGACCCCAGAATCCCTTCTCCAGGGACCAGGGACCAGCCGGACCATGTCAGATCAGGAGAAATCAAAGGGCACATTTTTCCTTCGCACAAATGAGACTTCCAGCATCCGGGCCTGTTTACTTCCGAAAGCAGATAGGCGGGGCGATGGCATCAGGAATCCCGAATCCCTGAAAGCTCTGGATCCCGAAGACAGCCAGTGGTGCAGGATGGGGACATTTACATGACACCGGGAACCAGGGGAAACTCTGTGTGCAATGTGGCAACTGGAAAGGGCTTTTCAGGATATTTCTGGGTCCCCTGTATGTTTTCAGGGTTGATTGTTTGGTATTGAATAACTAACTGATTTTATGCTCTTTCTTGGAAAGATTTTTTTTTTCTCACACTCGCAGCTTTTATTAGTTCCCTACATATTTTTTTTTTACATAGGATTAAAGACAACGGTTTCTTCCTGGACCACTTTTGCATGCCTATTGGCGTTTTCCATTTTTCACTTCATGTTTGTGCAGGTACATTGGTAAGCCTTTTTTTCTTTTTCTTTTTTTTTAATATTGGTTCATCTTATGGGTGTAGCTTCTGGTATTATTAGGAGACACACTACCAGAACATACTCTGATCCTCTGCCTTATATAATTTTTCATCATCTGTTCTGCATAATCTCTGAGCCTTAGATCTGGGAATTGTTTTGTAGATTTATCAGGTGTGAGTGTTCTCCAGAATTCTGCCTTGTGATTGGTTGTGTTTTTCAGTCATGATTGCTGTTGCAAAGAAAAGCTTCTTCTGACAGTGGTGAACTATACTTATCTGTGTTCATTATTAAAAATATTTAGGTTGTAACATGTAACATATTCATGCATGGACTTACATGTATTATAGGGATTTTATGTAGATAAATTCCCAGTATGATTGCTTAAACCCCTTTCACAAATATTTACTGTTATTTGATCTGCTTCCTTCTTTCATATTTATCCACCTTGATAATTAGGGGACCTTCCCCACATTATCCCAATCAGATCAATTGTACCTGCCATTTTATTGCTTGCCCAACATTTTTTCTTGTTTCTACATGGTGATACTCACATCTGAAACATGGGATCTAGATGCCCCAGTATAGAGAATGAGAGATATTTGTCTTCTGGATATGGGTTACCTAAATTATAATTTTTCTACTTACAACTAATTATGTGTATGATATTTATCATGTTAAACATATTTATAATTTTCCATTTCCTACCTATTGTGAACACAATAGCAATGAAGGTGACTGAGCAAGTATTTCTAGAGTGGGGTGCTGAATCTAGGAAAGGAGAGCAGGGCCAGGTAGTAGATTTATTTTTTTTCTTTTAGAAAATTCTCTACTCTGATTTTTGGAATGGCTGAACTGTTTAAAAGACCCTCCCCCTTTCCAGAGATCTATTTTCATGCCTGTTCTATAGAAGAATCTCAAATACCACCAAAAGCCCTGTTATACTCCCAAAAATAAGAAATAAAACAAGTATTTAGTTCATGCACTGTTTATCTAAATTACTATCATGTAATTACATTTTTAATATTGTCCACAAATTAATAAGTAACATGAATATCTTACTAAAATTATTTCAGCAGCAGCTTCTATTCTGAAATAGAATGTCTGTGATTGTGAGACAAAGTGAGGAGCTCTTATTTTTGTTTAAATATACATTTCAGAAAAAGGTTACTTAAAAGTATGTAAATAATTTAATTTAGTATACTAATGGGTTTATTAGAAAACTAATACATCAAAACGATCAATTTTTATTTGCTATTTTTTGTTTTTAATACATCTCAAAGAGTTCATATCAGGTCTTAAGAGAATAATGTAGCACTTAGGGAAAAAGATGCATCCCAGAAGTCCTGCATTGGAGGCCAAGATGGAGAAGACTTCCACAGCCACCATGGTTTTGCCCTTGGTGCTCTGGTAGACAGGGATGAAGGTGACCCAGACACTGCAGAACACCAGCATGCTGAATGTCAGGAACTTGGACTCATTGAATGTGTCAGGCAGGTTCCTCACCAGAAAAGCCACAGTGAAACTGCGTAGGGCCAGGGACCCTAAGTAGGCCAGCACACAGTAAAAAACAGTTACTGAGCCCTTGTTGCATAAAATGATGACTTGAGCATTTTCAGAGTGTGCATCTGTGTCAATATAGGGAGGTGAGGTTCCCAGCCAGACTCCACAGAGAGTAAGTTGGATCAGGACACAGATGGGAATGACAGCATTATAGACACCTGAGACAAAGAATCTTCTCATTGTTCTCCCTGGTTTCATGACTCTAAAGGCCAGAATTACAGTTATAGTTTTTGCCAAAACGGTGGAAATAGCCAAGATAAACACAGTGCAAATGTTATTTGTTGCAGTATGCAGGAGGTTGTGTTTGGACGGCCAATGAAGAAAAAAGAGCAGAGGAAACAGAGGAGGATGGAGATGAGCAGGATGTAGCTGAGAGTCTGGTTATTGGCCTTAACAATGGGTGATTCTCGGTGTTTAAGAAAGATCCCCAAAACTGCAGTTGTGCTGACAGAGAAGCATAGAGCTGTGCAGGCTAGAGCCATGCCCAGAGGATCTTCAAAGGACAAGAAGGTCAATCTCTTGGGCAGGCAATAGTTTCTCTCAGGGTTTGGGTACTCTTGACTTGAGCAAGGGATACACACCTGCTGATCTGAGGGGAGGAAGTGAATCAACATTTAAGCTTTTACAATTATTTAGTCATTGCACATTTAATTCATGAGAGTGCTTTCCATTGATAAGTGTAGCCTGGCATTTTCTGCTATCTGATACTGCCAAGGAAGGAAATCTTTATAATTCCCATTTTTACTCTTTATCTTCTTTAATTAACAATAAACTTTCTGCTGAAGAATTTATCAATTTCTCTAGGGCAGTGAAATATATATTACTCATATTCAGATGCAGTAACACTGTCAAGCAATCCTTCAAATGCTTTTTTATATACTGTGAGTTTCTAAGTATGTATACAATACAAAGTACTTTGATCACTTCCATGTATAAAAATATACTTCATTAATTCCACCATTGTGCCATTGTGGGTTCTTCTCAATTTTCTTGTTACTCACAGTTTTAATGGATATTTGTTACCCCATTTCTATGTAATTTTTCTAAGGTAACATGGGAATAAGTTATATCTGACCTCTATGGACTATGGAGCAATTCTGATTTGGCAGTAAATATACAACACTTGCATCAACAAAGAGCAGCTATCTGCTCAGGTCAACTAGTACCTATCTCAGATGTGGAAGTTGCAAATAAATTTCTATAGTCTTTGACATCCTTTGACTCAGGACAGGACTCTTAATATTTCATTATTAATTCCAAAATAATCCTGGGAATTGTTCTAATTTTCAGTCTTGTTCTTTCAGTAATATTCTGAAGACTGAAAAATGACCTACATGTCATATAATAGTGCCATCTATAAATATTAAATCAAAAAGGGAGAATGACAGAGCCATATTCACTGAAATTGTTGAGAGTCATGAAGCCAGCACAGTTGCTTGACACAATCCCAGATTGTTAGGATCACTGTTATTCTATATCTAACTCTTTTTCCATGTGTTGTATTACAGGGGACTTTCTGCAATATGATTCAATTTCTGTTTGTTTGTTTGTTTGTTTTTCCTACACAAGAGTTATGTTTGAGTCTTTTTTATGAAAAGCCTAAACTTAACTATATCTGTCCACTGTTTGGAAATCTTCTATAGGCCCTGGAGTTCATTAAGCACAGACAAACAGATAGAGAGATGAGGCCATCATTTCAGGAGTTTTCTTGGGCTATATGCCCCTAAACAGTATATTGGTGCAGGGTAAACAAAGACAATATGCAAACCCTGAGAAGCCAAGAGATTTGTGTTAAAATTTATATTTCTTTTATTATAGGCTGAGAACTCCCTGTAAATGTTGTTTAAAGATATGAGGCAATGGAGCATACATTCCTGATGAAATAAAATTTAATAAATAAGAATTGACTAAAATAGACTAAATCTAATTTATAGCATAGATGATGATACATTTAGTAAAAGGAGTTGTTTATTATTATTTTCTATTCATAAAAGACAAGTTCATGTATTTTCTGTATCTCTGGACTGCAATCAGACTGCAATCATTCTGCAAACACTGCCAGCCTAAAAGCAGGCTGTAATATAGTAAATGTGTTTTCTTTTAAGGAGACATCCTTTGGATTCCTTAAAGTAGAGTTATTGAGCTAACAATAATATCTGTTCCTTTTGTATTTTTTAAATTGCAACTGAACTTGTAACCCTGGATATGTAATTGAAAAAAATCATACACCCACTCTGAATCACTTGTGTAATCATTAGTCTGTGTTTGTACTGTGAAACTTGTATAGAGAAGTGCCTTGTGAGGACATCCTTTGTTAGAGCATCTGTAAGATATCTTAAGAGAACATCCTTATGGTATCTTGCAGGTACAATATTTAACCCATGAAAGCACTCTTCCTATTTCCTGCAGCAGTAGATTAACCTTCCCCCTTTCCTGCCTTCTCCCTATATAAGTTGGGTAAAAAATTTTAATAAACAGAAGCCTTGATCAGATGAACAGACTTGGCTTTAATTTCTTGCTTCTATTGTTCCTTTTTCCCCAATTCCTTCCAATCTATCCACCTTAGGAACCCCATTGAAGCCCTGAGGGTCAGGGCAATCAAAGAAATAAAGTAATCAAAGATTTTCTATAATTCAATGAAAATGAAGACACAACATGCCCAAACTTATGGGACACAATGAAAGCAGTGCTTACAAGAAAGTTAATAGCACTCGGTGCTTCTTAAGGAAATTTGAGACATCTCATACAAGCAATCTAAGGTCACACCTGAAAGACCTAGAAACAAAACAACCAAAAAGATATAGACACACTGAAGAGGAGTAGATGGCTGGAAATAATCAAACTCAGTGCTAAAATCAATATACTAAAACCAAAGTGATTAAAAGAGCCAACAAAACCATTTTTTTACTTCTTTGAGAGAATCAACAGCATAGACAAGCCCTGAAACAAAGTAACAAAAGGCAGAAAGACAGTACTGAAATGAACAAAGTTGAAAATGAAAAGGGGACATAAGGACAGACACAAAGGAAATAAAAAAGAATCTTTAAGTGGTACTTCAAAAGCCTATACTTTACAAAAACTTTATATAGAATGCACAATTTTCTTGATAGATTCCACTTACCAAAGTGAAATCAAGATCAAGTAAATAAATTAAATAGGCCTATCTCCCCTAAGTAAATAAAAAAAGATATAAACACACTGAAGAGGAGTAGATGGCTGGAAATAATCAAACTCAGTGCTAAAATCAATATACTAAAACCAAAATGATTCAAAGAGCCAACAAAACCATTTTTTGATTTCTTTGAGAAAATCAACAGCATAGACAAGCCTTATAAAATTGCCTAAGGGTTGGCCTTTTTCAGTTTAATAAATAATAATAGATTCTCATCATAATAATGCTTCTTCCTTATGACTTTTTATTTTTTTAATAAAATTTTTCATTTTTAAAAATAACACATTTACCTCACTATACCTCTTTGTTCTTCTTTCCAGACCTTCTCCTGGACCCACCTTATATTTAGTGTCTCTCAAATTCATGGACTCTTTCTCATTAAATGTTGTATTTGTGTCTTTGTCTTTTTATTAATAAATACTAATTGCTCATTCCATGTGATGTTACATGTATATGTTATCACATGGATGACAATAACCTTAAACAGGCAGCCATACTTTCATTTATGAAGACTGGCTTTTTCTGCTATTGTTGGTACTTGAAATGTCAACTTTTAAGTGTTTTAAATGCAGTTCCATTTCTTGTGTATTGAGGAAACAATTACACATCTACTTTTCCTGGAGTTACTTTCAGGCACCGATCATTACATTTGTTTATTACAGAAATATAATTCAATCTTGAACAACTGGATATCTCACATTCAGTGGGTAGCCTAAAGCAAGTATCACTGCAAGAGTTGAGATGGCCATTTCATGAACCAAAAGGAAGAATTTTTAAGTAGGTTGATTTTGACACAATAGCAAGAGAACTGCCACTCAAACCTTCACACATCGTGTGGAATCAGCAGTGGTTACTAATGGATTCAGGGATGAGTGAAAGAGACATAGAGAAGAGCACTACATTATGATACCATGGTCACTTCTTAGCTTTCTGATTCTACATTCCCAAGCATGTAAGATATTAACATATAACATATAATATATATCTTTGAGAAAATATATTATTTTTATACCTGTCTGGTTGGAAATGTGCTGCTCTGGACAAAATACACAAGAAAAACAGCAGATAGGTCTCTCTTCTTGTGGAACTTTCAAGAATCCTGGACCACAGCTCTGTGAACATACAGATTGAGGAATCTGAGGGAAACACAGAAAAACTGGTAGTAATATTGTACATTAATTTAAAATAATTTAGGCTAAATAACTTAAATTCATATATCTTATGGAAATTCTATGGGTTTATGAGGAAATCAGAGTGTCTAATACAAGAGTGTAGAATGGAAATTTGAAGTTAGCACACTTTCCAATGCTAAATGTTCAACATCCTTTTATGGTGACTAATCTGTGACTCACTTCTTCCTGGCCTTTGTGAAATGTGTACAATGTCCATATATTTTCTCCTGTGAGGCAGCAAGCCAGAACTCATTTTTCATATGAATTATCAAACAGTTGGATTGTCAGACAGAAACCCAGTCCATCTTTCCTCATCTATTTCTACCTTTACATTTCCAATCATGTAGTAATACCCATGCACTCTGATTCAGCTGCAAAAGGAAGTTTACTTTTCTCATGAAAGATGGTTTGGCCATTGGTGAATTATGATCTATTACTGTGACTTTTACCTTTAATTCCCAATGCTAGGAATACTTCTTTCTTTTTAAATATTAGTTACACTGTTACATAGGATTTTCACCAGTTGCACATTAGTTAATCACATTAACTACTAAACTAGCACAACTTTAGTTTGTTATATGGTAAAAATTGTGTAGGACAGGAACAAACATTTCTATCTATTCTTAGACCTCTTTTTTGCCTTTATTTGGATTCATTTTCTATCTCATAAATTTTAATATATTAACAGGAATATCCTTCTGGATAACTGGCTCAGCAGTTAAGAGCTCATACTTTTCTTGCAGAGAAATATAAGTTCAGTTCCTGGCACACATATCTGGCAGCTCATATACATTTGTTACAGAAAAGTGTTCTATCAAAATCCATAGTTTATTTTCTGTTCACGCTAATTCACAAATGTGCAAAATTATTGAGATGCTTGAGTATGAGTTGTATAAATGGAAGGATGCTTGAGCATGATCATGCATGTATAATAAATATGTCAATATGTACATACATTTGTATGCATGTGTATGTACACATAAACCACACACCTACACACCTATATAACCATAAACACTCATTCATTAACTGCAGCATGAATGAACACACATTTAAATTTACTTCATCTAATTGAATCTGCAGGAAGTAGTTAAGTAGTGGTTTATTTCTGAAAATAATCAAATTGGACTGAAGAGATGATTTAGCATTTAACATTCTTGTCACATGATCATGAATACCTGAACTGATCATCCTGAAGGGATTGAAAGAAAAGTTGGGTGTAGAATATATTCCTGTAATAGAAATTTTGTGGACATGAAGACAGTGAGAAATTCAAGGATATGCTTTCCACTGAATACAGCAAGACCATAAGCATAGGTTTCAGAGAGATAACCGGTTTAAAAATACAAGGGAGAGCAACAGAGGAAGATAACCAGTGTTGAGTGTGGCCCTAACAAGTACATGTGCTCAGTCACACACAAGCTCACAATCACAATAGAGCTAAGAATATAGAATATAATAATAATTTTAAATTTTCAAAGAGACATCATACAATCAGGGAGGCAAGACACATACCTAAACACAATAAAGGCAATATACAGCAAGCCAATAACCAACATCAAGTTAAATGCACAAAAACTTCAAGCATTCCTGCTAAAATTAGGGACAAGACCAGGCTGCCAATTACACCATATCTCTTCAATACAGTGCTTCAATTTCTACCTAGAGTGATAAAACAAGAGATCAAAGGGATATAAAACAAGAAGAGAAGAACTGAAAGTATCATTCTTTGAAGATGATAAGTGACCCCCAAGATTCTACCAGTGAACTCCTACTGCTACTAAACAATTTCAGTGAAGTGTCTGGATATAAAATTATTTCAAAAAAATTCAATAGACTTTCTGTACACAAGCAACAATAAGGCTGAGAAAGAAAGTAGGTGAACACACACACACTTCACAAAGAGCCACAAATACTATAAAATGTCTTGGGGTAACACCAACCAAGCAATTGAAAGACCTGTATGACAAGAACTTCAAGTCTTTGAAATAATAAACTGAAGATTTTGGAAGATGGAAAGAACTCCCATGATCATAGATTGTTAGGATTAACATACTAAAAATGGTCATCCTGCCAAAAGCCATCCTCAGATTAAATGCAATTCCCATTAAATTCCAACACAGTTCTTTACAGACCTGGAAAGTTCAACCATTAACTTCATATGGAAAAATAAAAGACCCAGGATAGCCAAAAACATTCTGTATAATAAAAACTTCTGGCAGTATCAACATTCCTGATTCAAGCTATACTACATAGTAATAGAAATAAAACCTGCATGGTATTGGCACAGAAACAGACAGGTTGATCAGCCGAACCAAATTGAAGGTCTAACTAGATGTCTGCATGTAGAAAATGCAAATAGACCTGTATGTATCATCCTGCACATACTCAAGTCCAAGTGGATCAAAGACATTGAAGTAAAACCAGAGACTAAATCTATTAGAAGATAAAATGGAGGAAAAGCCTGGAACTCATTAGCATAGCAGACAATAGAATGACAATAGAACAAGCTCTGAGATCAACAATTAATAAGTGGGATCTCATGAAATTATAAAGCTTCTGTAAACCAAAGAAATCAAAGAACAAAACAGCAGCTTACAGATTGAGAAAAGATCTTTACCAACCCTACATCACAGAGAGGGCTGATATCCAAAATACACAAAGAACTTAAGAAATCAAACATCAGCATATCAAATAATCCAATTAAAACATGAGGTACAAAGGTAAACTGAGAATTCACAGCAGGAATCACAAATGGCTGAGGAGCACTTAAATTCTCAACGTCTTTACCCATCAGAGAATTGCAAATCAAAATGACTTTAAGATTCAATTTTACTCCTGTCAGAATGGCTAAGATCAAAAACTCATGTGATAACACATGCTGGCAAGGATGTGGAGAAAGGGGAACACTCCTGCGTTGCTGATGGGTGTGGAAATTTACACACCTCTCTGGAAATCAAGCGGGCAATTTCTCAGAAAACTGGGAATAGTTCTACCTCAAGACCCTGATATACCACTCCTGGGCATTTGCCCAAAATATGCTCTACCATACAACAAGGACATTTGCTCAGCTATGTTTATACAGGGTATATTTTTAATAACCAGAAACTGGAAACAATTTAGATATCCCTCAGCCAAAGAGTAGGTAAAGAGATTGTGCTACATTTACACGATGGAACTGTACACAGCTGTTAAAAACAAGGAAATCATGAAATTTGCAGGCAAATGGTGGGAACTAGGAAAGATCATCCTGAGTGAGGTAATCCAGAAGCAGAAAGACACATGTGGTATATATTCACTTACAAGAGGATATTAGACCTATAGTACAGGATAAACCTACCACGATCTGTTGGAAGCCATTGCTCTGGTAGCTGCTTTGATATTTAAATCTCAACAGGAAGACTGCTTTTACCAGGACTTCACTGAAGCCAGGGAAGAATTTGCAAGTCCATCTCCCTTTGTTTGTGACAGCAGGTGGGAGAGCTTTTCAACATCACACCTATTGTTTCACCTCCTCATAAATTTAACCCATTTTTCTGAGCTGTTTTTACTCTGGCTTAAAAGCTCTCTGCAATAAAGTCAGGCTGCTGGCTGGTCGAGTCTAATATCTCCACTGGAGCCTCTTGGAAAAGGCCCATGTGTGTTGTGTGCTAGTTTTTTAATTTTAATCCTCACTCCCAACTCAAGAACCGTTCAACTCTGCTGGCGGGCTCTGGCAACAATCCACAGACACGAAGAAGATAAGTAACAAGGAAGGTCTAAGGGAGAGTGCTGGAATGTCACTCAGAAGGGGACATAGATTAGACAGCAGAAGTGGATAAAGAGGAGGGACTGGATAAGAGATGTAATTGGGAGAGAAACAAGAGTTCGGATCAGATGTAGGGACAATGTCAGTGGGAGGTTCTAGGGCTGGGAACAAGAAGGGAAACTAAGGTAATATATTTGTCAAGATGGAGGTCGGTGGGAGGATGTGGGTGTTCCTATAACTGAGACCCCTAACACGGAGAGACGTGAAGCCTGAAGTGACCACCTCTTGGCCAGGCAGGACTAGTGGAGTGAGGGGAAATCAACCCATTAACAAAACCTTTGATCCAAAACTTACCCTGCCTACAGGAAGTGCAGGAATAAAGATTAAGGGAAAACTCCAAATAATAATTGACCCAACCTGAGACACACCACAACAGTAGAGAGTCTTACAGAACAGGTATCTGGGAGGCTCCACCCTGTAGTTGGTTGATGATACTGGGACAAGCATGGGGTGGAGTTCTATCCATTTTGTGGAAGTGTTGGAAGGCCCTGGAAGGGACAGGAACTCCAAAATAAGACTAACAGAGACAACTAACTAAGAATCATGGGGGTTTACAGAGACTGATACATCAACTAAGGAGCATGTATGGTCTGGGCATTGGCCCTCTGCACATAGTTGGCCAATGAGTAGTTTGTTCTTCATCTTTGTAGCCTGGCAAATGTAGTTGGAGGGGCAGAGGCTGTTTCAAACATGAACTCTATTGCCTCATTTTGGAGCACTTTTCCCTGGCAGGCTGGCTTGAACTGGCCTCAGTGGATGAGATATGGTCAGTTATGATGTGACTTGATGTGTTGGAGAGGGTTGATATGGTGGGAGGGGAGATCATTTTTTTTTTCTGGGGGAAAGAGAGTAGGAGAGAGGAAAAGGAAGAGAGGGGAACCTGAGAGGTGAGGCAAGAGGAACCATTTTGGGGGATGTAAAGAAAGTGAACTGAAATTTAAAAACATTTATTTAAAAATATCTAAAAGACATCACACAATTAATTTTAGTAATCCTTTACAAATATTCTCTACAAATTAAATATTGAAAACTTCCAGACCTGATTGAAGTTGCTTGGCCATTTAATCAGAACTTCATTGATGAAAAAGCCTTGATCTTGTGGACTCTTGAAGACAAACTCTCCCACTTTAACTAGTAATGAAATGTGCTGAGTATGTTCCACAAAATTTTGTATATCATACGTTTCCATAATTTTCTTGTTCTCATCGAAGCTTATTTCATCTCCAGCAGCATTTGTCACTTTAATTTTACTCAGAAATGGATGCAGCTGAAGAGAGACATCATTTGATATGAGTGGCCCATACAAATTACTGTATGATGACCTTTAAGAGAAATCCATTCTCTCTCTCTCTCTCTCTCTCTCTCTCTCTCTCTCTCTCTCTCTAACATAGCTTTGTTTTTGAAGAGGCTTAGTTTGTTTAGGTGTTCCCCCACACTTGTTTTAGTGAGATGAAAAGTTCTCCCCATGAAAGTAATACAAGAGCTACTGAACACAAAGAGAAATATCTAAGGTATGGAACATGTGGAGCATGTTCTTAGAGTAAACAAGGCCCTGTAACTTTCCCCAGCACCAGCAAAATATTTCTAATTAGAAAATATAATTTTTTAGAGAAAATCAGTGGATTCATATGTCTTAAGATATGTCTTTTCTGATGCCACACAATGAATATGAGTGTATTTCAATTTGGTAAATTGGTATACATGTATATGAGATTACAATGAGATAATATCATTAGGAGTTTATGCAAAACTCCAGATTCATTTAAAAATGTACAATAAATATGTGCAAACTTTATGTCAGTTATAATTCAGGAAACTGAAAAGAGACCCACTACCTGCCTTCATTTCTCTTTGGTTTGTTTTCTGTCACAACATTTGACTTTCAGCTTTGATATGAACACTATCTGGTACAATGTTCACTACAAATGTGTCTGGTGCCTCTGGAGGCCAGAAGACGGTACTGCCCAGAGTAGAGTTACAGATAGTTGTAAGCTTTTATCTTGATAACAGGAATTGTGGGTCTTTAAATAGCACGAAGTACTTATAAACACTGAGCCACTTCAGGCCCCCTACATATGTGTTATTTTTGTTTTTGTTTATTGCCTACAAGTGTGTATACATGTACACAACGTACATATCTGACTCCTGCAGAAAGCAAAAGAGTATGTCAGGTTCCATGGAGCTGAAATTAAGACAGTTGTGAGCCACCATATGTGTGCTGACAACCAAACTCAGGGACCCTGTATGAGAAGCACAGGCTTATACTTGCTGAATCATGCCCCTAGCGTGATTTAATTCCATATTTAACAAATTAAACAGGTTAATGTTTCAAATTATGATGTTCAATATTTTGTTACCTAATTCCTACTCATGTTATAGAACTGTTGCTTAGGTACTCTGTTATCTAGAGAAGGCTTATACAAACTTACCTAATATCACATCTCTGGTAGACCATGTTCAGAAACCGTGACAATGTCTATGTTAAATATTATTGCTTTCCATAATACTCAAGATTACATAGTACACGATACATTCAGAATTTATTTTTTGTTCATCTGTCTTTGATAGAATTTAAAGTTAAATTTACTTGTTCAACAGTCTTCTTAATGTTCCTATTTGAAGGTGATCATCAAGGCTCGTATGTGTGTGGATGATTCCTGTTTATATCTTTTTGGTTTAAAACCTAAACACATCCATTTATCTCTAATGCATGGAGATATAGTCTCAGCTTATTAACTGGTTTATGCTCTAACCTTTAAGATGGAAGCACTGTTTGGTTTTAACTTCATTTTATGCAATTAAGAATAAAGAACTTGTACAAGCAATTACTTTTCAGTTACTCATGACTCTAGAACAGGGAATTTATTTTCCATGAAAGGTTCTTCTTATAGTCTTGTATTATTAACCTAAATTTCATTTTATGTGAAAAAGCAGCTTTGGATGTGGTCACTATGTCTATACCTCATGGAACTTGGCATATTCCATGAAAGCACATAAATTTTAATATTAAACTTGCTTTATCTTTACATGGATTACATTTATATGTTACAGAATTTCATCTCAAACTATGAAAGTATTTGTTAAAAGACATTCAAACTTACTGTCTTCAAGTCAGTGCTTTCAGTCCCAAAATCATATAAGATAATTACAGATGTATACACATGCACTGTGACAGAAGCTTTTCCATTTTAACTTCTACTTTTAATTATAAAATGAGAAAAACGTTTTAATGGCTTGACCACAGTAATTACTTAGTAATAATGTTAGATCCTGAGCTTCCCTTGCATATGAGTGAGACTTACCTGCAATGGTAGAAGCCAGTCTGTGTTTCTCTCTTCGGTAGATCCCATTTCAGTTTTGTTCAATAGCAGTTTATGGAGTGCATGGGCCATGGAATACATTGCATTCCATATAGAATAGCTGGACTCAGAAATGGTCATCAGATCAATTTTTTTGTGATTAATCTTTAGGGAAATATTCGCTGGGCAGGGATTAAGAGATTTACGTGGCAAAGAAGGAAGTGAACAAAGAAAATTGTCAATCCAGAATTTAGAGAAATAAAAATCTCCTTGGTATCTGGAGGGTGTAAGATCCTCAAGAAAGTTCTTGAAACCAGGGATAGTTCTCTTCTTTGAAAATGATACACTTCCTCTGAAAAAGTATATCAAATAATACTCATCTGCTGCAGAATCTAAATGTATTAAGTGTTGCTTTGCCATGATCCACACCTTCCCTCTGGCTAAAAATATTCTATTATTAAGGCAGAATATCAACAAGTCATCTATATCACCATAGAATACCTGTACATTCACTTGTGTATGTTGGTTCAGGTCCACCAAACCAGCAATATTTGTTAACCCTAGCTTCCAATAAGCAGGGATTTTTTGTGTAAAAGCCACACAGATATCTTCTGTTGCCATTTCTGCTTTCAGGTGAGAGAGTAACTCTTTTCCATTCAGATCATCAACCACAAAAAGCCCCACCCAATTCCAGCACAGCAATAAAGAGATCACACCATGGATTAGGCCTCTGTCTTTAGGAGACATCTGATAAAGGGATGGGAATGTAACTTTGTCACTTAGCTCGGCATTAAAAGGTCCATATGTGACCTGAAGAAACACAGGAACAAAAGTGATTCTGATGTTCTATGTATTTGGGGCCATCACCTTAAGAGAGGAAATAGGTTCATTCTTCACATATGAATTGTTTAACTGAGTGATAACAATCAGAGCCACACTGTGGGTTTTGTGATCTTGATTATTCCCTACCCTTACACTCACCCAATGTTTTCTTTGTTTATACTAATGCCTTTTGATGGATGCTTTACTTCAGTATAGGCTGGCAATAGTCAGTATTTGGAATATACCTATGTAGATATTCTTTGCTCTCTGAGGTGTATTACCCTGAATGATATCATAAAAATTCCTTGAAAATTTTTCATTTGAGGATTGTTGCAAATTTAGTAACATGTCCTGTACTTTTTATTTTCTTATGTCAGATATTGACCATTCTATGTATTATGAGATATTTATATGCAAGATTTGGCACTTAGGTGTTGTAAAATTTGACTTGTGAGCAAATACAGCCTCAGTATTCACAGAACATCTTGCCAGCATTTAGAGATAGAATCACGAGTATTATTAAGTTATCTGCTTTGAAATTATCAGAATATACTGCTCATGTCCTGCTCATGCTTTTCACCACACTCTTTCCCCTACTAATCATTGCCATACTAAGGTAATTCATTCAATGATTTTGAAATCTGTCTAAAGTAAACAATTGTTTGTTTTCTTTTGGTCAGGTTTCCTAAGTGATTGTGAACAAAAATACTTTCCTAACTTACTTGTGGGACTTTGTAGAGCTCCAAAAGTGTTCCAATAGCAGCAGAAAATTCTGGCCAGGTTCCTGAATTGATTCCCAGAGCTTTGTGTTTTGTTTTGCATTTGTAATTAGGGATATGATCACTCCTCCCAGACAAGAACATCAGAGGGCCCTCCAGGGTTCTTTTGTTAGAATTAAAGGAATTGTAGACATGGAAACCCATGGTTATATTAGGAAGCAATTGTTTGTCCTTATTGATCTCCTCCATGGCAAAGTATACAGTCAGCAAAATTTGATAGTTTTTCCATTTCATTCTAAACACATAGGGATAGAGCGATGAGTATAGTCAGTCAATTTTTTTTCCAGAAATTCTTTATCAAATTCAGAAACTTAGAGGTCTTAGGCCATGACTTTTCCTGTGACATTTGAAGATTTTGTGAATGAGCCCAGACAACTTAGGAACATCATAGAATGGCTCCTAAAACCTAAGAAATTAAACTGCATCTAGTAATAGTTTTTTTTTTTTCTGTGCATTGTCACTTGTCTATGTCGTATGACTGCTGAATATATAGGTGCTGATGATCTTTCTGTTTGTGGAGGCATTGGGGTATGGAAGAGTTACTAAGGTGTTCACTAGGAATATGATTAACCACTTCATGTCCTTTTATTTTGAAATGATTTAATTTTATACTCACTTAAAATTTTTAACAAGTTTGTATGCACTCTTACTGTTAAAGTATCTCTTTGGTGAATAGGCAGATGCCCAGGCATTTAAGCACACAGACCCCTTTGAGTAAAAGCTAGTATCAGTTCTCAGTGCCCACTGGGAAGCCTTGGATCCATGTGTAGCTCTAGGTCATAAGATCCTTTCTGGCATCTTTGGGCACCAGCATACCTGGGCATTCACACATATACAAGAAGGTAAGCACTCAAGACATGAAATAAAAATAAATAAACCTGTGTAAAATAGTGTTCTAGGGCCCTGAGAAATGACTGATATGTTATGACTACTTGCTGCTCTTGTGGAGGACCCTGATTCAAGTCTCAGTTGCCAGTTTTAGGTTCCAAAAATATGTACCACCACTTCTAGGGTATCCACATCCTTCACTGGCCTTTGAAGTAACCATGCACACACAGACATGTAGGCAAAACACATGTAAATCTAATGTAAAAATTAATTTTCTTTACAAAATGTAAATAGTAATAACTAAAGAAAAGGTATTTCATGAAGCTTGCAAATTAAATAAAGAATTAGAGTTTCCTAGGTAAGGCAGTGAAAGAAAAAAGTAAGTTATACTAGCATATAAAAGAGAGGAAAACCCCAAGCATTTTAAGACAGTACAAAAGTGCTCTCAAGGGAGGTGGTGTAACTTTGTTGCAGGTTGGTTGGCTGAACGTCCTTGGGAGGAGGTGTAACTTTGTTGCACATAGGTGGGCTGAACTTTCTCACTCATGGCCTTCAGTGTTTAGGGAAGGGACTTCAGAAGCTTCTTTCAAAACCTGTGGTAGATAAGAGTCTGGGTAACCCTTACAGAGGGAGCTTAACAGAAATCATGAGTCTATAGGCCACTAGGTTCTACTGAAGGGACGATTCTGCTTTCAGCCCTACCATCACTGGGAAGAAACACCATTTGGTTGTACTGCATTAATCTGAGATATATGGCCAGATGCTATGTTAAGAGAGAATCTATTGGTCAACACCAGGCAATGAGGAACAACTGAGAGAAAGAAAATTAGTCTTTCCCAGGGATTATCCCAAAGTAATATTGAACTGTATGATTGTATACATGTATCAATGAGAACTCCTGGAAACAGCTGTGTCTGCAAAGACTGGCTATAAAAACTTTAATGATATGGAGAGATTGGAATGTAGTAGCTCTGGGGCCTCATTACCATAGTCCAGACTACCTGACACATCCTGAGTCGCCGTTTCTTGGACACCTCTAATGTTGAGATGATCTCTTACAGACAGTGAACAAAATCATTTTGGAATTCAGTAACCCAGAACACCACTGGCTTCTGCCTCTCTAAAAGACAAGAATTACATCATACAGCATCTTAGGCCTGTATGATAAATTTCTCCATCTTGCTGTCTACCTCCTCTCTGATGTTTCCAGTGATATATTGGACTTATAGCTGTCTTTATTCACTTACTATGAAAAATGCATGAATTTATTTCCATATTGAAACATGGGATTTGGGATGACTTTAATTGTGTTCCCAGACTCTCAAATTTATTCAACAATAAATTCGTTCTCCATTTTTTCCATTTGAGCTGAGTGCTGATGTTTTTCCAATCACATAAAAGTAATTCTAAAGAGTAAACAATTGATTCAGTTGGTTATATCCATATACTCACTCATGTATATATGTGTGACAGGAACTCCACATGAAGATTATCAGGGCCAATGCAACAGGGCCCAGAGGGTTCTACAGTGTCTGAAGCACCACCAAGGACAATGCATGGTTTGAACTTAGGTCCTCTACATATAAGTAGTTGAAGGGATGATTAGGCTTCATGTGGGTCCAGTAGTTAGGGAAGAGGAAGATAACTCCGACATGCAATATGTTTTCTGATTGTTGATCACTTTCCCCTGATTGTGCTACCCTAACAGACCACAGGGGATGGAGACAACTCACTTATCCTAAGACTACAGGAGCTGCAGTGTGTATTTATGGGAAAAAATAGGGGAGGGGGATGTGGGAGAGAGGGTGGAATTGGGAGTAAAGAAGGGTGCAACATATTACTAAGATGTGAATTGATTTAATTAGTAAAAATATTCAAGTGAAAAGGTATGGTAATAAATGAGATGCTCCTCCTCAAATCCCAGAGAGCTCTGTCAAATATGGAATTAATTTAATGAAAAAGGCTTTCTCTGACAGACATCTGGAGTCATTAGCTATGCCTATCCACAAATAAAATGGACAGAAATGGCCTTTTCTTTGATCATATTTTAACTGCGGTAATGCTGAAAACTGAACAATGAATTGCCACATGTTTCTCCCACCAGTTTGTCCCTGCCCAACCTTTGGAAATTGTAGATTTAAATGACATACTCTGCCTGGCTAGGGTAGGTGAATTTTCCCAAGTGCCTCCTTCATAAAAAAATCTTTCAGGCCTCATGAGTCTGGTGTTTGGAGGCCGATGATGCCCTGTGTGGCAGTTGAAGCCTTAATGTTGTTTGGTGTGGCATCAAAAGACTGCCAAACTCTGATGGCTATGATGTCTTTGAGATTGCCATGGAGGATCTCCGACTGGGTGCCAGGGATCTGTTAAGTCTCTGTCATTTTGACAGATATAAAAGAAATTTGGATTATACTGCCTGCTCAAATTTCTCTCAGATCTCTTGACATGTTGACAGTATGGCTAGTCTTGTCATAGTTACAAAATCAAACTTTTTAATGTCCTTTCATTCCTGCTGAAGATATACCTCAATGCTTCTCATTGTGCTGAAATCTTATCTGCCATTACACAATCAGAGAGAGGAAAGGCTGTTCATTTTGTAGCCCAGAACCATCCTTTTTGATACCCCAGCTTTAGCTCTAAAGCATGAGTCTAACCCAGCTGTTTACATACACTTGCTTTTCCTAAAGTGAGGATTTCAGAATAGATTACAGATTGTGGACATGTTAATATATTTAAAATTTTATTTCTTTGTGTAAACTACTTCAAGGAATTAAGACTAGATCCACCTATCACAGGACAAACAGAATCTAGATTAAGACTTCTGTCAATTAACAATTCAGTCTTTTCTGTCTCTTGTCTATCTCTGAGGATTGGCTCTTTCCTTCCTCCTGTGTTGGAATTCCTTCTCTCTCCAGCGGCAGTGAGCTACTGAACTATGGTTTCTCCATCTTGTGAAAGCATTCCTAAGAGTCCCTTACTTCCAAAATGAATTAGGAATTCTAGTGTGTCTGTTTTTCTATTTAAGTACTCCATAACAATACAAGTACCAGGACCACAGGCTTGTATGTTTCCTGCTCAGAGAGGAAATATGTATTGAGGTTTCAATAAGGTACTTTTCATCAAAGGACCACACTAATCCCAAAATTGATGTTCAGATGAACATGTGTACCATTTATAGTATCAACTAAACAATAGAAATATGAAAAAGCCTAATGACTCCTCTACAGTATCATAAATAACCAACAACCTAACTCACAGTTTATCAGAGAGATAAAGTGGCAGATGAATACTTCAGAAAGTAAAGAGATGAACAACAGAAAAGAAGACAGAATCAAGCAATGAATTCAACTGGGCATTGAGACAAGAATCAACAGTTTCCAGGAGAACTTCGATGAGGGATAGAATAAACAGCAATACACAGACAATGCTCAGTACCATGTAAAATAAATCCTAAGATAAAACTGATATTCTGAAGGAGGAGAAAGACAGAAAGGTTGGAAATGAAAATCATAGAGCTTCCAATCAAATCACAGAACACTGGGTTTCCAGCAGATCTAAGTAGAAGACAGAATATGGGCATGAAACACACGAATTTCAGAACACTATATTACAATGTCAATGATAAATAAATAAGTAATGATTATGACCACAGCGTCTAAACTCTGAGATACTTTAAAGATACTAAAGCCAGAATATGAGAAACATGAGATCCTAAGAGTTGTACTGAAGACATAGGGATATTCAAGTTCAATTTAGCAGAACTCTCCAAGTCTCTGGAAAGAAAAAGATATTCAAACATAAGATCTTTAGATGGCTAAATAGACCTGAGAAGAATGGAAACTTATCAGGACATATTAGAGTCAGTGTGTTATTAATATATAAGCCTGACCATGGAATCACACCATGGATCAGACACAAAAGTTAGGTTTTTCCTATCCCTGATTTATTTCTGGCTGGAAACAACACAGAGAAGTGTCAATGTTTGCAATGCACAATGAAGCAGAAAAAAAAATGTGAAACTGTTTTTCACATTGTCCTCTGTCTAGTTCATTATTCTCAATGGAATTACATGTGTTTAGCAGGTCATGTACTGTCTTTTAACCAGAACAACCATAGCACATTCAAGCAAGTACTCACAGATCGGCATTCCATAGTTGACTTGGTTTTCTGTCAAAAAAATCCCGGACTTTATAATGTAAGTCAAGTGGGATGGAAATGGGAATAAATGTAGCAAGGTTAACGTCTGCCTCCATGTAGTTGTTGGGCCCCCAGTAATAACCACAACTGAGCAGAGGCATCCTCATTGATGTAAACAAAGGTTTCAGGTGGAGGCTGAGACAAAGCAAAGGAAGGGACATGTCAGACTCTTCACTATGCAGACAGTCCCCTGATTTGAGGCTGATCCAAGGAGATTCTTGGCTTAGGTCCTGTAACAGGCTCAGACCTCAGCAGTGTTAGAGAAGACTTTGTATGCTACAGCTGCTTCCTACTGTTGCTTCAGGCTCTTAGTCCGTGCATACCCAAAGTTTTACATGACAGGTCAGTACAAACACTGTAGCAAAGTCCAGACAACTGAGGGTCATAGTACTGAGATATTTCTGTCACTGTAGCCAGACTTGCTCTGAATTTGCTGTCTTTTTGTTGTTCTATTTCCCTGTCATCCATGTACTCTTGGAATCCCATAGCCCTGGGGCTCTACACCTGGTTCCTCCAGGTGAAAAACATGTTTGGTTCTTTCTTTCTTCTACAACCTGTATGATTTCATCATGGTCCACAGTGACTTTGGAGAACACCAGGGTCTGAGACAAAATTGTAGGTCATAAAAACAAACAAACAAACAAAAACAGCTTGTTTGTTTTGGATTGCTGTTGTGAAGGGTACTTTGAACATTTGATTTCCTTTAGTAAGGGGAGCAGGGGCAGTCACTCTTTGATCACTTTGCTACCTCTTTGATCACTTCTTTCAGTCAAAGTGGCTAAACTAAGCAACAGGGAAAGTAGATCCCGACAATTTTGATGAGACTTGATAGGCTACAGTAAGATAGTAGAGGAGGAGGACATCCCTTATCAGTGGACTAGAATAGGGACATTGGTGTGGGGGCTGGAGAGGGAGAGAATTCATTCATATTTTGACATGGGGTTTTGACCAAGAAAGTAAATACTAGTGACTCAGCCTTATGCAGGACACCTGGGTTCAGGGTTCTCAACTCAGCTTTTGTATTCAGATTTCCTCCTGGAAGTCTGGCACCAAATTCAGAATTATACAGGACCAAAAGAGGGGGCAAGCTGCTCATAAGCAATTTAAATCAAGACAGACAACAAATTTATAAGTTGTATGCTTAGCTTAGATTATCAGCCACTTTCCTCTTTACATTCTTTCCTGATTAAAAGACAAACATTAATCACTTTAAGAATCAGGATAGGAGTAAGTTTTGAAGCCTGTGATTATGAACTCAGTTTTGAACCTGGCAACAGAAATCTTGATGTGGCTGGGCTCAGTCAACTATCTCATAACAACAACCAAAACGAAAAGTACTTCATCTCTATACTTTTCTAGTTTACTGTAATACTGTTTATCATAATTACTACTGATATAATTTCATGGTATTTTTACTATATACATTATTATAATGAGATATATACAATATAATGCAAATCAAAATTTGATATCTAACTTATGTAAACTCCATTCATGAAAACGCAGCCATGAAATTTCAAGAGCTAAAACTGCAAGAGGCTTTGAACGTAGGAAAGTGAAAAAATGATGTACTGTTAACTCTTATATATAAACAAACAAAATAATTAATTGATGCCTCCTATGTATAATCTTGCAATATTTGGTTATTGGAATTTAAAAATACATATACAGATTGCACACATAAATCTATTTCTCTCTCTCTCTCTTTCTCTCTCTCTCTATATATATATCAATTCAGATATAGATAAATGTACCTATATAGTGAAATTTCTATGTAGGCACTAGCTTAATTTCTCTATATTCAGTGAGTTGTGTAAATGCTGTATTCAGCGATAGAGACTTGTAGTGAATTTATGGAGAGCAAATTATAATCTTGATAAAAGTGTGCATTGTTTAGACATTCTAATAAGACTCTTTTGTCCACCACCTCAAGTAGATATAACACATACTTCATTTGATGACAAATGACATGCTGTTGGGACTCTCTCATATTATTTCATTTGGATCACCTTCAGATATGTATACATTATAGGCAGCTTTTGCTGTATTAGGTTACTACAGTAATATTCAATTGACATTTCATCTTCACTGTCTCTCTTCATATTACTTTCCATAATGTCCTTTTCTCCACTTCCAACCGATTCTTCTTTATGAGCCCATCTTCCATCTATCAATAATATTTTATTAACCTCTCCTAGGGAGATCTAGTTATTTGTTCTCAAACACTAGTCCCTTATTCTGTGTGTATCCTACATGGTTTTATGTGCTGTACATTGCTTATCATTCACTTTAAAAGTAATATTAACATGTGAGAAGATACGTGCCATATTTGTATTTTTGAACTTGTGTTACTATATACTCAGAATGATTTTTTTCTAGTTTGCTTGCAGATATGCATATTCTTTCGAATTTCATGATTTACTTTGTAAAATGACTGAGTACTGTTTTGTTGTATAAATGTCCACATTTTCTTTATCTATTCTTCTGTTATGGACATCTGGGTTTTATCCAATTTCTGGAAGTGTTGATTAAAGCAATCATAAACATGTTTGCATAAATGTCTCCATAGAAAGATGAAACATTCTTTGGATATATGCCCAAGAGTGGTATAGCTGGTTCTTGAGGCAGAACATTCTCCATATTGCTGAGGAAAAGCCACAAATATGTCCTTAGTGGCTATACATTTTTGTACTCCTACTAGCAATGTCTGAATATTCTTAGCCAATGTGACTCTCTTTACACCATACCTGAAACTACTTTTGGTTTCCATTTCCCTGGTGACTATCGATCTTGCACATATCTTTAAATGTTTCTCAGCCATTTGAATTATTTAAGAATTCTCTTCTCATATCTTTTTCTATTTCTTTCTTCAGAGACTGAAGTTTTTTTTCATACAAGTCTTTCACTTGTTTGGTTAGAGTTAAATCAAGGTACTTTATGTCCTTTGTGGCTATTGTGAAGGGTGTTGTTTTCCCAATTTCTTTCTCAGCCCTTTTGTCTTCTGTATACAGGAGTGCTACTAATTTTTTTTGAGTTGATTTTGTATCCGAGCACTTGTATGAATAGATTTATCAGCTGTAGGTGTTCCCTGGGAAAATTTTTGGGGTCACTCAGGTCTACTACCATATATCATCTGCAAATTGTGACATGACATGAACTCATGGGCTGGCTCTTTGATCACCTCCATGTGAGGGGGTAGCAGCCTTACCAGTCCACAGAGGAAAACAATGAAGCCAGTCCTGATGAGCCTTGATAGACTTGTGTCAGATGGAAGAGGATGAAGTCCTACGATATCATTGGACTGGGGGAGGGGCATAGGAGAAGAAAAGGGAGGGTGGGATTGGGAGGGGATGGGGAGGGTGCTACACCTGGGATACAAAGTGAATAAACTGTAATTAATAATAGTAATAAAGAATTCTTTATTTAGAATTATATTGTGTATTATTCGTATTGTATATTTTCTTGATATCTGATTTTTCTTTTGACTTATTTATTCATTTGAATATTAGAATATATTTGGGTGTGTAGTTGGTGAACGTATTTTAGCTTTTTGTACACTTCTTCATTTTCAGAATGATGGCGGTCCTTTGTTATGAAGAAGATTTTCAGTTATCTGCTGTAATATTGAAGATGGTTTATCTTTATGCCTGGGCAAGGGCTAGGAAGATCTCCCCTACTCATTGACAACTAAGATTAATACAGCAAAACTCTCCATCATAAAAAAAATGCAATCCTCATTGCAATCATTCAGTGCAATCTTCATCAAAATTCCAGACAATTCTGTTGTCAATTGTTGAAAGGACAATTGTTGCAAGGACAATTTTCAGCTTTAAATAGAAGCACAAACAAACCATGAAACCTAAAACAATCCTAAATAAGAACTGCAAGAGGGATCACCCATCCAAAGATTAAATTGAACTAAAAACTATAGTAGTAACAGCATGGTACTGGCAGAGTAACAAACACTTTGCTTGATGATGAGATGAAAAACCCATGCAGAAATCCAAATACCTATGGACAGTTAATATTTTTAAAATAAGAAATCTTGAAATAAACACTGGAAAAAAAGACAGCATCTTCGTCACATTGTTGTGGTCAAACTAGAAGTGTGCACATAAAATAATTCAAAGGATCCTTATGTATCACTCTGAACAAAACTCACCAAAATAGATTAAAGAGCTCAGTAAAATCAAGAATCAGAGAATATGATGGATGAGAAATTAAGGAATAGTATTTTTCTCTAGTCATGAGAATGTCTTTTTCATGTTTTGGACTGTGTTGGTGAGGCTTATCACTTGAGTTTTTGTTAGACTTCTTCAGCCATTTTTTATTTCTAGATATATCTCAGTTTTTCATTTTATCGATTCCTTTTGTAATAAAATGTCTTCAACTATCTTCAGTGTTTTATTTCACTTTTTGTTTTCACCGACATCATTGAGGTTTTATATATATCCTGTGCTATATCCTTGATTTATCTTTGGTTTGAAATCATTGTCTTGTTCTGTGGCTATATTGAATTCCTCAGGGTCTCCTCTAGTAGGGTTGTGGTGATTTGCTGTCTTGGGTGTTAATGATTTTGATTTCACTCTGGTGTCTAGTTATCTGGGTTTGGGATAATTGTGATTCTAGTTGTTGCTATCTTCACTTGTCTATTTTAGGTTTATGATGTTTAATTTCTTCACTTCTGTTTCTCTCTCTGGATCTTAGGAAAGGATGTTGGCTGTTTATTGTCTTGTAGAGAATTCTTCTGAGTGTGTGCCTTGATAGATAGGTCATTACGGATACTATCAAGAGAGTGTTCTGAGGTGTGGGTGATTACACTAAAAAATAATGATGCATAAAGATAGCCCTTACCTCAGAGTATAGGGCTGGAAAAGGTTTTGAAAGCAAATTGACCCCCAAAAAAAACACAAGACAAAGTAGCCATTTTCATGTCTCAAAATAAGTTTTCAATCAAAATTAATCAAAAGAGATGGGGAAGAACACTTTATACTCACTAAAGGAAAAATCCACCACTACAACCATTCAATAATGAACATCTATGATGCAAATGTAAGGGTAGTGTCATTCATAAAAGAAATATTACTAAAGCTTAAATCACACATTGGATCTCACACATTAATAGTCAGAGACTTCAGCACAGACTTTCTCCAAAGGACAGATCAAGACAGAAAGTAAGTGGGGAAATAAATAAACTTACAGACATCTTGAATCAAATGGGCCTAACAGATATATACAGAACATTTCTCAGTGGCTCGGGAAACCTCCAAATTTGACCATAAAATCAGTCACAAAGCAAGCCTCAGAAGATATAAGAAGATTGAAATAACTCCATGAATCTTATTAGACATCCATGGATTAAAGCTAGACTTCAACAAGAGAAACACCACATGATCATGGAAGAAACAAAGGAAGAAATAAAAGACATTTTAGTTTTCAATAAAAATGAAGGCAAAACATACCCAAGCTTATGAGACACAATGAAAGTAGTCCTAAGAGAAAAGCTCACAGCCTTTTGATAAATGAAGTGCCTTCATAAAGAAATTGGAGAGATCCCAAATTAGTAATTTAGCAGCATACTTGAAAGCTCTCTAAGAGAAGGAAGCAAACACACCAACATGTAGCAGTTGACAGGAAATATTCAGTCTTGAGGCTGGAATCAATACATTGGAAGCAAAGAGACTGATACAAAGAATCAATAAAACCAAAAGCTGATTCTTTGAAAATATCAACAAGATAAACAAACCCTTAGCCAAACTAACTAAAAGACAGAGGGAGAGTATCCAGGTAAACATCAGAAACAAAAAGGGGAACATAACTACAGACAATGAGGAAATAAAAAAAATCATTAGGACTTAACTCAAAAGCCTGTATTTTACAAAATTAAAAAATCTAAAGTAAACAAAGGATTTTTCTGGATAGATTTCACCTACCGAAGATAAATCAAGATCAGGAAAAAGTTTAAACAGTCCAATAACCACTAAGAAAATAGAAGGAATCATCAAAAACCTCCCATCAAAAAAAAAAAGCCCAGACCCAGATGGTTTTAGTGCAGAATTCTGTCAGACATTCAAAAAAGAACTAATACAGATACTCTTCATATTGTTCTACAAAATAGAAACAGAAGGAACATTGCCAGATTCATTCTATGAGGCCACAGTCATGCTGAAACCTAAACTACATAAAAACCCAACAAAGAAAGATAATTCCAGACCAATTTCATGCATGAACTTCCATATAAAAAAACTCAATAAAATACAAACTGAATCCAAGGACACATCATATACATTATCCCAGGGATGCAGGGATGGTTCAACATACAAAATGTCTTCAATGTAATCCACCACATTAAAAAATTTAAAGAAAAAATCACTGTCATCTCATTAGATGGAGAAAATGTGCTTGATAAAATCCAACATCCCATCATGATGAAAGTCTTAGAGAGATTAAGGATACAATATCTACATTTAAACATAATAAAGACTATATACTGCAAGCTAATTGCAAGCATCAGAATAAATGTGGAAAAATTCAAAGCAATTTCATTAAAATCAGGGACAGAAGAAGAATGTCCACTCTTTCTGTACCTCTTCAATATAGTACTTTAAGTTCTAGCTAGAGCAGTAAGACAATGAAGGGAGATCAAGGGCATACAAATCAGCAAGGAAGAAGTCAAAATATTGTTATTTTCGGACCAGGTGTCAGTGTATGTAAGCGACCCCAAACATTCCACAAGAGAACTCCTATAGCTGATAAACAGCTTCAGCAAAGTAGCTGGATACAAGATTAATGTTTTAAAAAAATCCATAGCCCTCCTGTACATAAGGGACATATGTGTTGAGAAAGAAATTAAGAAAACTTCACCATTCATAATATCCACAAATGTTATAATGTATCTTGGTGTGACTCTAACCAAATAAGTGAAAGACCTGCATGAAAAGAACTTCAATGGTCTGAAGAAAGAAAATGAAGATGTCAGAAAATGGAAGGATCTCCCAATTTCCTGGATCCATAGGATTAACATAGTGAAAATGGCCATCTAACCAAAGGCAATCTACAGATTCAATGCAATCACATCAAAATACTAATGCAGTTCTTTTCAGATCTTGAAAGAACAATTCTAAACTTTATATGGAAGAATAAAAAAACCCAGAACAGCTTAAACAGTCCTAGACAACAAAAGAACTTCTGGAGTTATCTACATCCCTGACTTCAAGCTACAACACACAGCAATAGTAATAATACTGCATGGTGCTGGCATAGAGATAGACTGGTTGGTTGATCAATGGAATTGAATCAAAGACCCAGAAATAAACCCACATACCTTTGGTCAATTGATTTTTGACAAGGAAGCCAGAACCGTACAATGGAAAAAACACAGCCTCTTCAACAAACCATGATGGTCTAACTATCTCTTCATGTAGAAAAATGCAAATAGATATATATTTTTCTCCCTGAAAAAAATCTCAAATCCAAGTGGATCAGAGACCTCAATATAACTGCAGAAATACTAAATCTGTTAGAAGAGAAACCTGGAAAGAGCCTTGAATTCATTGGCACAGGAGACAACTTTCTGAAAAGAACACCAACAGATCTATACAGAGTATACACTATCAATGGAACTAAATGTCAATCTACACATTAGGAAAAGAACACATCAATCCTATTTTCAACAAATATCGAAACTATACAATGGACTCAAGAAATCAAACTACAATAAAAAATGACCCAATTAAATAATTTTACAGAACTAAACAAAGAATTTTCAACAGTGAAATCTTGAATGGCTTAGAAGCACTTAAAGAAATGCTCACCTTCCATCATCATCAGAGAAATGCAAATCAAAATTACTCTGAGATTCTATCTCATACCCAGTCTGAAAGGCTAAGATCAAAAATCTCAAGTTGTAGCAGATCCTGGTGAGTATGAGGACAAAGGGGAACAAGCCTTCCTTGCTGGTGTGAGTGAAAACTTTTACAAGCACTTTGGAAATCAATCTAGCGATTTCTCAGAAAATTGGAAAGAGCTAGCTATACCACTAATGGATATATCCCCCAAAGAAGCTCTATAAGAAGGACACCTAATCAACTACATTCATAGCAGTTTTATTTGTAATAGTCAGAATCTGGAAACCACTTAGATGTCCCACAACTGAAGAATGGATAAAGAAACCGTGGCACATTTACACAAAAGCATATACTCAGGCATTAAAAACAAAGCAATCAACTTCCACTGCTTTCCCCAGCCATCTGTGAGATTATCTGAATTCTCTGTTTCTTATCGGGGAAAGAAATCTTACTCTGAGCCTGCATAGACACACCTTACCCACTCCACCCCATCCCCTCCTCCATATTGGCTACATATGACGACAATTTCACGATCAGATCGGGACCCCTGAGAAAAAGAAGTTTCTCTAGGATTACAGGAATCAGAATAGAATAGGATAGAATAGGGTCATAGTGATTATGACATTTAAGGAGACCACAGGCTGCAAATGCACACCCTCATGGTTTTATAAATGGTAAATGCACCTGGGTCAGGCCTGCACAGGTAGATGATGAGTGACATTTAAGGGTGAGGGAAGGAAGACCCTCTCCTCCTCTTCAGGGATGCTCTCCAAGCTCAGACACACATAGGAACCTTTGCAGAGGAATTCATCCAAACCCTTGGACGAGAGGAGTTCTGGAGGAGTTTTGAATTCCCTGCAGTCACCAGAGCGGTTAGTGCCACCTGAATTCACTATGCCAATTTCTTGAGAAAAAATTTGAAGTCACTGCCTGACCTCCACATGGGCTGAGATGCTGTGGCTCCTTCATGGGTCTTTCTCGAGTTCTGTTTAAGTCCCTCAGTTTCCTATTCTTGTATTTGAAGAATGACTGACACAAAGGAACACAGAGAACATTACAATATGACAATGGAAATCATATTTCTTTCCCATAAGCCAAGTTCGGGAAAATGCCACTGTAGTGAAAGACTGTTGACATAGAGCCTCTTTTTCCTTTCTTCAATAAGATCTGACTGAAGCCTGGCCTGTGAGTTCAAGGCCAGCCTGGTCTACAGAGTCCTGCACAGCCTAGAAAAACAAAAACAAGCAAACAAACAAAATCCAACCATCCAAAACAAATCAAAACAGACAAACACAAACAGCTGATATGGGAAGTTGAAATTGTATGTATTTTACTATATAAAATTTAGGAAATAAACCCAGCTTCTATCTTGTCATGGCCTTAACTCAACCTTCACATCCACACTCACTTTTCTCTCTGTTCCCCAGTGCCTCCTACTGAGGAAAATAACTGCTGAGGTCCTAGTGAGTACTATTTCTCTTCTATTTCTTCTGCAACAATTTCACAGTTGAATCATATAAGGACAGGCTGGAAAGGGCAGCAACTGAACCTCTTTTTAGATAGGATTCACTACAGAGCAGTTGCATCAGAGGCAAGAGAAACGATTCGGCCATGAGACAAGCAGCCTTGGATTCATCCCTGGCTTGGGTTTCAATTCTGATCTGATGCGGCATCAAAGGGTTCCATTATTTCTCTTCCCTTGTTTTCCCTCCCTGCCACCCGCACCCCAATGAATCATGTCCCTGCCCTTCGATGATGAGCTCACTAGAATGAGGTCATGGGCCAACAACCTACTCCTCTCTGTAGTCTTCCCACCAGCAACGAGAAACCATAACCATGAATTACATTATCCAGTGGTTCTTTGGAATGTATAAAGCAGAGCCTTGTGATTTTGCCAACTTTTCAAGATGTGCATACACGAGTGTAAGGCTGTGTCAACTCTATATGCACTCTCATCTGACGATTAAAGGTTTGTTTTTTAGTAACATAAGTCTGGTGTCCTGCACTACTAGGGTACTGTGTGAACAAACAATCCATAAATATATAAAATATATATATAAATATATGTATATAAAAACCAATCAATAAATATATAATATATAATTATATATATATGGTATACATAATATATATAAAATATATCTCTATAACTATATTAATATATTTATATAAAATAACAATCCATAAATATATAAAATATATAATATATATACAATTACATATAAATATATGTTATACAGTATATAATATATCACATATCTATATTAATATATATATAATATATTAAAAATAAATTTTGTAAACCCAATTAAGAAAAAATCACTATGCTTCTGCTCACTGAATGCTTTATAATATTAACACATCATGACTTCTGAATCATGGGAGGGTAGCAATTCTTTCCTATTTTCTTATAAGTGCTTGTTATGCTTTGTTTTTGTTTTTTTACAATTCTGCTTTATTTGGGGGTGTTTAAGCCTCAGCCTCCCCATTGTGGGGAATAGGTAAAACAGACCGCTTTACTTCTCTGGGCTGTTGTTGATCAAGGGTCCTTTGAGAGTCTCCATATTGGTCCCCATCAACTGCAGATACAGCCACCTTCTCTCTACTCCAGGATGTGCTCAGAGGCCCTCTCAGTGCACGAGGCAGGCCTGTTATCAGCTGTCAAAAAGCCATGTCCTGAGAGACCATTAATAGGTGTGGATGAACTATGTGCAAACTGAAATCCCACACTCGGGATTAAGATGGAAACAAATTCACACAACATTCCCAGCACTTCCATTCTGTCTCCTCACTGTGGCCTCCAACTGTCGGGAACCCATTTGACTCCAATCAGGCTTGTTACCCTGAATAAAAGGAGAACGCCACCCAGGTTCTAGTTATGCAAAAGCCAAAATAGACAGAGACACTGGACACATATAGAAGTAGGACCAACTTCCAGGGGCAGCTCAACCAAAACCACCATTATCCCAAAAGGACTTAAATCAATGTGTCTTTTAAGGACTGGGGAGACATCTCAGATATGTCTATGTGCTGCCGAACTTGCTCTTGTGTATTTTTACTGGCTGAATGCATTGTTAAATAAGGCCATTAGGAAACATTTTTGTTTCCATTCAAGCGAGTCCTCGCACAACCAAGAGTTCACCTAGTGACTTAATATCCTTCCTGCAAAAATCAGACTGGTATGCAGGGCCCATATCCTTCCCATATAGTCAGTTCCTGCACCTTCTACAAACATGTCCATTTCCAAGGGAAACCATCTCATTAAGGGCCTCCTCCACAGCCAAAATTTGCACTGTTTCCTTTTGGAGACATTGAGGTGAGAACTTTTTTTTCAGATTACAGGCCTCGACTTCCCCTCCAAAGTTCAATATAATCTTGTTCAGTTTAAGTGAGGACTGTGTTTTCAGAACAGCCCCTGGTAAGAACTTCTGGAAGGTTTGTACTTTGGGAGCCAAGGTGACCCTGACCTGGCTGTGGATAGGCCTGTCTTTTAAGTGGTTCACCAGCATACTGGCTCCCTTCAAATTCTTTGGATCTGCACCAAACAGAGCATATGTTTTAAGCTTTAAACCTTAAAGAGAAACCCATGAGTTGTTTTTTTTTTTTAATATTTATTCATTTATACATGAGCACTCTGTCTGAATATATGCCTGTATGAAACAAGAGAGCACCAGATCCCATTGTAGACAGTTGTGGGTCATCATGTGGGCTGCTGGGAATTGAACTCCAGACCATCTGGAAGGGCAGCCAATGCTCTTCACCACTGAGCCATCTCTCCAGCACCCACCCATGAGTTTTTAAATAAGATAAGGCCATTCTGCTCTTCAGCCCTTAAGTTCTGGTTTCTCATGGTTCCCCATCAAAGCACCCTCACCAAATAAAGAAAAGTGTCCGGCTTTTTGTGCATAATTTTTATCTGCAGGGAAAACCTCCCCAAGACCTGCACATGCACACACACACACACACACACACACACACACACAACCTCTCTCATTGGTCCTTGCGGGCACACGGTTTTTCACAGGTTCCAGGTGAAACTTAGGTGCAGTTATCTGAGCCCAGCATGAAGCCACAAAACAAAAATATTGTTTCTTGAAATTTCTCTGATAGGGGAGGTCCTCCTCCCCTTTCATCTAACCCTAGCCTATCAGGTCTCATCAGGACTGGCTGCATTGTATTACTCTGTGGCCTGGTCAGGCTGCTCCCCCCCCCCCCCCGTAGGAGGAGGTGATTAAAGAGCCAACTACTGATTTCATGTCAGAAACAGTCCCTGTTCCCCTTACTAGAGTTCCCACATGGATACTGAGCTGCCATGGGCTACATCTGAGCAGGAGTTCTAGGTTATCTCCATGCATGGTCCTTGGTTGGAGAATAAGTCTCAGAAAAGATGGAGTGGGGCATGGATGGAAATGAGGGAGCAAGGGTGAGATCGGGAGAGATTGAAGGAGGGGCCTATAGATGGGATAGAGAGTGAATAAACTTGGAATATTATAAAAAATAAAATGTTAAAAAATCATTTATATTCAGAAATGAAATGTATAAGCAACTCAGTCTCAACCCAAATTTTGTTAGCAGCTTTTACACTTTTTGCCAAGAGAGCATTTTGCATTTATTACAAAACACAATCCATATTGTTCTCTGAGAAGACTATATGACTCCTGTGGGAGTCATTTATAAATCCTAATAAACTCCTCTGTAGTACTTGTAAATCACTGTAAACTCGACATTTCACCAAAGATGAATATGATGTAGCCTAACTTAAGAATCCTGCAATCATTTTTGTCAGCATTGTTTGATTCTACTAAGTATGTTCTCTAGACATATTAATCATATTAATCATCTCACAAGAATGGGCTTCTTGGTGTATGTGATTCCTACCTTTTATATATTATATTATATTATATTATATTATATTATATATTATATATGTATATTACTGCTAAAGCATTTAAACACCATGGTAATTTAATAAAGAATTCACCTTAATTTGTATTTTGTTCTTTAATTATAAAATGTATAAATAATTAAAAAAATGCTCTTTACTTGTTAATATTCAAGGGCACCTTCCATTTGTGGAACAGATGGGTAACTCCACTGCAGTTGAGGAATGGGCTAAGGAAGCCTGATCCACCAGGAGGAAGAAAGAGAACTGCTTACTGAGTGCTGTGGGGCCTCCGGCATGCCCTGAGATCTTGAATTTGGGAGCCTAGGGTCCCCTCCCACAGAGGAGAGCAGCAAGTGGCTGAGCGGCAAGTGTGGGAGGGCTGGGTGGTCCCGAGGCTGGGAGGACAGGCGTTAGTGCTGCTGAAATGTGAATCTCCTTAGACCTGAAGAAGGCACAGTCCTGGCCTGGAAGCCAGGGTCAGGGAATAACGGGCTGAATCCCTTCCACACACTCTAACCCTAAGGGAGACACCCTAACCCTAAGGGAGCCCTCCTGTCACACAAAAATCTCTGGCCAATCAGAGCCTCTGACCGGACCTGCCAGTCAAGAGAGGGGGCGTGTTCTTCCGTGTGCCTTTGTATGGGTTCAGCTCCTGCTGCTGAGCAGGTTCTCAGGGTTCCAGGTGAAGAGCTCTGATCGCTGCCGCCGCTGCTTGGGTGCTGTAAGGGAACTGAGGCAAGCTACGAAGTTGCAGCATGGTGAGTGCAGGGAGAAGAAGGCGGCTGAGCGGCGGGAGCTGGTGTGCGGGGTCTCTTCCAGGACTGGCTAGTCAGCGGCGGCCCCTGGGGAGGAACCTTGTGGTCCTGAGCTCTCGCTGGAACCAGTGGTGGCATCTGAGTCACTTCACTGAGGGGAACGCATCCACGCAGAGCGTTTGCAGCAGGGGTTCTTGTGCAGAATCATCCTCGTGGCTGGACACCAAACTCGGAATACTTGAGTTTGTCTTCAGTGTTCCAGTTTCTCTAGTGTCTTCTACAAGTTCTGCTCTTAGCATTTAACCTTTGGGTGTGAGATCCATTCAGAGGTAGTTTTGTGGGGGTTGGAAATGGCATCTCGTGTGTTGGGTAGCACTCCAATATTAAGCTGTGATGAGGAAGAGTAGAATTGATGATGTAAAGGATTGGGAAGTATAGGCGACACTAAATAGAATTTAGCCAGGGGAGAGGACTGCCTCTCAGTCACCCCACAGGTATGCTCACCAGGCCTGTTAGAGATTAGCATGCTAGCATACACATGCTGACCGGGCTTGTCCAGAAATTTGGCTGTAACCCTAGCAAAAAAGAGAGATAAATGTGATTTACAACCAGCTACCGGGCCGATCCTCATATCAAAGAACAGGCCTCTACGGAGTGGCTCAAGGCCGTCTCAGGGTCACTACCAACATTATAGCCTGTGGTGACATAAAGGTGTTAAAGTAACATTTATTCCCCTGATGTAGTTTTCCTCCAGGAACTTAGTGCCTTCATCTGCTAACCTAGGCCTAGTCCTGCAAGCTTCTAGCCTCCATACAATCAAATCTAAGCTTAGAATGTTTTCATCCTCTGAGACTTGGTGCTGAATAAACTCACCCTTTCTATTTCTTTTAGAACTCTTGCTAGGCTGTTCAACTCAGCTGTTCTGGCTCAGACTCCCCTCCAGTCTGGCTTCTCTTAGTTTCTGACTGAATTGCTCTGTTTGACCTCATACTAACTTTGGCAATATGTTATAATCCTCTAGATGGTTCTCATTCTCTGGCTCTGTCTGTCTTCACCTGTGCCTAGTTTCTCTCTTCAACTTGTGTCTGTAAAAGTCTCCCAGTAAAACTTTTTTTCTGAATTCTGCAAACTCAACTTGACTGCATTGCCTCTCAACTCACTGACTCACTCAGCTGAACAGCCTGAGCAGAAATGGCTAGAACTCAAACATCTGCATGCCTCAGTTTCCTGAGGGTTAGGATTAAAGGTTTATACCATCACACCCAGACCTAAGCTTTTCTTTCCTGAAGCTTGCGCTATACCTGGCTTGCCTAGTCCACAAGGATCAGCTTATCTCTCTCTCCTGTGATTAAAGTTGTGTTTGTATTCCAACCAGACTATATAGACCTAGAAAGTCTTTGGATTTGATCTCTTGCTAGAACAGTCATGTTCTGAATTAAAATTCATTTACCTAAAGGTCCAGATTTGTTTTTGGGAAAAGAATAGTTTTTTTCCACAGGGGCAAGTCTATACTGGTTGACAACACTTTGAAAAGGAAAACAACAACAACAGAACAAACAAACAAAAAATGTCTTTGTGTTCATGGCTGACATGATCAATGAAGGCATTCCATGAGGCCTTCATGTAAGAGGAATGGCATAGTTCTTTCTCAAACCCATTAACATTCTTGGCATAGCCAGTAACAGACAGGGGCCTAGGCCTTGGGAGCTTTCACTAAGTTATCCATGTATTTAGAATAAAATGAAGTTCCTTCTCAAAAGCGAGGAACATGTTTGGGAGAGCCTGTAATGGTCTGAGTCCCAGGCCTTTGGGGGGGGGCATTGCTTCAGATCATAAGATACTAGCTCTTTCCACCACTTGGGGCTGTGGTTGTCACTTCCAAGGCCACTGTAGGCTTAGTTAATAATGTTCTTGAGAGACCCTGTGTTCCTCTTAATGCAGCTTTGTTTCATTAGACTCCTCATGAGTTTGTTCCTACATATGATATTTTCTGCTGACATTATAGAAGTTAACCATTTCCTTCCATTTCCCCTGTGTTGATATATTTTTTAATGTATACACCTTACCCTTGTTCATTCAAATACTGATTTCTTCTGCACCCCACCCCCAACTCTCTGGTTTCAATCCAGATATTGCATTGTGATACTCATTTTAGGCATCCTGTCTCAACTCTTGTGTAAACAGGACAATATAAAGCAACTAGACACAGTGTTGAGCAGGGAGGAGGCAGAGGACAGGAAAGAGGGGAGGAGCCAGAAAGCAGGAATGAGTGGGAGGAGAAGGGGTGAGAGGAGAGTGAGGAGAGCAGAGCTGGAGGAGAGATCTTGGAGGACATGGAACATGAACCAGACCTAAGATTTCACAAAAAGCAAGTTTAATGTGGGAAATCTAAATATTAGGAAACTGAGGGCTTGGAGGTTTAGGAGGGAGTAAATATTGCCCAGCATTGTGTTCTAGGTTAACTAAAAGCTAAGTCTCTGTGTGGTGATTTGGTTATACAGCTGTTTAAGATTAACTGCAAGCATTACCAGTAGATAAACCAATAGTAAATATTAATCGTCTCCTACAAAACCCTTGAAAGTAGTATACCTGATGTTATTCTTGAGAAGCTAACATGGCCATGGACCTCTCAGAGGCTGAACCACCAACTAAATAGTATTCATGGGCTGGACATAGAACCTCTCCACATATGTAGCAGATGTGTATCTTGGTCATCATGTAGCTCTCCTAACAATGGGAGTCCTGGCTGTTTTTGACTCTGTACCTGGGTTTGGATCACTTTCCTCCACCTGGACTGCCTTGCCTAGCTTCAGTGGGAAAGGGTAAAATTGGTTCCATTTAGACTTGATGCATCAGGGTATGTTGGTACTTAAGTGGGGAAGGAGATCTGCTCCTATGAGGATAGAGGTAGGGAGGAGTGGGGTGTGGGGATGAGACAGGGAGGAAAGGAGGGTGGATTTTTCCATCTGGCTGTTAAGTGATTAAATAAATGAACTGAAGGATAAAAATACTTACTGAGCTTAACACATAAGACATCCCCACCCCAGCTTTTATTTTTTCCAATGTTGCCTTTTTCTCTTCTGGCACACTCACTTCAGGACCCTGTCACTGAAGAATGACCTGCTGTTTGAGGGCACTAGTCTAATTCTGGCAATATTTGTGCTGTGTAAATCTTTCTAAGTGGCTAGACTTACAAGTCTCCAGTCCCCATTTAAATTGTTGAAAACATAACCTGGGGACTGAACCTAAAAGTGACTTAAAGGTTACAAGATATGTGTAATGCAAAATTTTGTCCTCAGCTGGCTCCTTTTGAGCATTGGCCAGAGCTGAATGTATGCTGTCATTAATGGCATGCTGTCTTAATCTTTTAATTGTGTTTGCAGTGATTTCTCCTTGGGAGGGGATATTAATTCTAGACCAGCTGCATCTTCAGCCTGGTAGATAAATGTTTCCAAGACAAGCTATTCAGACTGAGGTCACCTTCATCCCAGTCTGTTTCTTCCTAGGGCAATGACCTTGATTTCCTCTTGATTAAACTTTCTAAATTCTTTAGTTAAAGGGCTGTACCAAAAAAGAACTTTATAATTTGAATTAGTGATATACTGTCCATTGTAGTTACAGTGAAAGGATTTCCATGTGGAGCATGGTTTCTGCCTTCTGTTCAAAACAGGAAGAACATTTTTTTATGTACAATTGCTGGGTGAAACAGGATAGGCAATAGCTAGATCAAGAAATAAAATTTAAGGCAGTCAGCTGCAGGGGTCACCCTATGAAGGACATGATCCCCACAGGGTTAGTGAGATTTTTCAATTTCTAGCACATATTAACTTTTGCATGTATATAGACCAGATTGGTGGGTGTTCAATTTAGGTACCTTAAATGGAGCCAGTGAATATTGAATTTCCAAGTAAGGTCTATCCTATGCATTTATGTGCAGTCTTCTTGGACAGGGCTATGTCTGCTCAGAAATTTGAGACTAGTGCTAGTGGCAGTAATCTCAGCAGCTAACACTGCAGGTAGAATCAAGTCCAAACTGTATCCAATTAATACCAATAGCTCTACCAGAAAAGGGCCTGCTTTTATTAAAAGTCAGTATACCTACGCATTTTTCAATTATATTTATCTTTCTAAAAAAGTCAATTGTTGGTATTACTTACTAAGTTTTATTTTCTTTATGTATCACTGCTCTAATCTCTTATTTGTTTCTCTTTTCCAACATTTCCCAGTTATTAAGAATTTAATTCCTGGGACGGGAGACATGTCTCAGTGGTTAAGAGCACTGTCTCTTTTTCTAAAGGACCCAGATTCAATTCTCAGCACCCACATAGCAGCTCACAACTGTATGTAATGCTAATTCCAAGGGATCTGATACCTTCACAGTACTGCACAAAAAATAATATTAAATGATTTTTTTTAAAAGAATTTCATTCCCATTTAAAAAGGGATTTCTCATTAGTTTCTGTTTAGAGCACTGTCTCCCAAAATGCATCCTTTCTTCACGCTGTGTAGTTAAGAGTTACTTTGAACACGTAATCCTGCGTCTGTGGCCCAGTGCCTTGCAACTCATTTCAGGCTGGACCTTAACCTGGTCAGGGAAATGGAAAAGAGACCAGTGAATGAGGTTCCTCAAACATCCCTGGCTTTTATAGGGTGGGCAATTACAAATAAAGAGGGACCTGTGTATGAAATGAGTTCACTGACCATCTATGAAGCTGGTGTCATCATAGCACAAAAAGGGATGGAGAAGAAGGATGGTGAGAGCTTTCCTGCTTGGACAGGAAGTGTCAGTTATTCAATTTTAGATGGTTAGGAAAAGTCCAAACTAGTAATACTTGGATTTCACATACCAAGGCAATTAAGATTCTGGAAGAGGAACTAAACTTATTTCTAGAAACCAAACTTCTGTAGTTACATTGATTCAACAAACACAGAAGATCTGGACAAAATGGTGTGGCCGAGCCTAACAGGAATGTTATTACTCTAACAATAATGGTGCGTCCCAAGATTAAAGGAGTGAATAATACTTGGTATGCCCTGCTAGGCATGTCTAGTCCTAGAAAACTATTGGAGCATGAACCCTGTTTCAACTTTTACAACAGTTTTTGAGATTATAATTAAATCATTTCAGCCTCCTCATTCTTCCTTACTGTTAAGTTTCAAATGCTGGGACAAATGGCTGAGATACCTATTTAACAACTCAAAGCAGGCCCAGTTGCTGGTTCTCCCAGCATAACTCTGTTTCTACCTGCCATAGGTTAATGGTTGGCATTTCAGCTTTCTAGCCTAGGGTCTGAGTTCCCCTTCCCCTGGATGGTCTTACTAATGTAATCTAACCATTTTGGTTACCTGGTCTTTTTCATCTATTATTTAATATCCTAGCCTCTTGGTCTGGCTTTGCCCTCTCCTCTCCTCCCTTTCCTTGTAAGGCTCGCAGTCATGTCCCCTCTGAACTCTCCCAGATATCCCTGCCTCTTGCTATTCTGTCTCTTTTATGTATAATAAACTTTCTACTGTAACATACCTAGAATCATCCATGTCCTTACCTTTTTTTCTTTTTTTCATTCATTTCTCATTTACCACTCCTTACTTTTAAATTCATGGTCACTTTTTGCTGTAATTGTTGTTACTGTTTGACTTTGACTTGTTTGGCTTTGGGATTTCTCAGCTATGAGGTAGGGATAGCTGCACTGAACATTGATTGTGTGTTGGAACGTGCACACAAAGGACCCTGTGTCTTGGAAGAGGAACTGTCTCCTTGTGTCTTGGAGACTGGAATGTTGTACTAAAATACAGATTTCTTATATTAGGGCTCTGTCTGACCCTAAGGTGGAAGGGCCCAACTGGGAAGGCCTCAGCTGTCTGAGCCTTTTGATTGGATTCCCCAGTAGAGGAGATGCTACTGTCCTGAAGCCCAGCCAGGTGGCTGAAGGAAACAAAGGACTCTGGGCAGACCTACCAATCAGTAGCACCACTGGAAGGTAGCTCATATTTTCTTTTCAGGATTCTTCTCTGATGCAGCTGAAGAGAACTGTGAGGGGAACCACAAACCATGCAATGGTGAGTCTGTGGGCCACTGTCCCAAAAACCAGGAGGAACAGGTCTGCTAAGCTCTCTGAGTCTGATATGGTGATGCTGAGACTGTGAGTATACTGTAGTTCTGTTGATCTATGTGGTGACTTGGGGAGTGGTCCTTTGTCACTGATTCTCCCTTGAGTATGGATTTCTTGGGGGCCTTGGGTGGGGATCTGGGAGAATTCCTCTGCAGCCCTGGCAGTTTAAAATGATGCTTAAAATATCACTGTCCAGTGTGCACACACATACATTGCTTTTGGTGTGTACTGGGAAGACAGACTGGAAAACTAATAGTCTGCTCTCTAGAAGTTCTGAACCTTGCATTCCACATTCAGGTTTGTGTGGACAATTTTATAAATAGTTTTAAAGCTGGTAGAGAAGGGGCTATGTGCATCCTCCAGCAATTTTTGTTTGCAATCTTTTTATCTTTTCACTACTTTCAACCACAGTGTTGTGACTCAGGAAAATTTAATTTCAGGACACAAAGTGAATTTCTGAAATGCAGAGGTTTTTAAGGTGTGCATGGTGTTGGGTAGGTGTGTAATGCAGATTCCATATCTTGTGGCACAATCCATGTGGGAGTAAGCAAACATGAAAACACTCACCACATCGGTTTGTGTGTGGCTTTCATTGGGCCTGGATTTGTCTGAAACCACAAGAATGCATGAGGGGCTGTAGAATCGTAGCCCACTTTTTGGATCACTTTTTTTTTAACAGAGAGCTCCAGAGCATAGAGCATGTTTTCTCTCCTTTTGGAAGAACAATCTATAGTAGCTGGTGGGTCACAAATATACTTTAGCGGTCAGTTTGAGTTGCTTTTGTAAGAGTTTTGAAGTCTGTGTTTATTTAATTTCTACACATATATAACCAAAGGTAACTTGGTCAAGTACACATTTTTCCTGGCAGAGTTTCATTGGGAATTTTGAGGGAAATTGGAATATATTTTTAAGCTTATGGTTTTCACTTTTTCTCTTCATCTCCTAATTTTGTCAAGACTGTTGTACACATTCTTGGTAGTTGTAGCTCTGAGATACATTCTGAGGTCACAGCTGCCCATGTATGTACTCTTACTTCATAATCCTATTTGGAATTCTGTATCATTTTTCATGGGATATAGCTTTGGAATCATCTTTCCTCTTAGAAATTCATAGAAATTTTCTTCAGATTATGTTGAATTCATGTTGAAAAATAGCCAACATCTTTGTATTTTTAAATAGATCATTTCATTAGTGTCGTTTACTCTAGTATAAAAGGGTAAATGATATTATCCTACATAATCATTTGTTTAGCAAACTACAGTTAGTACATAAAATTGAAAGTGATATGAAATAATTTTCAATCTATAAAAAGAAGACCAGTATAGAGTTTACTGACAGAAAAAACGTTGTTACAGTCAGAAAAGCTATCTCATCAAGTATAATTTGAGAAGACAAAAAGTGAAAATAATACATGGTCCAGAATTGAACTATAAATTTGAATGTGATATGGGATCGTGTATTAGCATACAAAATCAACTCTTGATAGCAGAATTTGGGATTTCCTGTGGATACAAACTAAAATTAGGTAACATCAAGTAGTTTTAGAGTCAATGTAAAACTACAAGTATTTAATGTATGTAATCTGATGGTTTTGCAGATATTACCCCTACTCACACACCCTCATTACCAAAAGCAACACAATAAACCATGTTTTTACACATTCTCATTGTTTCCATGTTTATGTGTGCCTACATTGCACAGAACTCTCATAAAATGACAGAATTACTATGGATCCTAACAGTCTTCTCAGTAAATTTTCAGGTACTTTAGATTGGTTTTAAATAAGTATCTGAATTCTCATGCTTATTGCATTTATGTTCGTGGTGGCATACCTTTCAAAATAACCTAATTCTTCATTTGTTGAGGTCACTCTGAGTATCTCAGGAGGACAGTATGGTAAATAAATGAAGACAATAGCAATGGTTAAAGGATTACACACTTTTAAAAGACTCTCACAGTCAGTGCTGTATTAGTCATGAAAGAGGATATAAGTACAGCATAAACAGTGTTTAAATCAACAAACTTCTCTTTCTCTCTTTAATTTCAATCGTGCTGCATTTCTATTTGTCCATTGGGTAGGAGACGTTCAATTATCTTGTCTACCTAATGAAAGGCAGAAACAACACAACCTAGGTGAAGCAATCACTTTCAAAGAATTTTTATAACATTTTTTAGTTGGTATGTGGAGAAGGAAAATCAAATATCAGACTTTTTGAGCAAAAGTTGTTATGGAAAAAAAGCAAATGTGTTTTTATAGTATAGTATAAAAATGCAGATAGTTGGTTTATTTTGATGGTCTGAGAGCTTTATGCCAATGAGTCATGCTACACGAAGTGAAAATGAGTTAAGAAACAGACTGACTTGTTTTGTTTGAATTGAAATAATGACAATAAATTACAGTTGATTAAAAATGTAATAGTCTTACACAAGTGACACTTTTCTTAGTTTTGTTCTGATCAGCTAACCTGTCTTAGATGGTAATACTTTTATTTTTATTGGAAAAACATGTCTAAACACTTAACATTTTAAAACATCAGTTTGTATATACTTAATGTATTATATATTTAATGTATAGTGTATAACATTATGCATTTATTTCTGTTATTGTGAATATTATTCAAACATTCTTTTTGGTTGCTTCTTTTTAAAGATTTTATTTATTTAATTAATGTTCTGTCTGCACATGCGCCTGCATGCCAGAAGAGTGCAACAGACCACAGTATAAATGGTTGTGAGCCACCATGTGGTTGCTAGGAATTGAACTCAGGAGCTCTGAAAGAACAGAGAGTGTTCTTATCTGCTGGGCCACCTCTCCAGCTCCAAACTTTAGTTTTTATTATAGAGAAGAAAGAGTACTCTTTTGGAATTAAGTGAGCAGGGACCCCTATAATTCCACATAACAGCAGAAAATTACCATTTTTTTACCTGCATGATATATATTTCACATTGGTGAGAGCAAAACTTCTGATTTCACAGATCTAGATGGGACTAAAGAATAAGCTTGTTAAACTCCTGAGTGATGCTTTCTCTCTATGCACAGAGAACAATAACTGTACATCATGATTGTGTTTGCCTAGTCGTCACTATTTCACTTCTCTTTGATTGCATCCCTTCTTCCCATTTTTTAGGTAGGAAAATTTAATTAATGCTTTTTAATTGAAAAGGATTCTTCCATCATACAATATATTCTGACCACTGTTTACCCTCCCTCTACTTCTCCCACGTCCAGCATACCTCCCTTCTTCCCCAGATCCACTCCTTCCACTCTGTATCCTTTTCAGAAAAGAACAGGCTCCAAGATAGGACTGCCAAACAAGACCAAACAAGATACAAAACGATAAAGCAAACAGACCTCACATTGAGGATTGAAAAGGAACCTGATAGGGGAAAAAGATTCTCAAGAGCAGGTGAGAGAGTCAAAGCTACACCTGTTCCTAATGTTAGGATTCCCCCAAAAATACAGAGCTAACAGCCATGACACCTCAGTAGAGGACCTGGTGCTGAGACATGCACATGCAATGCTTGCCATTTATGTCTCTGTGACATTCCTGGCCATGCAGGGAGTGGGTTCCATCCCATGGCTTAGGCTGTAAGTTAAACCAAACATTAGCTCACCACTCAAGCAAGTTTGGTGCCACCACCACCCCTTTACATCTTGTAAGCAGTACAGATTTTAGGTGGAGTGGTTTTTATTCTGGGTTTGTGTCCAGGTTTCTCTTTCGGGACCCTGTACAGTACTGTCTCACCCCAAAGAGACTAGAACATAGGGGTGAAGTCTTTCAGCCTGCACCTGGTCCACCTCTCCACCTTCAGTATGAGTGAGCTGTCGCTTGTCCTGATAAACTTCACCATTCTGACATGTGTAAAATTAAACCTCAAACCTTAAAGGCCAAGGATGCTGAACCTGAACAGTGTTTCTCAGCTATTTGAGATTCTCCTGTTGAGAATTCTTTATTGAGATCTGTTCTCTGTTTTTTATTTTATATTTTTATTTTTTAAATATGTTACAGTTTATTAACTTTGTATCCCAGCTGTAGCCTGCTCCCTCATTACCTCTGATTCCCACCCTCCTCCCTACCCTTTTCCAAGTCCACTGATAGGGGAGGTCCACCTCCCCTTCAATCTGACTTTAGCTTATCAGGTATCATTGGGACTGGCTGGTGTCCACTTTTGTGGCCTAGCAAGGCTGCTCCTCCCACAGAAGAGGGAGGTCAAAGAGCCAGCCATTGAGTTCATGTCAGAAATAAACCCTGTTCTCTTTACCAGGGTACACACTTAGATACCAAGCTACCATGGGCTCCAACTTAGCAGGGATTCTAGGTTATATCCATACATGGTCCTTGGTTGGAGATATAGTCTCATAAAGGACCCCTGTTCCCATATATAATTAATTGGTCCTTGTGGCACTCCTGTCCTCTCCATGTAATACTAACTCTCTCTTCTTTCATATGATTCCTTGCCCTCAGAGAACCGGACCCACAGTGCAATTGATGCTCAGCACAGAACTCACTGCCTGGTGAGATGTTTTTCAAAAAAATAAAATAAAATTTCTTAAGAATAAGATTAAAACCTCTGATATAAGAAGGTTTTGTGAGGATGGCAGCAATGTCTGATTTCATGTCTGTGCACAGACAATAATAATTAGAGGTCCCCTCATCCACCCACTCAAAAATCTTATAAAAATTTAGTTATATAAGAAACCCTCCCTTAAACAAATCCTTAAAGCCTAAGGTCTTGCCAGTCATGCTTGCATAAGCCTTTAATCTAGGCACATGAAAGGCAGACACAGGCTGTTCTTTGTGAGTTCAGGCTGGTTGACAATAACAGGCGTAAACAAAACAGAAAATCTGAGATGGATTTGGTGGCACAGGCCTTAAACCCCAGTCCTCTGGCAGAAAGAAGCAGGCCAGTCTCTGTGAGTTTAAGGTCAGCCTGGTCTACAGATCTAGTCCAAGACAGCAAAGGCTAAAAGGAGAAGCCCTGTCTCAAAATACCAAATCATAATATATATCTCTGTGTCTGTATGTGTGTGTGTATACATATATGTATTAGCTGTATACATACACAGAGAAATTTATTCTGTCAGTTCTTTTCATGGGTAGAGCCTTCACTAGTATAACTTTCTGTTTTCTACATCTTCCCATTGAGGAGAAATTTTTACCTGATGATAGTACTCCAATGTGTCATGTTTTTCCTGCTTTTTTTTTTTCTCCTGGGTTTTCTCTGATCTTCCAGGAGAAAAGTGGCTGCAGTTTACCTGACCCCAGCGTGAATTCACAGAACATAAAATCTCCTTCCATTTTCTAAAATCTCTCTATAATTTTTAATACTCTTGGCACCCTTCCTCCTGTGGGACAGGCTGTTCGCTCTGCTACAGGTTGAATAACAGTTGTGCAATGTCCACCTTGATTCCAGCAGGAAGAGGGAAATTGCATTGTGAGTGTGGAAGACAGAGGGTAGGCTAGGGGAGGACAGGCACAAATGATGAAATGCAAATCTCTGCATATCTGAAGAAGATTTGGTACTGAAACCGAAGCCTGAGCCATAGATAACTAAGCCTTGTCCCTTCATTACAGTGTAAACCTAAGGGAGGTGCTCATGTCACTCAAGACTCACTGGCCAATCAGAATCTTCCATCCCTCCATTTGAGGAAGAGGCCGGTTCTTCTTGGTGACATGGTGCATGTTCCCTCTATAGCTGAGCTGGATTGAATGGTTGGTGTGCTCTGGTATGAGTGCAGCTGCTGTGTGCTGTGAGGCGATTTCAGACAAGTTTGGTGAGTTTGTGGTCAGTGCCCCCAACCTGGTGGAGCAGGAGGCTGAACGACAAGAGCTTCTGTGTAGGGTCTTTCATGGGGCTGGGTGGGAACCAGCAGCCAGAATCAGCCATGGGAGATGTCCCTTTTCCTAGCTCTGAACAGAGCAGAGCATCTGAATATCTTGGCTATGTTAGCTTTTGGTTGGGAGCAAAAAAAACTCATTTCCAGAACAGAAGGTTAAAATGAAAGCTTTATTTTTTGAGCTCAGGGAGGCAGCCAGTTCCGGATCTGAAAGGTGACCCAGAGTAAGCTTTATTGTATATTTAAAGAGTTAAATCCACACGGCGAGGGCCCCTTGGTGAGTCCTGGGGTCATCCAATCAAATTTTAACATTGTGGGTTAGGCAAGGGAGTTTCTGTTGGAGGCTGTGTTGATCCACTGGGCTCAAGGCCTTTAACTGTTTTCCAAGACATTTGGTCTGGATTCCAAGGCCCTTCATTTATATCCCTTGACACGTGGTCTGGAGCTCAAGGTGATAAATAAACAGAAACAAAGACATGAGTGCTCTGTCTGTAATAAGGCAGGGCTTTGTAAGTGATATATTTTTACAATTCAGGCACATTGGTTAAGGTAGCAGCAAGTTTTACCAGTTAACTGATAATTAGGAAAATGTTTCAAGCGGTTCATTGGGAGATGGCGCTGAAAGGTTTGGAATGTGAAGTTAATTTAATCTTGCTAGTAAAGTGGAAGAGTTGCTTGGAGAGGGCTGGGGCACTGGAGGCTGCCTCCTTACACACTATGGGCTTGCATGTTTACAAAGTATTTGCAACAGGGGCTTGAACACAGAAATGTCCTTGGTAGGATGCAAACTCAGAGAGGCCTAGTTTCTAGTATCTTTTCCAAGTACTGACCTTGGCATTTAACATTCAGGTATAAGATTCCTTTGGAATTAATTTTGTGGAGGTTGTAAATAACATATGTGTTGAGTAGCACTTCATTATAAAGCTGTGGTGTAAACACCTAGAATTGTTCATGTAAAGGATTTACCAATACTTAGGTGACAGGAAGTCACACCAAGTAGAATTTAGCTAAGGGCTACATAGATAAGTAGCATGACAACCAGGCATGCTTGAGATAAGGATGCTCAGAAATACATGTTTGCATAAGACGATAGTCAACAAATTTGTCTACAGCCATAACCAGGGAGACAGCCCTGATTCATATGAAGCACTGGCCCATGTCCATGTCAAAGAACAGGCATCTAACAAGCTGCTTAATTGCCATTACAGACTGACAGCCAGCATTAAAGACTGTTGTGCCATAAAGTTACAGTTTTCTTGAGAAAAGCATAGCTCTGTCACATGGGGAAGACATCTGGTGAAAACCAATTGAACAGGGAAAACACTGCCCTGATCAAACAAAGCTTTCCCCAAGAGCCTCGTGTATGGAGAGTGACCTAACTTCTTCTCGTACTCCTCAGATATGCTTGGCAGAACCAGATCAACCTGTGGCCTAGTCTTTGGGAGATTTGCCCAAGATTATGAGGTATTTAAAATAAAGCACTGTTCCTATTCTAAAACCAGGAATAGGGTGAGCTGCAGGTTCAGGGCATTTGAGGAGTGTTTCCTTCAGATTCTGAGAACCCAACTCTTTCTAACACCTGGAGATACCCTCATCAGTTCCAAAGTCACTGTGTTCTTGGTAAATAATGTTCTTGAGATCCTGTGTTCCCCTTGTGCAGTGTTGTTTATTAGACTTTTCATGGTTTTATACCATTGTATGAGATTGTCTGATCAATTCATAGATGTCTCCTGTTTCCTTCCATTTCTCCCCAAGGAGTGTACAATATGCTATGCTCCTTAAGAAGCTTAATTAGGATAAGATATAGTTTGTGCAAAACCTTCCCACCCTAGCTTCTACATTTTCTACCTTCTACTTTTCCTAATATTTGAAACCTCTGAGACATCTCACTTATACCCTGTCACTGAATAATGACCTATTGTATTAGGGGAGTGGAGTACATAAATCATTCTAGGAATATCTTTGCTATGTAAATCTCCCAACTGGCTCAGTGGCTAGACTTGAACTCTCTGGTCCATATTGAAATTGTTTAATATATAAACTGGAGCCTAAAAGAGACTTAAGGAAGACTGCATGTATGGAGTACAAAATCAGTTTTAGGTTGTCTTATAGCATTAACTAGAGCTAGATACATGCTATTATTAAAGAAAACTTTTTAAATTAACCATTTAATTGTGTGTGGCATACATTCTCCCTGATGGTGGATATTAACTCTAGAATAGCTGCATCTTCATTGTTTTGGAAAAATATTTCTGAGACAAGTGTTGTTGGCTCAAGTCACATTTTTCCTAGTCTCTTGTTCCCCAGATGCATGACTTTGCTTTCCTCTTGGTTAAAATTCCCAAATTCTGAAGTTCAAGGCTGTGCACATCAGAGTCTTAAAAATTACTCATTTGAGACATACAATGAGCTGTCTACTGTGTGTGCAGTAGGAAGACAGCTTGGAAAAAATGAAAGTCAGATTTCAAGAAGCTTTAAACATTGTTTCCTAATTCAGTTGTTTTGTGATGAATGTTACAAATTTACAAATAGGCTTCAAAATGGTGTCAAGGAAGAAATATAGATCAGTCTTCAGCAGTATTTGATTAGCATTCTTTTATGTTTCCACTCACAGCAGCCACGATGATGTGACTTAAGAACAGAATTCCAGGATTAAAAGGAGTTTCTGAGCTGCAGAGATATCTCAAGTGTACATAGTGTTATGCGGTTACATAGGACAGATTTCATATCTTGTGCTGGAATACATGTGGCAAGAACGAGACTTAAAATTACTATTTCACATTGTTTTGTTTATGGGATTCAGTAGAACTGTGTTTATCTTCAATCACTGGGGGCACATGAGCTATAACCCCATAGCCCACCTTTCTGGTGACCTCCATTTACAGATAGATGTCTAGAGCATGGGTATTTTCTTTGAAAAATAATCAGTTATATCTAGAAGATAATTTGTTTTTTTTTTAAATTTTTTATTAATTACACTTTATTCATTTTGTATCACCCCATTAGCCCCTCCCTCCTCCCTTCCTGATCCCACCCTCCCTCTGCTTTCTGCAGGCATGCCCCTCCCCAAGTCCGCTGATAGGGGAGGTTCTCTTCTCCTTTCTGATCTTAGTCTATCATTTCTCATCAAAAGTGGCTGCATTGTCATTTTCTGTGGCCTGGTAAGGCTGCTCCCCACCTCAGGAAGGAGGGTTTGAGGAGGGTTTCCTTCAGATTCTGAGAACCCAACTCTTTCTAACACCTGGAGATACCCTCATCAGTTCCAAAGTCACTGTGGTCTTGGTAAATAATGTTCAGATCAAAGAGCAGGCCAATCAGATTATGTCAGAGGCAGTCCCTCTTCCTATTACTATGTAACCCCCTTGGACACTGAACTGCCATGGGCTACATCTGTGCAGGGGTTCTAGGTTATCTCCATGAATAGTTCTTGGTTGGAGTATGAGTCCCTGTGTTCAAATTTTCTTATTCTGTTGCTCTCTTTGTGGAGTTCCTGTCATCTCCAGCTCTTACTATTTCCCACTTCTTACATAAAATTCCATTCACTCTGCCCAACAGTTGCCCATCAGGCTCAGCATCTGCTTTGATAGTCTGCAGGGTAGAAGCTTTCAGAGACCCTCTGTGGCAGGTTCCTAGTTTGTTTCCTGTTTTCTTCTGTTTCTGATGTCCATCCTCTTTGCCTTTCAGGATGGGGATTGAGCGCTTTAGTCAGGGTCCTCTGTCTTGCTTAGTTTCTTTAGATGCACAGATTTTAGTGGGTTTCTCCTATATTGTATGTCTATATGAGTGAGTATATACCTTGTGTGTCTTTTTGCTTCTGGGACAAACCACTCAGGATGATCCTTTCCAGGTCCCACCATTTGCCTGCAAATTTCATGATTTCCTTATTTTTCATTGCAGAGTAATACTCCATTGTATAGATGTACCACAATTTCTGCATCTGTAGATAGCTTTTGGTAAAATGGCCATTTTTACTATTTTAATCCTGCCAAGCCATGAGCATGGGAGATAGTTTCATCTTCTGATATCTTCTTCTAATTCTTTCTTCAGAGACTTGAAATTTTTTTCATACAAGTCTTTGACTTCCTTGGTTAGGGTTATACCAAGGTACCTTATGTCATTTGTGGCTATTTTGAAGGGTGTTGTTTCTCTAATTTCTTTCTCAGCCCTTTTGTCTTTTGTATACAGGAGGGCTACTGATTTTTTGAGTTAATTTTGTATCCGGACACTTTGCTGAAGGTGTTTATCAGCTGTAGGAGTTCCCTGGTAGAGTTTTTGGGGTCACTCACGTATACTATCATATCATCTGCAAATAGTGATAATTTGACTTCTTCCTTTCCAATTTGTATCCCCTTGATCTCCTTCAACTGTCTTATTGCTCTAGCAAGGACTTCCAGAACTATGTTGAAGAGATATGGAGAGAGTGGGCAGCCTTGTCTTGTCGCTGATTTCAGTGGGATTGCTTTAAGTTTCTCTCCGTTCAGTTTGATGTTGGCTATAGGTTTGCTGTATATTGCCTTTACTATGTTTAGATATGTGCATTGTATCCCTGATTTCTCCAGTACTTTAAACATGAATGGATGTTGGATTTTGTCAAAGGCTTTTTCAGCATCTAGGGAGATTTTCATGTGTTTTTTTTTTTTCTTTCAGTTTGTTAGTATGGTGGATCACATTGATGGATTTCCATATAATGAACCACCCCTGCATACCTGGGATGAAGCCTACTTGGTCATGGTGGATGATATCTTTGATGTGTTCTTGTATTCGGTTTGCGAGTATTTTGTTGAGTATTTTTGCATCAATGTTCATAAGGGAGATTGGCCTGAAGTTCTCTTTTTTGGTTGGGTCTTTGTGAGGTTTAGGTACCAAGGTGACTGTGGCTTCATAGAATGAGTTTGGTACTGTTTCTGTTTCGATTTTGTGGAATAGTTTGAAGAGAATTGGAGGTAGCTCTTTTTTGAATGTCTGGTAGAATTCTGCACTGAAACCATCAGGTCCTGGGCTTTTTTTTTGGATGGGAGACTTTTGATGACTGCTTCTATTTCCTTGGGGGATATAGGACTATTTAATTGATTTACCGGGGCCTGATTTAGCTTTGGTAAGTGGAATCGAGCAAGAAAATTGTCCATTTCATTTAAATTTTCAAATTTTGTTCCGTATAGACTTTTGAAGTAAGTCCTAATGATTGCTTGGATTTCTTCAGTGTCTGTAGTTATGTCCCCCTTTTCATTTCTGATTTTGTTGATTTGGATGGTGTCTCGCTGACTTTTAATTAGCTTGGCTAAGGGTTTGTCTATCTTGTTAATTTTCTCAAAGAACCAGCTCTTGGTTTCATTGATTCTTTGAATTGTTTTATTTGTTTCTAATTGATTGATTTCAGCCCTGAGTTTGATTATTTCCAGCCGTCTGCTCCTTCTTGGTGTATCTGCTTCTTCTTTTTCTAGGGTTTTTAAGTGAGCCATTAAGTTGCTTGAATGCGCTGTCTCAGATTTCTTCTTGAAGGCACTTAGTGCTATGAACTTTCCTCTTAGCACTGCTTTCATTGTGTCCCACAAGTTTGGGTATGTTGTGTCTTCATTTTCATTGAGTTCTAGGAAGATTTTAATTTCTTTCATTATTTCTTCCCTGACCCAGCTGTCTTTTAGTAGCAAGTTGTTCAGTTTCCATGTATGTGTAGGCTTTTTGCTATTTCTGTTGTTACTGAGGTCCAGCTTTATTCCATGGTGATCAGACAGGATACAAGGGATTATTTCAATCTTCCTGTATTTGTTGAGGCTTGCTTTGTGACCAACTATGTGGTCTATTTTGGAGAAGGTTCCATGAGGTGCTGAGAAGAAGGTAAATTCTTTTGTGTTTGGGTGTATGGTTCTGTAAATGTCTGTTAGGTCCATTTGATTCATGACCTCTGTTAGATATATTGTTTCTTTGTTTAATTTCTGTTTTGTTGACCTGTCCTTTGTTGAGAGTGGGGTGTTGAAGTCTCCCACTATTAGTATGTGGGGATCTATATGTGGTTTAAGTTTTATCAATGTTTCTTTCACAAATGTGGGTGCCCTTGTATTTGGGGCATAGATGTTCAGGATTGTGTTGTCTTCTTGGAATTTTCCCTTAATGTGTATGAAGTGTCCTTCCCCATCTCTTTTGATTAATTTTGGTTGAAAGAATATTTTATCAGATATTAGAATGGCTACTCCTGCTTGCTTCTTGCATCTATTTGCTTGAAAAGCCATCTTCCATCCCTTTACCCTCAGGTAATGTCTGTCTTTGTGACATAGGTGTGTTTCTTGTATACAGCAGATTGCTGGGTTTTGTTTACACATCCATTCTGTTAGTTTGTGTCTTTTTATTGGAGAATTAAGTCCATTGATATTGAGAGAGAGTAATGACCAGTGGCTGTTAGATCCTTTGAACTTGATGTTGGCTGTGGTCATACGGTTGTGTGCTTGGTTGTTTTTTTTGTTTTACTGTAGTAGGGTTATTTCCTGTGTTTTCTTGAATGTAGCTACCTTTCTTGGGTTGTATTTTCCCTTCCAGTGTCTTCTGTAATGCTGGATTTGTTTGTAGGTATTGTTGAAATTTGTTTTTGTCATTGAATATCTTGTTTTCTCCGTCTATGAGGACTGAGAGTTTTGCAGGGTATAGTAGCCTGGGCTGACATCTGTGTTCTCTTAGGGTCTGCATGATATCTGTCCAGGCCCTAGTCTCTGTCGAAAAGTCAGGTGTGATTCTAATGGGTTTGCCATTATATGTTACTTGGCCTTTTTCTCTTGCAGCTTTTAGTATTTTTTTCTTTGTTCTGTATACTTAGTTTTAATTATTATGAGGCGGGAGGATTTTCTTTTCTGGTCTAATTCATTGGGTGTTCTATAGGCCTCTTGTATTCGTATTGGCCTCTCCTTTAAGTTGGGGAAATTCTCTTCAATGATTTTGTTGAAAATATTTTCTGGGCCTTGGTGCAGGGAATCTTTTTCCTCTATTCCTATTATTCTTAGGTTTTGTCTTTTTATGTTGTCTTGAATTTCTTGGATGGTCTGTGTCAGGAATTTTTTAGATTTAACATTTTCTTTGACAGATACATCTATTTCTTCCATTCTATCTTCCACACCTGAGATTCTTTCTTTCATTTCTTATAGCCTATTGGTTATGCTAACCTCTGTAGTTCCTGCTTTCTTCTCTAAGTTCTTTCTCTCCACAATTTCTTCCATTTGTGTTTTTTTTTTTTTAATTTTTCCAATTCTATCCTCAGGTCTTGAGCTATTTTGTTGGTTTCCTTCCCCTGTCTGAGTGTATTTTCATGTTTTTCTGTCAATTCCTTCAGCTGTTTGTTTGAACAATCCACTGTTTCTTTTATTTAATTCAGTGATTTAAGCATTTCCTCTTTAAAGGCCACATACCGTTTGGCTGCAGCTTCTTCTATTTCTTTTCATATTTTATTTGTTTCCTCTGTTATCATCTTCTTGAGCATAGATGTTAGGTCGTCTCCTTGAATTTCATTTATGCTGGGGTGTCTAGGGCTATTTGCCCCTGGATAACTGGCTTCTGGAGATGCCATAATGCTCTGGCTTTTGTTGGTTGAACTTTTACGCTGTCCTCTACCCATTGGGCTATCTTAGTTGTTTGAATTTAGTTTCTGGTTGTTCCTGGACTGTTGTAGTGGAGAGAATCCCTTTGGCAGGAAAATGCTTTTTCCTGAAGGAAGCCTTCTCAGCTTTTTGGGTATAGTCCCTGGATGTCTGGTGTTTTTCAGGAGTTGCTACAGCTCACCTCAGACATAGAGACCTGGGTGGTAACTGTGGTCCTGATTAGTCAAGAGGGCTCTCCTCTCACCGGGAGAAGTACTGGAGACAGCTGCCCTCCTTCTGGATTTTCTTGCTGTAAATTTAGTGATCAGCTGCTGTAACCTGTGTGTCCCGTGTTTTGGTCGCTTTTGTTAGGGATAACTGGTTGCCCCTTGGAGCAGAATCTGGGGGTTGATCTCAGGGTTCCCGGTCTTTTGTAGGTCTGAGGTTGGGGCTCTGTGCCCCAGAACCCAAGAGATAATCTGTGGCGGGTGAGTACCTTGGGGCACTCAGTTCTGTCTGTAAGGAGTAGTTGCTATGAAGCAGGCCTCTGAGCTGGTGGAGCGTGCGCCCACCTGCTAGTCTGCGGGAGCTGAGTTTCCAATCACTCTGTGTTCCCTGTTTGGGCCCAGATCTGTGATGGGTGGCTGTACTCACCTGTTTGCAATTTGCAGTCTGCTAGACTTTCCCTAGGTGACCCCAGCAGCACGGTTTCTTCCTTCTCTGTGGGGTCCTCTCCGGACAGGGGTTCCCAGTCCCTGTTGTACTGGGGTGCGCAGCTTGTCTGTACTGCTGAGCTGAGCGCAAAGCTCTCCGTGCACGGCAGGAGCTCAACTGTGATGGCGGCAGAGACCTTCCGGGGAAAGACTGGGTGACCTGCGGTCAGACCCGCAACCCTGCTTCCCCGTGGGGTTCCCCCACGACTGGGACTCCCAGTCTCATGTACCCTTGTGCCCACAGATCAGTCTGGGAAAGTGACTAGGATACGCCTGCTTGCGGCTCCAGCCTGGATACCCAAAGCCTGCGTTACCTGGGATTTCTTCCGGGTTCTGGCTGGGTAGCCCTGAGAGGACCCGACCGATTCCCACGCTGTGGGAGCCTCCCCTCACCTGGGAAACACGATCGATGTAGTTTCAGGGCCCTGAGTTCAGTCTCCTGGTCTCTGCACGGAGAGTGCTGTCCTGCTTCTCAGACGCACTGTTCTCCCGGCGCCGCCATCTTGGCTCCCCCTAAAAATACTTTAAATGAAGGATACATTTCCAGTATTCTAAATATCATGCTTTCTGTTGTACATGTGTGTGTATATTTTAGACAGCATTGACCTACAATGATGTGCATGTGAATTTCACTCGAGAAGAGTAGGCTTTGCTGGATCCTTCCCAGAGGAATCTCTACAAAGATGTAATGCTGGAGACCTACAGGAACCTCACTGCTATAGGTAGGACAGTGAATTTTTTTTTACCTTTTAAAATATGCGGAAAACTCTTTATTCATTATTGAAGTGCTTCTGCAATTTCTCTTGAGGATGAGCAAGAATGAGGTGAATGGATCTTTCATTGACCATAGAGCACAACTTAAATTTTGTCTTATTTCCGATAATGAATCATACATATTGTGTTATTGTATTTTAGGCTACAATTGGGAAAGTCATAATATAGAAGAGCATTTTCAAAATTCTAGAAGACATGCAAGGTAATTTTTATGAATGAATATCGTTCTGAGAAAATTTTAATATGTTCTGGAAGTTTGAAAGAGAAGGGAGAGTGTAAATGAACTGTTTTAAGTGTATTAATTGATGATGTCTAACTTGTTACTAAACCATGTACCTCCATGTTAGGTATTTGATGTGTGCTTGCAAGGCACTCCTCTAAGAAAGAATGCAAGGAAATCATACTTACACAAGATCAATGTTTAAATTGTTTACTCATTAGCGCTATGAGGTAAAAGTGAAATTTGTTTAGTCTCCTACAACTCAGATATGTGTGAATGCATCATGAAATCATGTTATTTATTATTATTCTTTAATAGTGATATAATCATGTATCACAATGTATACAAGTCATTATAACATATGTATATTGAAAGAAACAATGTACCACCCAGAACAACTAAAAGGTATAGTAGTCCCCATTTTGAGTGGATGTTTAAAAATTGATACCTATTATACTTTATATGGGCTATTTAGAGCTGCCAGCAGTACAAATAATGACACAGAGGCTTTTTAATATTTTAAAGCTTAGGCAATTTAACTGGGCAGATTCTGAAACCTTTTTTTCCCTAACACAAACCTAGCACAGTGTCCGGATGCATGGCCAGCTCTACTTCTTTGTTCATGGTCATGTCCATCTGTTAACCTCACTGTCATGCTGGTGAGTAGCCTATCATTTGCTTTCTTCCCAGCAACCCTCTCTCACTCAGTTCTGTCCTCCATTTTGTGCAGTGCTATCACTTGTTAGCTCTTTATTATTTCCAATAGATAAGTAAGGAAGGACAAATGTTTACAAAATATATGACAGGTGATCAGCCATAGAACCAACAATAATATGATTTCATCAGTACTTAGCTGGTTGCTGGCTCATCAATCAGCATTCACCTGTACTGGCACATTTTCACAGAATATACACTAACATCATTTACCTGGCTATTCACCTTCATTAGGAATTCTCAGAAAATCACAGTGCAAAAAATATAAGTTTTAGGAATATACAAATTATTCTTTTTCTAACAATTATCTTTACATATTTAGTTGGGCGAACAGTATAGGGAAAGTTATTAATCCAGTTAGTGTGTTAAAGCTCTGAGGTATTCTAGTTTTCTATAAATATGTGGTAAAACATCCTATAGAAGAAAGTATATGATAAATGTGTGCCAGGTAAAACAATATTTTTACCATCACAGGTATTTTCAAATATGCAAAACAACCCGTAGAGAAGAACATCATAAATATAAAAATAATGATGAAAACTCAAAATGTAATTCTTCATTACCTTTAATTCAAATTGCAAAATTAAGTCATGTGTCAAAAACATCCGTTAGTGTAATGAATGTGGAAAAGGTGTCATATGTGCCAATTATCTTTGCAGGTATGAAAACAATCATTGTGCAGACAAACTCCCTGAAGATACTCAATATGAAGTCTTTGCACATCACAGTAGTCCTCACACATGTAAAAGTATGCATACTGGTGCAGATCACTATGAATGTAGCCTATATAGCAATGCCTTTGCACAAAAAAGTCATCTCCTAAGACATAAAAGGATACATAGAGGAGAGAAACATCATGAATGTAACCGATGTGGTAAAGCCTTTCTACGTAACAGTCATCTCCTAATACATAAAACAACTCACACTGGAGAGAAACTTTATGAGTGTAATGAATGTGGTAAAGCCTTTGCATGTAACAGTCATCTGCTACATAGAAGAACTCACAGTGGAAAGAAACCTTATGAATGTAACCAATGTGGTAAAGCCTTTGCACGTAAGAGTAGTCTTCTAGTACATAAAAGAACTCACACTGGAGAGAAACCTTATGAATGTAACCAATGTGGTAAAGCCTTTGCATGTAGCAGTAGACTTCTAGTACATAAAAGAACTCACAGTGGAGAGAAACCTTATGAATGTAACCAATGTCATAAAGCCTTTGCATTCAAGAGTAGTCTTCTAGTACATAAAAGAACTCACACTGGAGAGAAACCTTATGAATGCATCCAATGTGGTAAAGTCTTTGCACAGAACAGTAGTCTTCTAGTACATAAAAGAACTCACACTGGAGAGAAACCTTATGAATGTAACCAATGTGGTAAAGCCTTTGCATGTAACACTGGTCTCCTAGTACATAAAAGAACTCACAATGGAGAGAAACCTTATGAATGTAACCAATGGGGTAAAGCCTTTGCACATAACTGTTTGTCTTCTAGTACATAAAAGAACTCACACTGGAGAGAAACCTTATGAGTGTAATGAATGTGGTAAAGCCTTTGCATGTAACAGTCATCTGCTACATAGAAGAACTCACAGTGGAGAGAAACCTTATGAATGTAACCAATGGGGTAAAGCCTTTGCATGTAACAGTAACCTTCTAGTACATAAAAGAACTCACACTGGAGAGAAACCTTATGAATGTAACCAATGTGGTAAAGCCTTTGCATCGAACAGTCATCTCCTAAGACATAAAAGAACTCACACTGGAGAGAAACCTTATGAGTGTAATGAATGTGGTAAAGCCTTTCCATGTAACAGTCATCTCCTGCTACATAGAAGAACTGACAGTGGAGAGAAACCTTATGAATGTAACCAATGTGGTAAAGCCTTTGCAGATAACAGTGTTCTCCGAAGACATAAAAATTCATGTTGCAGAAAAACCTTATGAATATAACTGATGTCATGAAGTCTTTTCATGTAAGACTTATCTTGAACAAGAATACTTATTGGAGTGAAACCCTATGAATATAAGCAATGAGTGAAAAAGTTTGCATGCCATAATAATCTCCATGTACATAGAAGAAGCACACTGGATAGAAACTTTATGAATGCAACCAATGTGATAAAGCATTTTGACATAATAGTAATCTCCTATGACATAAAGAAAGCACACTGGAGAGAAGCCTTATGAATGTACCTAAGGTGATAAAGCCATTGAATGTAACAGTAGTCTCCTAATACAAAAAAGAGCTCACAATGGAGAGAACTCTTATGGATGTAATCAATGTGTGAAAGCCTTTGCATGTAACAGTCATCTCCTAATACATAAAAGACCTCACCCTTGAGAGAAACCTTAATAATGTAATCTATGTGGTAAAGCCTTTTCACAAAACAGTCATCTCCTAATAAAAATTTGCTGTTCACAATTATCTTCAATGTCATGAAAGAATTCATACTGGAACAAAAGACTATGAGTGTATTTACATGGTGAAGCTACTCCACATTTGTATAATCTTCGTCATCAGGAAAGAATTCATACAGAGAGAAAATTTATGAATGTGTTAAAATGGGAGACCTTTGCACATATCTATATTCTACATCATCATAAACGTTTCAAACTGGAGAGAAAAATCTGAGAATATAATGAATATGGTAAGGCTTTTGTGTTCTTCTGTCCACTGAATCCATTATAACTCAAACAGATCAATACCGATAAAAAATATTGTCATCCAGTTTGATGAAGGACACATAATGTTTAACTGTGATGCCTACCCATCCAATGAGCCAGAAAGTTTCAGAGGTTCTGAGCTTGAAAATCATAAATATCTTTAGCGTTTTACAACTGAATTATTTCCATTACTCATGGTTTAGGGATATGGGATTTGTTTATGTCTTAGAGGAAGTCACCTGATGCAAAATGTAGGTTTAACAGTCAAAACAATCATATCCATTTGTTCTTTTGTGGTTAGGAAAAGGTATTGTGTTTTAATAAAGAGAATTTGTGGTTTGGGTCAGTCATTATGTTAGGGGGCCAGAAATCATGGTATGGAACAGTCATTTTGGGCAACAAAAGTTAAGTAATTAAAGCCGGTCAGCTATTGAGAAGTCTACAGCTTTCCTAGGGACTATGAACTTGAACTTATGTTCACCCTATATATCAATGAATGCTGGTAACTAAAAAGAAATACTTAGGACAAATTGCTTTTGCATATTCCCACATACAATTTGCTTTTACATGTTTTGCATATCAAAGTCATCTTCAAGTATACAAACGGTCAGATAGTAGAGAGAAACCTTATACATGTCTTCAATGTGATAAAGCCTCTTCTTAATACAGTTATCTCCAAATATATAAAAGAAAACACACTGCAGGGAAACCCTCTGAATAAGCAATGTGGTAAATCCTTTTCATAGGGTTTTCCTTGAAATCTTGAGAAAAAGTCATGCTGCAGAGAAAAACCATGAATATAGTCAGTATGATAAGGTTTTCTGCTTCATGCTACCATTATATAAGAGTAAAAGCTTTACTCTGTGGGCTACATCTTAAAGCCTTTGCATATCACAGTAGCCTTTGAGAACCTAAAAGAACTCATTCTGTAGAACATCTATTAGAATAAAAGATTTGTAAAGGTCTTTGACCCACCAACTTGCATTCAATTACACTACATTAGTTTGGAGGAAAATTCTAAGAAGTGTCAACGATGTATGCATGTGTTTGTGACATCCATCCTTATTTTGTTTCCAATTGAAATCTCATGGACCAAAGGCATATGGATTGAAACAGTAAGATAATCCATTTTTATTTCACAATTCACTTCAATTACATGAAATAAATCATCCAGCTGTAAAATTTATGTGTGTATATTAGTGCATTTTCTGTGACCAAACACAATGTCTATGGCAACTTCCAAATGTGTTTACTTTGCCTTATGATATGGGAGAGGATATGGGATCACTTTAAATTGGGCAAAACAAATGTCATACATGGCAGCTAAAGTAGGAAGCTTGGAGCTCACAACCTCCACCTGCAGCATGAAACAGAGAGTGGGAACTACAGATGGTATGCAGCTGAAAACTATCAAGCCCACCCCAAGTAACATACTTTCTCCAGCAGGGATACATTTTTTTAAACATTCCCAAAATGATACCACCAACTGAAAAGGATTCATTTCTCTGATTTCAAACCTACATGTTTGATTTCTGTTACATGAAGGAATTCATGATGAAGACATTTGTAGATAAGCCTGTAGTTCCCTCAACACCTGAGTTCAGTAATGAATGCTTATACAAGTAAAACATGAGTATATTTAAGAATTTGTTCTAATTTCTCTTACGTGATAACAGTTTGTCTTTGTCTGTTCATGTGCCTGTCCACTTTACTTTCCATATAGACCAGACCCACTGATTTTCTCATAACAAAAATTATAGAAAGTTGTCAAAAACCTGACCTAGGTCCTGGGAATGAACTTGTCTTAACTGCAAAACCATGTATCCAGTACTGTAAATATCTTAAATATTAATATATCATCTTGATGTCAGGAAGTAGAAAAGCATTCGTAGAAGAGAGCAATCTTATTTATGCAAAAGTGTTTATTACTTTGGACATAATAAATGTATTCATTTCCAAGAAAAGAAACTATTTTGAATCTGTTTTTATCAGAGCCTCAGAAGAAGTAATTATTTACCATGTTCACTTCATTATAATGGAGGAGATCACCAATTGTGGTTGTGGTCTGAATTTTGAAACATTGGAGTAGGTATTAAATTTGCTGTGCGTGTAGCAAATCCATTCACAGAAGTTTATTAGGTTGTTCTGATATTCCTTCTGTGGTGGCTGTTCATGTTCTAATGCATTTCCACTTGGTTATAGGTATTTTTCTGCTGCAATGCATAGAATGGAATCCACATCCTCTATGTGGCGCATTGCTCATTTATATCAGACAGTGTGAGATCATAGTTTTCAAGAAAGGATCTATGAGAACTTGTACTTTTTTATGTTTTCACAAATTCATTTAAGATGTTTGTTTTTAAGCCTTGCTTGGATATAAATAATTAATTGATGCTTAATAGTATGTGTGTACGTATGTATGTATATATTGTTTGAAGATTCATGCTTCTACATGTTCCCATATTTACTATATGGCACATCATCTTGAAGTATTGCCTTCTTAGAGATTTATCTAGAAGTGAAAGTTAATGTAACAGCAACAAGATTTATTTCAAAAAGACATGTTATGTGTGTGATGGACTATTCATTCTTAGGCTATGACAGATATACGAAGAGTGTGGGATCTATTTTCGTCATGGTTCTATGATCTTCAAGGTATGTGGTCTCTTTTGCATACCACAAACACTCCCCACTAAGCTCATTGAGACTCATAAAACCTACTTGAAAAATTACATCAGTACAATATTGTCTTCTATTCTGATTATGACTATATTGTCATCTGAGGATGGAAGAAAAAGAAATTATTTGAATAATAAATTCTACTTGCAAATGAAAATTATACACTCCTGTCTTGTTTTGGAATGTGTTAGTTCCTTCTTAGGAGTAAAGACTTATTCTTAAGAATTTCTCAAAACTGCAAGTGAAGGTCAGAGAATTGTCTTAGTGGGTAAATTTAGTTATTGCTAAGCCTGATGATTTGAGCTCAATCCCTGAGTAGTTCATATCAGTGCTATAGATTTTTCTAATGTTTCTATAGTTGGGCTGCTGTATATGCAAAATCACACACTAGCATATACGTAAATATATTTTCAGGCTAAATAAGGGCCAGTGTGGTCACTGGCCAAAAGACTCATTGTGTTCCATGTCAAGAACTGATATATGGGATGTAGATAATAAATAGCAATAAGTTGTACTCTATCACATATACACAATAACATGTATGTATACACAAACACACTCCAGCATTTTTTAGTTCATTTTTATTTTTATTGATTACAGTTTATTCACTTTGTATCCCTGCTATAGACCCCTCCTCATCCCCTCCCAATCCTACCCTCTCTCCCTCTTCTTCTCCTATGCCCCTCCCCCAGTCCACTGGATAAGGGAGGTACTTCTCTCCTTCCATCTGAACCTAGTATATCAGGTTTCATGGGGACTGTCTTCATTGTCTTCCTCTGTGGACTGGTAAGGCTGTCCCCCCTGCAAGCAGAGGTGATCAAAGAGCCAGGCCCTGAGTTCATGTCAGAGACAGTCCTTGTTCCCATTACTAGGGTACCCTCTTGGACACTAAGCTGCAATGGGCTAAATCTGTCGGGTATTACATTATCTCCATTTGTGGTTCTTGTTTGGATTATGAGTCTCCAAATATCCCTGTGTGCAGATTTTTTCATTCTATTTCTCTCCTCATGGAGCTCCTGTCCCCTCCAGGTCTTTCTATCTCCACCTTCTTTCATTAGATTACCTATACTGTGCCCAAAGGTTGGTTATGAGTCTCAGCATATGTTTTGATACTCTGCTGGATAGAGTCTTTCAGAGGCCCTATGTGGTAGTTTCCTGTCCAGTTCCCTGTTTTCTCTGTCTTCTGATGTCCATCCCGTTTGCCTTTCTGAAAGAAGATTGAGCATCTTACCCAGGGTCCTCCTTCTTGATTAGCTTCTTTAGCTGTACAGATTTTAGTATTATATACCTTATATCCAGTTATAAATGATCAAATTAACAAAGCAATGGAGCCACTTATAGATGACAGAAATTATTTGTAGAATTTGAAGACTTATTGTTGTTCTTGAAAAGGAAAATGGTTCCTCTGTACATCTTATTTTATCGTTTAATTTATTGATTCAAGGATAGATGACTTAAAAATCATAGCTTGGCTCAGAAGTGCATCCTTGTCACCCTAAACCTAGGATTCAGTGGCAGGCTGATCTCTCTGAGACTGAGGCCAGATTGTTCCACAGACTGTATTCTCAGTTTTTTTGTTTTGTTTTGTTTTTGAGACACAATTTTCTTGTGTAGCTTTGATTGTTCTGGACTCACTTTGTAGACCCAGCCATCCTCAAAATTACATAAATCTGTCTGCCTCTTCCTCCTTGAGTGCTGGGATTACAGGTGTGTGCCACCATGCCCAACTCCACGGACACTTCTAAAACAGGCCTGGCTATGTAGGAATATCATGTATCAAAATGATTTCAAAATGCAAACTATCTTTCAAGTAATAGATTTTTTTCCTGAGGGATAGTGTACACAGCGATGTTAGAAGTTTTCTGAAATTGGGCTCTCTGTCCTTTCTGTGAATGAGAACTGTAGCATTGTAATATCCCTCTCATAGATCAGATATTATTACCAGATGTCATTATTCCCTGAGAAATCTACTTTCATGGCCTCATTTACTTCATTTTCAGCTAAGAACTGTGGTCAAAAGTAAACATTCCTGAGGCATTTCTGACCATAATTTTAAAATTTTTACATCTATTTCTGCCAAGAAATGCCAAGAGTGCCTTTTTATCTCTTATTTTTACATTATTTTCACATTCAGAATAGGACTTAATTTAGAATGTCTCTGAGTAGACAAACCCACATTTGAACTTATCCATATGCCATAAGTTAAATTCCGGTGCTTGCTTTCTTGAAGCAAACCATTGCTTTGGAAAGGACTGTTATGCTCTTCTTGCCTGTGCCAGGAAAATCTCTTTCTCAGGTCTTGTGTCTTTGCTGGTGTAACAAAACACCAAAAACACAGGCTCTATGAGCTACAATCAATAAATGGGACTTCATGAAACTGAAAAGCTTCTGTAAAGCAAAGGATACTGTCTACAGATAGGGAAACGATGTTCACTAACTCTATATCTGACAGAGGGCCAATATCCAGAATATATAGAGAACTCAAGAAGTTAAAGAGCAATAAATCAAATAATCCAATTTAAAAAAGGGGGGGGGTACAAAGCTAAACAGAGAATTCTCAATAGAGGAATGGCAGAGAAACACTTAAATGCTCAATGCCCTTAATCATCAGGGAAATGCAAATCAAAACAACCCTCAGATTTCACCTTACACCCATCAGAAGAGCTAAGATCTAAAGCTCAAGTGACAATACATGATGAAGAGGATATTGAGAAAGAGGAACCCTCCTGCACTCCTGGTGGGAATGTAAACTTGTACATCACATTGGAAATCAATCTGGCACTTTCTCAGACAATTAGGAATACTGCTTCCTCAAGATTCAGCTATACCACTGCTAAGCATATATCCAAAAGATGCTCAAGTCTACAACAAAGACATTTGTCCAACCATGTTTGTAACAGCTTTATTAGCTTTATTTGTAATAGTTAGAAGTTGGAAACAACCCAGATGCCCCTCAACTGAGGAGTGGATTCAAAAATTGTGGTACATCTACATAATGGAATATTACTCAGCAACAACAACAACAAAAACAAACAAACAAAAAAAAAAAAACCCAAGGAAATCATGAAAATTGCAGGCAAATGGTGGGAACTGGAAAATATCACCCTGAGTGAGGTATCTCAGCAGCAGAAAGACACACAGGGTGTATACTCAATCATAAGTGGATACTAGATATACAATATAGGATAAACATACTAAAATCTGTACAACTAAAGAAACTTATGAAGGAGGAGGACTCCAGCTAAGATGCTGAATCCACATTCAGAAAGACAAAGAGGATGGACATCAGAAGAGGGAGAAAACAGGGAACATGATAGGAGCCTGCCACAGAGGGAATCTGAAAGGCTCTACCCTGCAGGGTATCATAGAAGATGCTGAGACTTGTAGCCAAATTTTGGGCAGAGTGCAGAGCACTTCATGAAAGAAGTAGGAAATAATAAGACCTGGAGAGGTCAGGTGCTCCACAAGGGGAACAAGAGAACTAAAAAAATCTGGGCACAGGGGTCTTTTCTGAGATTGATACTCCAACCAAGGACCATTGATGGAGATAAACTAGAAACCTGCACAGATTTTGCCCATGGCAGTTCAGTGTCCAAGTGGGTTCCATTGTAATGGGAACTGTGACTGTCTCTGACATGAACTGATTGGCCTGCTCTTTGATCACCTCCCCCTGAGGGTGAAGCAACCCTACCAGACCACAGAGGAAGACAGTGAAGCTATTCCTGATGAGCCCTGATAGACAATGATCAGGGGAAGGGAGAGGAGGACCTCCCTATCAGTGGACTTGGGGAGGCATGTGTGTGGAGAAGGAGGAGGGAGAATGGGATTGGGAGAGGAGGAGGGAGGGGGCATGGAGGGATTCAATGTGAATAAAGTGTAATGAGTAAAAATTAAGATTAAAAATGGAAAGAAAATAAAACACAGAAGCCAGATTTATAAGCTCTCATTGGTCAAATGACAAAACAATTTAAACATCAAAATGATACGTATATCTATGTCCTCCCAAAATTCCTATGTTGAAGTCCTAAGACCCAAAGTAACAGAGCTGCATGAGATCTTTGGGAGGTACCCAGGTCTGGGAGGTGAAGCCCTTATAAATAGGTTCATAACCTTATTGAAGAGATCCTATAACACTGAGTTTAAAGTGAGAACAGGACTAGATAAGCATGCCCCCAACTAGACCTCATAATTTAACTTTAGACTTTCCAGAGTTCACAACTCTGAAAAGTAAAGCCTTTGTATATAAATCATTTGTCACTTAGCCGCAGCAGACTAAAACAAACAGTAACAGTCCAGTCCACTACAGAAGGCACATAAATCATGAATCCATATTGATGTAAGTGTATGGCAAATGCATTGACATTCTGATGAGGACCAAGACACAGAGTGTCAAGGCACTCATGGGGGTGCAAGGTATTAACTGTGTAGTAGAAAATCCTGGAAAACACTGATTACAAGTAATCTAAGTCAAAATATGTACCACCTGATAGGACACAATGTGTTATACTTTTGTGATACCCTTGTCCCAGTTTATGTATTGATCTATGAGAACACAAAGAGCTTAGAGAGAGTCTATAAAAATAACTAACCTGGGATATTAGCCATATAGCACAAAATAACCATGGTACAGCCCACAGACCTAAATAAACTAGGTAACATGGAGGGTAGAAGAGAGGATACTTGAATCCCACTAAGAAGGGGACAGACATGGGAAGTGGAGTGAGAGAGGAGATGGGTGGGAGAGGGGGGTGAAGAGAGGAACAGGAGGGGGGATCATGTGTGGGTAAAGTAGAGATGGGGGAGTAAGAGGGCTAAGAAAGAAGGGAAATTGGTGTTGAGGCATCTCTGAGATAAGATGAAGACCTGGAATTTTGGAGGTGCTTGGGAAGATATGAGGTTGACCCTGGCTGAGACTCCTAGCAGCAGGGATATTGAAACTGAAGTAGACACATCCTGTAGCCAGAGGAGGGAGGGGGACCCCAACCATCTCACAAATCCCTCGACCCAAATTTGTCATCTACAAGATATGCAGGAATAAAAGATGGAACAGAGATTGAGGAAATGGCGAACCAGTGACTGGCACAACTTGAGACCCAACCCATAGAAAAGACTCAACTTCTGACACTATTAATAATACTCTGCTATGCTTGTAGACAGGACACTAGCATAACTATCATCCGAGAGGCTTCATCCAATAGATAATGGAAACAGTTGCAGAGACCCACAGCCAAACAAACATTAGGCAGAATTTGGAGAGTCCTGTGGAAGAGTTAAAGGAAAGATTTAGGGAGCTGGGAGGGAGTAGTACACCACAAGACTTACATAGCCACATAGCCAGCTCACCTGGGACCATGGGGACTCATAGAGACTGAAGAACCAATAAGAGTACATGCCTGGACTAGTCCTAGGATCCCTCCACATATGAAATTGATGGGCTGTTTGTCCTCAAGTGGGTCCCCTAACAACTAGAGCAGGGGCTGTCTCTGACTTGGGCTCCTATCTCTGTTGCTTCCCTCTGGATCCCATTTTCCTTGCAGGGCTGCCTTGTCTTGCCTCAGTGAAAGAGGAGGTACTTAATACTGATGTAACTTGATGTGCCAGGGTGGGTTGGTTGGGGGCTATCTGGGGAATATGGGTGAGTGGGATGAGGGCAGGACTGGGAGGAGAGGAGGGAGTGGGGTTGTGAGATTTAAAATGAACAAATAAATAAATTAATGAAGAAAAAATATAACTGACCCACAGTCATCACAAGTGACAGGATTATGAAAAAGATGACAGAACTATTCCATATTGAAAGAGACTAAAAAGATAAGGAAACAATGCAACACTTAAATGTACCCACTTCCTCGACAATTATGTGAGTAATAACATAGTCAACACAACCCAAATTAAATGTAATACTGTGTCAGTGTGAATTACCAAATTTGATAACTGAACTGTCATTATGTAAGACAAAGTTCTTGTTTGTATAAAATCAACACTAGACCATTCTGAGTGACAGGGCATAAGGTCAGCAGCTTCCTTTCAAAATGTGCAAAGTAAAACAACAATTAACTGTACATACTTGGAACTATCTTCAAGTTTGTTATTGTTTCAAAATTGTTGTGGGGAAGTTGTGTGTGGTCTTTAACTCCAGCACTTGGGAGGCAGAGGAAGGCAGATCTCTGTAAGTTCAAGGCCAGCCTGGTCTACATAGGGAAGCCCAGGACAACCAGGTCTCTGTAGAGAGAATTTGTGTCAAAAAAACAAACTAAATAAAATTGTTGTAAGGAGAAGAACAATGTAACTGAAAACTGAACAAGATTAAAAACAAAGCTGATTCTCCACACTGGCAGTCTGGGTAAGACTATGTCCGTAAGAGACTGAAAAGTGAAATGACATGACATTTTGGAGCAGCAAGAAGATTCTCTAAATACAGCCCACAGTCTTCTTTTGTTATTGTGTATGTGTGTGGGGGGAGTGTTCATGATGTGGGTAAAGGATGAATATCAGTGAACATATGGGAAGGTCAGATGACAACTCTGTGCAATCATTTTTTCCTTCCACCTTTTCAGGAATTCAGGGATGAAACTCAGGTTTCCAGGCTTGCCCAGCAAGCCATCCTACCGACCTGCAAGTGATTCTCTTAAATGGCCTCAATTAGATAATAGTGAGAAAAAAATGTGAAGGGTCCCTGCTCTTAAACAATTTCTTAGGGATGAATAAATAATAAAAAAGAGATGAGTAGAACATTAGTACACTAGTACTACCAACGACTAACAATCATCCAAACACAACCAAGCACCTCCTGAGACAAGGGGCTGCAGGGCTGGTAGCTAAAATTCCTTGCAAGTGTAAAACTGGAATAAACCTAAAATAAAAGAGCTTTCCCAGCTCTACAGTAACCTTGTTATTATATCCTGATTATCTACACATAGCAACCCAAAGAAATACAAATAGGAAAATAAGCCCGCATGAACCCTGTAAACTCCTGGTTGTACAAGTCCATCAAAGTATAAACAGCAGTGTATCTGCCAAACTGTTCCTTATGAAGAATTCTCTGATGAATAAAGAGAACAATTAAATCACGTGAAATCTAAATGAGAGAGAGCACCTGCAGTGGCTGTCTTTACTTAAGAAGAGTCATTTCATTCTGGAATGCTGGCACATACGTCCTGAAACAATATTCCTAGAAATGTGCACGGATCCTGTAGCCTTTTAAAGTACATTTTTAAGGCATTCATTCGACTGGGATGTCCAAGCTCCCCCACTCTACCCGCCCTAGGGCAGGCAGGAGGCAGCACCGGACTCTGCACTTCCATTCCTGGAGGACTGGCCCCAGCATCACTCTTCCTCAGGATGCAGAGCACAAGGGTATCCTAGAAACTCCTCAGAGTGTACTCCCGCCCTCCCAACCCTGGCAGCAAGAGGGCGCGGTCCCAGGTACCAGCATCCTCCACAAAAGCTCTTGGCAGAACTCAGACAGGCTCTCCCGACCCGCCCAGCCCTCCAGCCCCCAGCTGCACAGCCCTGCCTTGCCTCGCAACTGCCGTCTAGCGCGTCCCTCACACACATCGCCTGCTCCGAGATGGCCAACAGGCTCCTACACCTTGGGACCCAACCCTCTCTCCTCTCAGCCTCCCAGCCGCGATGCCAGGCCCAGCACCGCACCGCCTAGCACACTGGATGGCTGCTGGGGGCGGAGGCGGAGCCCAGAAGCAGAGCGGGGGAGGAGCCTGTAGGCGGAGGCGGAGCCCGAGGGGCGGAGGCGGAGCCAGGGGGGCAGGGGAGGAGTCCGGCGGAGGAGGGAGACGGAGCCCGTAGTAGCAGAGGCGGAGCCTAGTGTGTGCAGAGGCTGAGCCTGGGGAGGAGGCGGAGCCCGAGGGGACGGAGGCGGAGCCCGGGTCAGGCGGAGGCGGAGCCCGGGATGGCGCCTGCCCCACACCCTTACCTGGCTTCTCCTGGTCTCAGCCTTCCACGATGAAGTAGTCCACTAGCCAAGCCACGACCGCCGCCATCGTGCCCGGGAAGCGGGTTCCAGTCGCCAACCCTCGCCATCGCCGCCGTCGCCGCAACCCAAAGGGATTTTCCTTTTCCCTTTGGCGGCTGTTGCCATAGCAATGGCGCTTATGTCACGCTTGACAATGGAGGCGCGCACTGCGCCTGCGCTGGGCCTCGCGCAAGCCCCTCCCCCACCCCATCTGCGAGGGCTCGGCCTTCGGGTTCCCCCGAGGCGGCTTGGACCCTCGGCTCAGGAAGCGGGCGGCTGCTCCAAGGGGGAGCTCTTAGAGGCCGCCCTCTGCCTCAACGCCCCCCTCCGCTATTCTTTATTTTCCTCTATCAGGGTTCTTTCCTTCCGCCTTCTCTCTCCCTTTTGCAGTGGGGGGAGAAGGGCATGGAGGGTCGTGAGGTCACTGGAAAGCTTGCTCTTCTCTGCTGCCTGCTTGCCACTGGCCGCGCAGCAAAGATTCTCCCGCCCTCTGCTGGAAGCTTTTAATTTGCACCACCGAGGCTTTCTGGCTGAACGTTTTCTGTTTATGTTGTGCAGATTGGGATTTTAGAAACATGCCACCGAGCTGGCGGGGGAGGAAAAGACTTGCGCAATCTTCAGAGACACCTATGGTTTCTGGGATTCCTGGGCTGGGAGAGTTCACCTTGGGCTTTCCTCTGAGTGCCCAAGAGAGTTGGGTTCCACCTAAGAACAGGGCATCCCAGGGATCCTCCTGAAATGGTCCTGTCGCTTCCCAGGGAGCCCTGCTCACCTGAATTTCACTGCTTTTTTGTTTCAAAGCTCTGGTAGCTGAAACAGGTATTAACTTCCAAGTTGCTCTATTGCAAAAGTGCAATCAGATAAATTCATGGGGCTCTTTGTCCAGTCTAGAGATTATCCTAGTCGATTGAGTTTACTTTTTATTTCTTTTTTTATTTTTTTTTAATTTTCATTAGTTACAATTTATTCACTTTGTATCCCCCCTGTAGCTCCCTCCCTCCTCCTCTCCCAATCCCACTCACCCTCTCCCTTCTCCACCCATGCCCCTCTGCCAGTCCACTGATAGGGGTGGTTTTCCTCCCCTTCATTCTGATCCTAGTCTATCAGGTCTCATAAGGACTGGCTGCACTCTCTTCCTCTGTGGCCTGGTAAGGCTGCTCCCTAAAGGGGAGGTGATCAAAGAGCAGGGCAGTCAGTTCATGTCAGAGACATGCAAAATCCATACACATAAAATAAACAATCTTTTTATACTTGGAATAAATGTATATATCATAAAAGTAAATATACACTGCAGTGGCATTTAATATATCTCACCATTGGACAACGAATACAGCTGTCATTTTTGTTTCAAACCATTTTCATCACCCACCCAAAATCCATTAAATATACACTACCATTTCTCTCTCTAGGCCCTGGCAATAACCACTCACTTTCTGATTCTATGGGTTTGCCTGTTTCCTATAACTTGAATTAATCTTGTCTGGAATATTGTTTCCTAGGTTTTGGGTTTTTGCTTTTGGGTTGGTTGGTTGGTTGATATTTTGAGCGAGGGTTTCTCTGTGTAGCCTTGGATGTCCTGGAACTTTCTTTGTAGACAAGGCTGGCCTTGAACTCACAGAGATCTGCCTACCTCAGCCCCCTGAGTGCTGGGATTAAATGTGTGAGCCATCACACCACCACCTGGCTTTTTTCCTAGTTTTATCCATGCTCTATCATTAGTGCTGCCTTGTACTATATCAGAGCATCAGTACTGCATTCTTCCTTACTGTTGAATAACCCTCTTCTCTATGTACAAATCAGGCCTTGCTTATCCACTGGTGATTTAGAGCATAGAGCATTGTTTCTGTCTAGCACCATGACCATGTATAGAAAATATGTGAGTGGAGCTAAAGAGATATCTCAGTGGTTAAGAGTACTGGTTGCTCCTTCAGAGGTCCTGAGTTCAATTCCCAGCACCAACATGGTAGCTCATAACCATCTGTACTGGGATTTGATGCCCTCTTCTGGCATGCAAGTGTACATACAGATAGAGCACTCACATACATAAAATGAATAAATCTTAAAAGAAAAAAAAAGTGCCTGAGTACCAGTTTGCAATTCTCTTGGTATATCCTTAAGAGTAGCACTAATGGACAGTAGTAAATTACATATGGTAATGATTTTACCTACCAACACTGAACAAGAATTCTAACTTTATTTCTATCTTTATATCTTTGTCAACAGTTGTTTCCTTGGTTGTTTTTTTAAAATATTATAGATATCTTAAGAGGTATAGATTACTTTTATTTGTTTGTTTGGGGTTTTGTTGTTTTGCTTTACTTTTTTAGCTTGTTTAAAAAAAAGGGGGGTTTTCTCTGTGTAGCCCTGGCTGTCCTAAAACTCACTCTGTAGACCAGGCTGGCCTCATACTCATAGATCTATCTGCCTTGTACTCCTGAGTGAGTGCTGGGATTAAGAGTGTGCCACCACTGCCTGGCCCAATAAGTGTGAATTATTAACTTATGCTGTTGCTCTTAAGACAGGGTCTCACTAGAGACCCAACTAACCTGTGACCTAGTTTACTCTTGTACTCTGGATCCTCCAGCCTAAATTTCACCCCCAATACTGAGGTTAACAGCATGGAATTAACCACCAGGCCTAGCTGAGTAGATGTCTTACTGTCCTCCTGATTTATATTTCTTTAATGACTCATGGTGTTCAGCATATTTTCCTCTGTATGACTGCCATTTCTAAATCTTCCTTGAAGAAATATCTATTCTAGTCCTCTGCCTAACTACACCTTTACCACACCCTGCTGAGGTGTCTGACCCTTGGCTTCCCCCATGCTAGGCAAGCTCTGTTCTACTGAGCCATATCCCTAGCCCAGCCCTGTTTGTTTTTGTTGTGTTTGTTATTCTAAAAACTAGACTTCTGTCAAATAAAAACTCTGCAGACTTTCTTTCTGTAGACTGTCATGTTATCTTCTTGATATTACCCTTTGGTTCAAAAAATTATTTTACTTTGATGAAGTCCAAAGTTTTATTGGTTTTCTATGATTTTTGTGTCATATTTAAAAATTAATTATTGAATTTAACATCATGAAAGTTCACTACTATGTAACCTTTGCACACTTATAGCTCTTATATTTTGGCCTTTGATCCATTTTGGGTTGACTTTGTAATGATAGGGTTCTCATTTTACCTTTTTTAAAAGATCTATGTTTATTTTGTGTGTGTATAACTCTTTGTGTGTACATATGTATGTGTGTGCATGTGATGACCAAAAGAGAGTGTCAGAGACCCCAGATCTAGAGGGAGAGACAACTGTGAGCATCCAGCATGGATGCTAGGAACTGAACTTAGTTCTTTGGATGAGAATCAAGTTCTCTTAACCACTAAGCCATCTCCCCAGCCCCCATTTACTCTTTAAATGCATATTGTTTAAATTCTCTTTGAAAATATTGACATTAACCTGAGGTAATCATTGTTCATCCTACTAATACTAAACTACATTCCCAACTTGCAAGTTTATTTTAATTTCTTTCTTTTTCTTTATCGAAGTTGTTTCCCAAACCTAGAATTGAGCACTACCTTCTTGACTATGTTTATTCTATTAAGGTCTTAGTTAGACTAGTGGACATTTAAATGGCTGTTTTGTAAATGAAGTTTTCCCATGACATAAGGTAAAGGCCTAAAAGTACTGTGTGTTTCTATCTATGCATGAACACATTAACATCCACTGAAGATATACTTTGGTTTCTCACCTAACAACTACCAGGCTGCTGAAACTGATAAGCCTGGACAGGACAGCCTGATTGATGAGGCTGGCTAAAGGCCATTCCACCCCCTAAGATAACTACCATCATCTTTCACTAACAAGGGAGAGAACAATCCAAGTCCAGATTTGTTTTGCTGAGGGCTGGGAGCCTCAAGTGATGAAGCTATGCAAGAGAGAAGACAGCCTTTCTTGCCTTACAAGACAAGATGAAGCTGATTCCTAGTGTGGGGGGATTTCTCAGCCTGATACTCCCTGTGTGGACTGTGGTGGGGTAAGTGGTTTCACTGTACAGGCATTGCCAATGCTTGCTGTGGTTAGCCACTACAGTTTAGGCAGGCAGTCTGAGAGTTGGATTTGATCATATTTCCTGCAGCCACAACCAGGGCTCCTTCAGATTTCTTCTCCCAACCCATAACTTAGGAGACTGAGAGATGTGGAAATTTCCCTGATGACTGCCATATCTCAAAACACGAAGTTGCCTAAGCAAAAATCTCAATGACTGCTACCCTCGATACTGGCCTTTCACTCAGGCCCACATTTGTCTTTCAGTCCTGTTGCTCCTACTTCCCACATGTCCATTTCACACTCACATCATTGTCATTTCCCATCTTGATAGTTTATAATACCTTCCTTACCCTTTTCCCTCTTCATTGGTTCCATGTGTGTAAAAAAATGGGTTTTTATATGTAAAACTTATTTTTGAAAATCAGGTTTTACTTATCTCAGGCTAGCCTCAAAAATTCCAAGCACATTAAGATGATGTTGAACTTCTGATGCCCCTGACTGCACCTCCTTATTGGGATTACAGGTGTGTACAAAACACGAGGTTTCATGGATGCAAGGCAAGCACTTTACCAACTGAGCTATGTTCCAAGTCCTTATATAGAAAACCTAAAGACAAAAAGCAAGATATTGACCCAGTCTTAAAATTAAGTCTGTAAGCCTGGAGCAGTGGCACACACCTGTGAGCCCACACTCAGAGAAGCTGAGGCAGGTGGGTCGCACTGAGTTCAGGGCCAGCCTGGTCTACACAGAAAAGCCCTATTTTGAGAAAAAAAAGTTAGTGTACCAAGAACACATTTTCAGTTTGAACTATGTTTGGAGTGCAGGAAAGAGAAATCCAGAGATGGCTGACAGACTGTGTCTTAGGCCATTGTGTCTTGACATTTGTTTTCGAAGTATCTGGGACTGCAGTGGTCACAGTGCTACTGAGAGGCTTTGCAGGCTGTTCTTATATAGATTGAATATTTGGTACAAAGGCCTTGGCTACATAATTTGCAGAGTCCAGTGCAAAACAAAAGTGAAGGATCCCTTGTTCAAAAGTTAAAGATTTCAAAAGCTTTAGCAGAGCATTAGAACAAAGGTGGGCTCCTCTGAGTGCAGATCCCTAGTACCTGAACAGGGTGTGTTTCCACAAAGCTGACTCTGTTGGTGCAGTCTGTGTGCATGCTGGAGTAGAGAGGGGGGGTGGTTGCTGGGAATTGAGCTCAGGACCTTTAGAAAAGTAGCTAGTGTTTTTAACCTCTGAGCCATCTCTTCGGCCCATTTTTTTTCTTTTTTTGATTTTGATTTTTATGTCTATGAGTTCTCTACATGCATATACACCTGCATGCCAGAAGAGGGCATCAGATCCCTGTATAGGTGGTTGTGAACCACAATGTGGTTGCCAGGAATTGAACTCAGGTCCTCTGGAAGGACAGCCAGTTCTATTAGCCTCCAAGTCATCTCTCCAGCCCCAATATTCTGCTTTGGTTGTTTGGTATTTTGGAGATAACAATGAAACCTAGAACCACCTTGTGCATGCTTAGCACATGATTTACCACTGAGCTACATACCCCAGCCTCAAAACAATCTCTAGTTGTTCTAGTCTTGTCATTATTGTTGAGATGATCTCACTACATAGCCCAAGTTCACCATCCTTCTGCCCCAACCTCCTAAGAGCCAGGATTACAGAAGTGTACCATTACACCCAACACTCAAAACTATTGTTTCTAAAGTGTGTGTGTGTGTGTGTGTGTGTGCATATTTTCAGCTTTTAGGAACTTTATTTTCCTTAAACCTTTGCTGTTTGCACAGGTTTCTGCAGAGGAGCTCAGGACCACTCAAGGGTGGCTCCAACCCAATCAGTGGCCTATGCTGTGGGAGCTGTTCACCAGTCCTTAGTGTCTGGCTGGACACTCCAGTCTTCAGTAGGGAACTTCTGCATGGGTACAGAGGGCACCTGCATACCCTCAGACCAGTCTGCCACCTCGGGATGAGCGACAGTGAACTCAGGAGCTGGCACAATCCATTCACCCTGGAATTCCTCCTTGGTCATGGCCTTCTCAGCAGCAGCCTGCTATTCTTTCTCAGTCTCCTCTGGGTATATGTAGAAGTAAAGACCAAGCATAACCTCCCATGACTGCTCACAGGAGATAGTGCCATGCATGAGGAGTACTTCCTCGGCCAGCATCTACCACTGAGTGAACTTCCTTGTTACGTGGATGGCAATGTCCACATAGTGCAGAGAATCTGTCTTGCACTGAGCAATGGTAGGCAGGTTCACCTAAGCAGCCTCTGGGAAGGGCTGGTTTCAGCCCTGAGATCAGTTACCATTAGAAGCTATGGCTCCCTGAAGCTGCTTGCATCTGGTTAGTGAAGATCCCAGGTGTGAAGGGGGCAACAATTGGAGTGGCTACAGTGGCAGCGGCAAACTTCAGCACAGCTTGCTCACCAGTGTTCCTGGAGGCGATGACACTGACATCAGCAAGGTTCTCAATGGCAACAGTAGTCTGAGCCGAAAGCAACAGGTCCTCTTCAGATTTATGATGTAGATACCATCACTCTTCCTTTTGTAGATGCATTGCTCCATCTGAAAGTCAAGGTTGGTGCCACATAACTGGGTTCCTGTGGCAAGGAATTTGAGGACATCCTCCTCCTTCATCTGCAGGACATCAAGGGCTCAGAACATTGTGTAAGTTTCCCCTTTAAGTTATGCTGGGAATTGAGAACAAGACCACATGGACCCATCCCCAGGCAGTGCATAAAAGTGTGTGTATGTTTAAATTTTTGTAATCTTACTATTAATTTTATAGAACAAAAAGGTCCTTGAGATAAGTGTACACCAAATCAATTCTATCCTATTTTCAAATCACTTGTCTTAGTTATTTTTCTATCACTATGCTAAGATATCATGACCAAAGCAGCTTATAGAAGAAACAGTTGTTTGGGTACTTAGAGTTTCAGATGATAAGTCCATGAATATCATGGCAGAGACCATGGTGGCAGACAGTAATGGCAGGCAGAGCACCAGAGCAAACAGTGGTTAAGAGCTTACATCCTGATCTATAAGTATGAGGCAAAGAGCTAATTGAGAATGGTGTGGGATTTTAAAACTTCAAAGCCCACCCACAGTGACACAACTCTTCAACCAGATCACACTTACTAATGTTTCCAAAATTGTTCCACCAACGGGGGACCAGATTTTCGAACATATGAGATAGTAGGGGTCATTTTCATTCAAAGAACTACACTCCTCAATAGCTTCCTATGGAGACAGGAATTAAGATAAAAATTTTAATGTCCCAAAGCATCTCAGGCACTCAGATTCTTGTGTTGTTTTGTTGTTGTTGCTGCTGTTTTGTTTTTGAGACTGAGTTTCATATAGTCCAGGTTGTCCTTCATTCCTGACCTTCCTGATGCTCCATTTACAGGCATGTGTCACCACACTTGTTTTATGATCTTTTTTGTTTTGTTTTGTTTGTTTGTTTGGTTGGTTGGTTGGTTGTCATTTTGCTTTGCTTTTCAAGACAGGATTTCTCTATGTAGCTTTGCCTGACTGGACTAGCTCTGTTGACCAGGGTGGCCTCAAAATCACTGAGATCCAGTGTGTGCCACCACACCTGCTGACCTCTTTTTTTTTTTTGAGAGGGTATTTTTATCTTTTGTGTAGATGAGTGATAAGATTATTTTACTTGTATGTATAGAAGTGTACCACATGTGTGTCTTATTTCCAAGGAGGCCATACGGCATCAAATTCCCTGTAACAGGAGCTACTGAAGATTGTGAACCACCATGGACATGCTAGGAACTCTGCAAAAAAAGTAGAGAATGTTTTGCTTTGTTCTAAGATTTATTATGTATATAATGTTGTGTTTTCATATACACCTGCATGCCAGAAGAGGGCAACAATTTTCATTATAGATGGTTGTGAGCCACCATGTGATTGTTGGGAATTGAACTCATGACAAAAAGCACCCAGTCCTCTTAACATCTGAGCCATTTCTCCAGCCCCACAGAAAGTATTTTTCATCACTAAACCATCTCCTCAGCTTCCTCTTTAGTCTTTGTTATTTCTTGTTGGAAACTGCTGTTTTACCAGCTGCTTTGATATTTAAGTCTCAGCAGAAAGACTGCTTTTTAAGGCCTTCACTGGAGTTAGTGAAGAATTTCCAAGTCTAGCTTCTTTTCTTTGAGACAGCATGTAGGATACCTTGTCAAAATCACACCTCTTGTTTCACCTACTTGTGAATTTAACTCATTATACTAAAGTGCTTTTACTCTGTCTTAAGAGGAGTCTGATATAAAGCAAGGCATCTAGCTTCCACTAGAGCCTCTCGGAAAGGTCCCATGTGTTGTCTGTTGGTTTATCAATTTCAGTCCTCACTCCAGACTCAAGAACAATTCAACTCTACTGGCGGGCTCTGGCAATTACTATTATTATTGTTGTTGTTAATATTATTATTACTTTCTTCCCATTTATATTCCAAACAAATTCACTTTCTTTCATTTCCCCTATGGAACTAAAATGTTCTCAACTCTGGACCTTTGAATACGTATGTTCTTTATCCCTTCTGGGGTGTTAGATCCCTCTTGCTTTTCTTTAGGTTTCATAGTGGATTTTATAGTGATGTATACATTTCTTTGCATGGTCTATAGGTTTGTTTATGGTGGAATACCCCACAAGGCTGTAAGCTTTTAGAGAAAGAATGGTGCTTTCATGAATCATTTTCTGTGTGTTCAGGATTTAGCACAGTACTGGGTAACTAATTCACAAACAGTAACTCTCTGTAGAAGGACAAATAACCTTTTAAGTAGTAAATGCCTTGAACAAAGTCTTCGTAATCTGATAGTAATACAGAATTCCCACCTAAAGGATGGGAGCATGTAGCATTTTATTTATTAATGCCAGCCATTGTGCCGACTGTAATAAACTTCTCTTGAAGTCTTTTTATCTTGTTCTGTTACTGCTGTTACTAAGACATCCTCCTCTATGCCTGTTGCCTTCTCTGTGTTCTCTTTCATTTGTCCCATAACAAGTTACTTCTTTTAAGCTTTAGTGAGATTTAGCTTCTGGCTTTATCGTATGCAAAGACTATCTGTATCTACTTGTTTTGCACAGAAGCTAGGAATGCAGCTCAGAGGTAGAACATTTGCTTCCCATATACAAGGTAAAGAAGGAGGAAGAAGAGGAGGAGAAAGAAAAGGAACAGGAGATGCAAAGTATTGCTTCTCTTTATGCAGATGCTCTGCCTTAAATACAGGGATTAACTGTCTTCTTGTATCTGCCTTCCAAACAAGATAGAAATTCCAGATACAGCAATAGTGCTACTTATTTGGTGTTAGTTTTTAACCTGGTCCCTCTCCTGACATTCACTGAATACCTGCTTTATACATAGTTGGTTTTATAAAAATATTCATTTTCTGGGAAGAATGTATGTTTTCATTAGGTTTTATAAGAAAATGTCCAGGGTTTTGCATCCTGCCATACTTATCCCCAGAAGACCATATCTATAAAGCTGATTGTGTCCTCTCTATAAATCATTTGATGTTATGACTTCAGGATGCATTTTGAACCTTGTTTTCAAGAGCATGCTGTAAACCAGCCCTAAGCTTAAGAGGCATTAAAAAAAAATTTCATCATAAAATGTCCTGTCTGAAAAGAGCACCTGAGATCATTGTACAATGAACTCAGTAACTTTCATTTTAGTCACTAACATTATTAGTACTGTTTGTTGTTTATCATTACTTTTCTAGAGACCCAGGTATGATGACCCTGGTGTAAGGGACTGTGCGCACACTGTTAACTAAGAAAATAAAACCACACATTCAAAACAAGCAAAACCTTCAAATATTAACAAGAATTAGGTTTATATTTAGGGCCCAAAAATAATTCAGTTGAAATGTGAGGAAGACATTGAAACACCATTATTCAGCAAGGTTTTAAAGTATATATATGATGAAAGGATGTACATATAAACACAACTTAAGAATTCTTGGGCATACACACAAAATGTGGAACTTAATTAAGCAGGGTTATTTTCCTTTCTGTTTTCATGCCAGGAAATTTTTGAACATGTTCCTCCCCTCCCCTCCACAGCAGGGGTCCCTTTGGCAATGCTTTCACATAATTGCATCTTTTCAAGAGCAATGTTTGTAAATTCACACTGAGCAAGGAAGAAAGTTGTCAAGAGGCAGAGCATAAGGATCAGGAATTCAAGGTCATCTTATAGCTGTTTAGTTTCAGGCCAGGCTGGGCTACAGGGGATCCTAACCAAATAACAATAACAGTAATAACCACAATATGTTTTGGCTAAGAGCATATTTGACGATTATTGTTCCAAGTCAGAGCTAACCTCAGGTCACCAACTTTCCTCAGAGAGGAAGCAAGGAAACAACGAGGTCCAGCTCAACAGGATTTTCTGCATACATACCCCTCTCCAACCAAGCCTTCTGACCCAAGCATGTGGAAATGTGTGCTCCCACTAGAGACCAGAGTTGCCTCAGCTTGTAGTTCTGGGTGTGTGGGGAAGGCAAAGTCACCGTGGAGCACAACTGTTTGGTCACTGGCCCACTGAGACCATCACAAGCAAACAAAACCACAAAAGAACAACACAAGAAAATATGTACTGGGTACAATGCACACAAAGAGAATGGAAGAAGAAGAAAATACCAAAACTCAGAACAGTGGCCTGTCTCTCTATGGGCCCTCTATCCTGTTCCATTCGTGGTGGCCTGCCCTGAAATCAGGATCCACCCAACTACACCAGAGTTTGGAATGGCAAGCATTCAGCCAGACCAGAGACTGGAGTAGCAACTCCAGTATCTGTTGATCTTTACCAGATCTGAGACCCAGAGCAGTAGCCAAGCTATGCCAGACCAGAGACCAGAGACCAGTGGCAGAGGTGCCAAGCCTGGGGCTCTGCATACCACATACATCCCTTGGCACCTCCTTACCACTGTCACTTAGCCTTTGGAGCATGGCTCAAGGCTCCTTGAAATGGGAAATAATAGAATTTAGGGAGATTCTGTCCCATGTCCTCAGTCAGGCCCAATAACAAAACCAGGCAGTGACAGACAAGACAGTCAAACAAAAAGACAAAACAGCCAGATCCCACTGCTTGTGCAGTAGAAAAATAAACAGAGCCAGACAATAGATCCCACCACTCCTGCAGTGGAAAAACTGAAAGTAGGAAATCAGCAAATCTGTGCTGCAGGAGCTAGCTGCCTTGTCCTTATCCAATGATCCAGAGATCACAGAAAACTGAGTTCTCTACCACCCTTTACAGATAGGGGCACATTCATGCCCTCTGAGATCCAGAGATCACAGAAAACTGGGTGTTCAACTCTCTTTACAGATGCACCCCTTCAAGGGGGATCTGGACTGTCTTCCAGGCCCCGTGTGGCTCACAGCTCTCCAGAGCATCAGCTCTAACCTTTCTGACCACATAGATTACAGATTTTGCCTCAAGGCTTGAAAACAGAAACTACGGAAACACAGAGGCAGATGCAAACAGACATGGGCAGAGTGCTCAGTTAACAGGCTGGTGTTCAGCTTCATGTGCCAGTGGTGCTTGGGGCTCTTGGGAATCCTGTATGAGTACCCAAATGTTATGCCCAGATATTAGGGTCCCCAAAGATCATCAGGAGCTGGATGACATATGCAAAAGCAGAGAGCTTTATAGGGGCTTAAGCCCAGTCCCTCCATGATCACCAACACAGCAGACCAGAGAGGAAAGCCCTGAGCAGTTGCATGGCAGGGTTTTGATTGGAGTCTGAAGAAGGAACAGGAAGTTCCAGTTTAACAGTTACAGGATTGGGTGACCTTCAGTGAGGGCAAACTTTTTACAAAGTGATTGGCTAGCTAACATAACTAACACTGAGTGAGGTAGCTATAGGTCTCAGGAATGTTAGTTAATTTCTGTGCCATGGAATGTTCTAATACAAGGTTGGTGGGCTGCTCAGCACAAATATCCCAACTTGAGATAAGATACTTTCACATTCTTGTAGTTATCCTCAGACTGTTCCTTGGGTAGGGAATCTTATGACCTTATTTCTGGAATTGGTGACCCATCACCTAGTTCGTGGTGACCTTGTGGAGGGGCCACTAGTTTGGTGACCTTTAGGTAACCATTTTTATTCCTAATTCATGGTTACCTTTGGAGGTGTCAGGTCTGGTTCTCTCAATTCTAATGATGCATTTGAATTTTGTGGGGGTTGTAAATGGTATGTCCTGTGTCAGAGAGCACTCCAATATTAAGCTGTGATATAGAAGATTAGAACTGATGATGTAAAGTATTTACTATTGCTTAGAAATGAGTGACACCAGTTAGAATTTAGATGAGGGAAGACTGCCTGTAAAACACTCCACAGATAAGTAGTATGCTAACCAGGCCTGTTAGAGATTAGGATCCCGGGATACATGTTCGCTCACCAGGATTATCTAGAAATGTGGCAGGATGAGGTTTTTAATTTGTAATTTTCCAACGTGTATTTATTAATTCATGAATGTGAATGAAAACATACCAGATTGGTGGGTGTACAATTTGGGTCAGGTAGCTTGATCCAGTGAATATTGAATTTCAAATTAAGGGACTGTCCTATGCCTGTATGTACAATCCTCATTGACATAGTTCTGTCAGTTCAAATTTGAGACACAGGCTAGTGGATAAAGCTGTGTCTGTCAGGTTACCGGTCTCAGCAGCTAATATTGGACACAGGGGAAACATTAAACAGTATCTTATTAATGGCTTTCCCTCTACCACAGAATGGCCTGTGTTTTTCAAAGTCTGTATGCCTATGTGTTTTTTTCAACTAAGAGCTTAAGAGCACTGGCTGCTCTTCCAGAAGTCATGAGTTCAATTCCCACCAAGCACATGGTGGCTCACAACCATCTATAATGAGATATGGTGCCCTCTTTTGGTGTACAGGTGTGCATGCATGCAGAACATTGTATACATAATAATAAATAAATAAATACTTAGAACAGTCAGTTGGTTGGTATTATTAAATTTTTTGTTGATGCATCATTTTCCTAGTCTCTTATTAGTTAATATTCTCTGATAATCCCCAGTCATTAAAAATTTCATTCCTTTTTCTCTAGTACTTTGATATTTGTTTTTGTTTAAAACAATGTCTCCTGTAGATCACTTGTTATATAGTTTACAGTTTATTTCAACACTGAATGCTACCTCTACTGCCCAGTGCCTAGAACACAGTCTTGCAAGTCTTTTCAGGTGGGCCCTGACTTGTCTCTGTGAAGTAAAAGAGACCAGTGAATGAGTGTCCACTGACAGCCCTGGTTTTCCTGGTTTTTTTTGTTTGTTTGGGTTTTTTTTTTTTTTTTTTTTGAAGATGGGACTTGTGTGAGAATTGAGTTCACTGACCTACTTTGAAGCTGGTTACAACACAAAAAGGGAGGAGGAGGAGGGAAGATGGTAATGAGTCAGGTAATCAATTTCAGACAGTAAAAGTGAAAACTGGATGTTTGAGGGGATTCATACACAATGAAATCAAGAATATGTATTAAGAGCTGAGATTGTTTCTGGAAAGCAAATTTTGATAGTTGAACTAGTTAAAACAATACAGAAGATCTGGAGAAACTGCTGTGGTACTGCCTAACAGGAATGTTTCCCCCATTTGAAATTGCAAAACCAGAGAGAAAAGGTGAGTAACAATTGATGTGCGCTAATATATACCTGAAGTCCTCAAAGAATATCGGACCATAAGACCATTTTCAACTTTTAAAAATAATTTTTAAGATTATAATGAAATTGTTTCAACCTACTCATTCCTCTCTACTCTTAGGTCTCAAATGCTGAGATGAATGGTTGAGGAGCCTACTTACCAAATCAAAGCAGACCTTGCTGTCAGGTCCTCCCAGCATCCCTCAGTCCTTACCTGTTACAAGGTATGGGTGTCAAACACAGATCTCTAGCCCAGGAGTGGAGCTGCCCTCCTCCCAGCTGTCCTTCCTTATGTATTCTAATTGTTTTAGTTACCTGGTCATTTTCATTTATCATTTATCCTTCTAGACCTTTGTTCTGGCTCTCCACTTCCCTCTCTCCTCTCATCTCACATAGCTCAGGATCATGTCAACTCTAAACTGTCCCAGATTTTCCTGTGTCTGACTATGTTCTCTTGTCTATCTATAATAAACTCTCTACTCCAACATTTCTAGGTACAGCCATATCCTTTTTGTTTTATTTCTCATTTTCATTGAGCTCCCATTAACTACTCCTTGCTCTCAAATTCATGGCCATTTGTTTCTTTAATGGTTGTTACTCTTTGGCTTTGACTGAAGTTTCGATGAAGGACTTCCCAACTATGAGGTAGAGGTGATTGCACTGGACACTGAGTGTGTAATGGAATGTGCAACATAAATGGCTTGTATCTGGGAAGATGAGCAGGTGCCCTGGTACAGTGGAAGATTGTATTTTAAAACATTTCGAAGATGAGGATGTTGCAGGATAATTGATCCCAGGGTGATACCTGAGATTGTGAACTGTAAAAACCCGTGCTTTGTTTGGTGTGGGTGAGCCCTAACACAAACCTTAATTCCAAGAACTTACAATTTATTGTAAACAGGTGATTATGGTATGGTTCCATCAGCCCTAGAACATGCCTTTAATTCAAAAGCTCTCTGTGCACAGGATTTAATAATGTTAATTCTAGGTCAAGAGGCAAAGCAAGAAACCAGCTGACAGGTATTAAAGAGTAAATGGAACTTTCAGCTGAAATCTACTTAAGACAGAGTGTAAAAGTGGAAGGAGTTTTAGCTTTGTAGATTTTGGGCTTTTTGAGCTTTGAGCTAGAAGCCTTTGGCCTTGGGTTCCTTTCGCCTATCGCCCCCAGAGCTGTCATCTGAACTGGTGAGCTTTTGGAGCTTTTTCCTCTTAGAGGTGAGGTGAGTAGCAGAATCAGATGGGTGCTTTCTTTGCCTTTTCTGCGCTAGCAGGTTTTAAAATCGAATAATTGGGATTTTCATTCTTTTAGAACAAAGCTAGGGCTCTGTGTACCCATAGGGGTTAGGGCAAAGCTAGAATGCCTCTGTTATCTGCATCATTTGATCTTTGATCCACTGGTAGAGGGGCTACTACTTTCCTGAGACTCAGCTTTATTGTTCAAGCTAATGAGGGACTCTGGGCAGGCATAGCAGTCAGGGGCAATAGTGGGAGGTAGTTGATGGGTTTGTTCTGGGATTTTCCTCTGATGTAACTCTAAAGAGCTGTGAGTGAGACCAGAGGCCATGTCATGCTGAGTGTGGGGCCATTGTCCCCAGGCCAGGAAGACAAGGCTGCTGAGCTCTCACAGCCTGATCTGCTTTGAAAGAGATGGACTGTGGTTCAGACTGTGGTTCAGGCTGTGGTTCTGTTGGTCTCCATGTGGTGATCTCGGCAGAGACCCTTGGCCTTCAACCCTTGCTGAGTGTTTATTGACCAGAGAAGTAAGGATTTTGTGACCTGAGCAGTAGAAAGTTGTGGTGCTTATAATTTGACTACCTAGTGTGCACACACAGGCATTGGTATTGCAGTGGACAAATTGGAAAACTGAAGGTCTCATTTCTAGAAATAATGAACGTTGTATTCCACATACAGTTTTGTGTAACAAATTTTACAAATCATTTGAAACTGGAAGAAAAGAGGTGGTGGTGGTCATCTTTCAGCAATACTTGATTATGTTTTGTTGTTGTTGTTGTTGTTTTTTATCTTTCAACTACCACTAGTCACAATGGTGTAATTTAGGGAAATTCAATTCGAGGGTACAAAAGGAATTTCTGAGATGCAGAATTTTGTCAGGTGTGCCTGGTTTTAAATAAATGGATAGGGCAGATTCCACTTGTGACCTAATTCATGCAGCAGGAAACAGATACTAAATTATTCTCCAACATTTTTTTTGTGTGTGTGAGTGTCCAAAAGGGCTGGGCTGTGCCTGAACCCACAAGGGGACATGAGGGACTGCAAGCCATAGCCCATCTTTATGATCACCTTCATTATCCAAAAGACTTCCAGAGCAAAAGGACTCTCTGTAAAGGAGGTTATTAGTAGCTGGAGGGTCAGAAATATAAGAGTTTAGGTATCACTTTGTGTTTGTCTTATAACAGTTGGGAAATCTGTGTTTATTTAATTTGTATTAATTAGAAAATCAAAGGTATCTCTGGTCCAGTGCACATTTTTCATGTTAGATTTTCCTTACATCTTTTCATGTAAACTTGAATATATTTTAGGCTTATGTTTTTGGTTTTTTCTCCCACCCCCTCATTCTTTCACAAACACTGTACACATTCTTGATTATTGAAGTTTGTGGTAAGAACAGAAGTCACATCATGCCAGAAAATTATGAGATTCATGACAATAGACTCATCCTTTATTTTTCTGTTTTCCTCTGTTTCTTACCAGGTGGCTTTTCTGATATGAGATAGAGATTTTGGATTGTCCTTTAGCAATCACATAAAGACAATTTGCAGTTATGTCTGTAGAAGGCAGAAGAGATAACATGAAGGTGAGTGATACCAGTTGGCCAGTTTACTCCTTCTCTTTTGACATATTCTTTGGGTGATCTGTCATTTTCTTCAGAAATTTCATGTGTCCAATGGTCTCCATATTCTTTAGTTGGATGATTTTATTCTCCTGAAAAGATTAAATCAAAACCCTGCCCCATCCCTAATTCTGGGGTGAGGGTTGTGCCTTTTTAGGGATGTTATATCTTTTATATGGCAAAATGTTATTTTGGAAATAGAAAAAGTATAATATCTCAATTAAAGTTAAAAAATCTTTGAAAGTTTGCAAATATACCTTAAAGTGTATTTATTTCTAGATAATAACGGGCATTCACTTTGATTTTCAGCCTGCCTTTTACAAGCAGCTTTTAAATAAAATCACTGTAAATCCTATGTACCTGCCTCTGCCTCCCAGGCCATATGTAAAAGGCATGTGCCTCCCAAATGCTGGGATTAAGGCTGTAAACCACCAACACCCTGTCATTGTAACTCCTGAATTTAGAAAACTACCAATTAATAGATAACTGCTTGTCTCTGCTGGGATTAAATGCATGGTCTATCACCACGCTGCTCAAATATGTTATATTCACTCCAAATTATTCCAACTCAAACAAGTTTATACCTTTCAATTTACTTAAAACATTTTAAACCTCTTACCTGTTTTTAATATGAAACAACAAAAGTATCCTTTTTTATTTAAGAAAAAAAAACTTTAGTCTTTATTAAGTTAGTTTGGACTGAATGACCACACTGTCTGATGAACAGTTACCTCTGCTTAGTCAGGAGATCTCTACTATTCAAATCTAATCATTATCAATTTTGATAGGATCTACCATTTTTTTTTCCTGTGGAAACATTCAGTTTTACCAATGAAGACACCGTTCAATAGTTTTTCAGTGTCTACTCCTTTTGGTTATGCTTACTTTCTTTGTTCTAGAGTATTTATGTGCGGTGTTAAGTTGCTAGTAAGAGATCTCTGATTTTTTTTTTTTTCAGAATGTAAAAAATAGTGCTATGGCCTGTCTTCTGGTCAACACTTCCATTGTACTGTGAATTTTGATATGTTGTGTATTCATTTCATTGACTTCTAGAAAGTCTTTAATTTCTTTATATCAGTCTTGATCCATTTTTTTTATTCAGTAGAGAGTTGTTCAATTCCCATGAGTTTGTAAGCTTTCTACTGTTTTTATTATCGATGATGTGCTGCTTTAAACCATAGTGGTCTGATAGGATGCAGGAGGTTATTTCTAGTTTCTTATATCTTTTGATACTTCCACTGTTCAAGTATTTCATCAATTTTGGAGAACAGTATATGAGTTTCTGAGAAGAGGGAATAATCTTTTTGTTTGGGTGGAATGTTCTGTAAACATTATTTGGGTATATTTAGTTTTTGATGTTAGTTAGCTGGAATATTTCTCTGTTCAGTTTGGGCTGGAGGACCTGTCTTTTGTGTGAGTGGTGTACTGAAGTCTTCCCCTATCCGTTTATCAGGGCCAGGGTGTGATGCAAGCTGCAGAAGTTTTTCTTTTATAAATTGGGTGCTCTTATGTTTGGGGCATAGATGTTAAGTATTGAAATGTTATCTTGCTGGATATCTTTGAATATGTATTGTACTTTGCCATCTTTTGATTAGTTTTTGTTTGAAGTCTGTTTTGTTAGATATTAAAATTGTTATACCAGCTTGATACTTCAGTCCATTAATTTGGAATATCTTTTTCCAACCCTTTACCTTCAGATACTGTCTATGATTGATGTGAAGCTGTTTTGGTTGTATTTAGAAGAAGGATGAATTCTGTTTTATTATCCATTTTGTGAGCCTGTGTCTTCTTATTGGTGAATTTTGGTTAAAGGTATTAAGAGATATCAACAAACAGTGATTGTAAATCCTGGTATTTTGGTAGTGGTGTTAGTTGATTTAGCACCCTGTGTTGGGCTACATTTATAGATACATGTTTAAATTTGACCTTATCATGAAGCATCTTATTTTCTCCATTTGCTGTTGAAAGTCTCTCGGCATGCTTAATAATTTGTGTTGGCTTCTGTAATTTATTAAGAGTCAGAAGCACACTGTCTAAGCCCTTCACCTTCTAGTATCTTTACTGAGAATACAAGATTAATTTTAAAGATCTGCCTTTATTTATTTCTTGGTTGTTTTTTGTTTGTCTATTTGATTGGTTGGTTAGTGTGGTCTGTTTTATTTTATTTTATTTTCTGTTGAAGTTTTTCCTATTCTTTCCTTGTGTTGTGTGTATAGAGTTTTGATTATTCTGTGGTAAGAGGAATTTCTTTTCTGGTCTAGTCTCTTTGGTGTTTTGTATGCTTCTTTTGCCTTGATAGACATTTAGGTTAAGAAATTTTTTCTTGTATGATTTTGTTGAAAATATCGTGTGGACCTTTGATCTCATCCTTCTTCTGCTAATCTGATCATTAGCATGTTTTATCTTTTCATAATGTCCCAAAGTTCCTGGATGTTTTGTGGTAGGAAACTTTTAGATTTAACATTTTCTTTGACACACGTAGCTATTTCATCTTTCTTTCTGTTTGTTTTTTTGTTTTGTTTTGTTTTGTTTTTTACTATTGTTTTATTTTCTTTTCAGACAGGTTTGCTTTTTATAGGCTTTGCCTATGCTAAGCTCCCAAAATGATGGACTATGATCTGACAGTACAAAACTAATTCATGAGCTGACATGCTTTTGTTTAGGGGATTTAGTCCCAGTAACAAAGTGACAAATTAGAACAACAAAAAAAATATATGCAAAGACTGACTTCACTGCTGGACTGAACCTTGGAATGTTCTCTTTTTATGGAAAACATCATGATTTAAGATGTCAAAAGCATTAGGAAGGTGTATACAGAGCTTCATCAGCTATTCTGGTAGGACCTAGAAAATCAGAGTGTTGAGAATTATGCAGACAGAGGAAGTCCATATCATAGGATCTCAGTGAACAATAGACTCCATGGAAAATTAAGCTAGAAGTCACTTGTGTGATATTTTAGCTGCAAATCATACTTACTCTGTGCATGCCTTGAGAAATTGAGTAAGGCAGAATACAAAAATAATGGGTTAGATTTCTTACTTGGAATACTAAATCCGTTGAATGGTGATTTTTAGTGAGACATTCAGGACCACAGTGAAAGAAAGAGACAAGTGGAGCAGAAATAAATGTAAAGTTTTGGTTTGTTGAGAAAAGTATCACTAGGTAGTTTCAAATGGCAGTCACGTGCTGTAACAGAGACAGTAATTTTCAAGATTATCAACATCAAAGAAAAGGTCCTAGCTCTGGATTTGAAGCCTAAGATGGTGTCCATACAGTAATACTCCCAACTGCTAATTCTTCTCTTAATGGAGGAAGTAGACAAAGTGCTTCCCAGTGCCAGGAAGAAACTTCTTATAAAACCTGCTCCAAAAGTGGTCCAAGTGTGGCATGGTCTATCCCTATTTGCCCATCCCAACTTAGTATCCAACTTGACAGGCTCACCCACGTTGTGCTGGTTCTAGAAACAAGAAAGATGCAAAATTTAAGGTAATATATTCTTTCTTTGTAGCTTTAGTTCAGCACTGTGCCAGCCATCTGTGTTTGACATAGTCAGATCCCCAGTAAAGATATTGTAAAAGTTCATTGCATGAAGTTGTGAGGGTGAATCCTCAGTTGCATCTTGACACTACAAGATGTTGAGATATCTAAGTTATGAGACACCTCCCATAGAATGCTGCCTTTTGGGAGTGGAAGTAACCAAACTTGGAGATGTAAGAGATTTTGCAGGGATAGGACCATCTAAGCCTTTTGAATCAGCAACAGGATTTGATGTTTTCCTTACTGATCTTCTTTCCTTGGTCCAGTCTCCCCTCACTATATACACATCCCTCCATACTGGAATGAAAATGGGTATTCTGTGCATCTATGTTGGAATGATGTAACTTGTTTCTGATGTTACAAGATGTGTCACTGAAGAGATTTTCTTCTGTGTCACAGAGACTTTGCACATTTGAACAGTATATGAGCTATTGCAGAATTTTAGGATCATTGAAGTTAGACTACATTTTCATCATGGGATGACAATAAGCCCATAGTGAATTTGGTCATAACTTATTTGATTGAATCAAACAAGCTCCCAGAGAAGATAATGTTTCTGTTTTTGACATTGAAGAAAAAGTTTCTATGTAGCTGTGGCTGTCCTGAAAGTTGGTATGTAGACCAGGCAGGTTTTGAACTTACAAGTCTAACTTCAGTCGAGTGTTGGGCTTAAATTTAGTCCAACATGCCTGGCATGAACATCATCATCATTGGCCGCTGATCCTGGAATGTAGGGTCAGGTGTATGACATCTTTCCTACTTGTTCTGTTTTTTAACTTTATTTATTTATTTATTTATTCACATTTAATTCATTTTTAATTTAAAATTGTTTCTTAATAATTTATTCTGACATGTACTTGGCTTAATGATCACCTCCTCCCCGAGGGTGCAGCCTTGTGAGGCCAAAGAGAAAGGTGATGCAGCCATCCTTGATGAGATGTGATAAGCTAGTATCAGACAGAAGGGGAAGAGTTTCTCCCCTATCAGAAGACTAAGGAAAGGGCATGGGGAGGGGAGAAGGAGGGTGGATGGGACAGGGAGGATATGAGGTAGGGAGCTACAGAAGGGATACAAAGTGAATAAATTATAATAAATAAATAAATAAATAGCATTTAAAAATAATTTATCCACTTAACATCCCAGTTGCAACTCCTTCCTTGTCTCTTCCTGGTCTCACCCTTCTTTCCTCTTCCCCCCTTATCTCATTTCCTATTTCTCCGATGGTAGGAGCCCTCCTATCAATTCTCACTAGGACTGCCTGTATCCCCTTCCTTTGTGGCATGCAATGACCCTCCACCATAGGGAAGTGATCAAAGAGCAGGCAACAGAGTCCATGTGAGAGACAAATGATCCCACATGGAGACTGAGCTGCCTATAAGCTACATCTGAGCAGGAGTCTGGGTCCTCTTCATGAATGGTCTTTGGTTGGTGCATCAGTCTCTGCAGATCCCCTGGGCCCAGATTCATTTGCCTTGTTGGTCTTCTATGGACCTCCTGTCATCTTTGGGTCTTTCTATCCCCCCCGCTCTTTCCTATGACTCCCTGTGCTCTGCCCAAAGTTTGGCTGTGAGTGTGAGCATCTGCTTCAATCCTCTGCTGGGTAGAATCTTTCAGAGGACATGTATGTTAGGCTCTCATCCTGTTCTCGCTCCTCAGTCACTTCTGGTGTCGATTCTATTTGCCCTTTTAAATGAGAAATGAGCACCATCCATAGGGTCCTTTTTTTATTTAGATTCTTTAGGTCTGGATTGTCGTATGTTTATCCTGTATTATGGCTATTATCTACTTATAAATGAGTATATACCATGCATGTCTTTCTTCTTCTGGGTTATGTCACTTACCATGATCATTTCTAGTTCCATCCACTTGCCTGAAAATTTCATGGTTTCCTTTAAAAAAAATACCTGAGTAGCATTCCATTGTGTAAATGTACCACAATTTCTGTAACCATTGTTTTATTGAGAGACATGTATTCTGGATATAATGAATATAGAGGTTATGAACATAGTCGAAAAAATATCTTTGTTGAATGGTGGAGCATCTTTTTGATATATGCCCAGGAATGGTAGAGCTGGGTCTTGAAGTAACACTATTTCCAATTGTATGAGAAAGCATCAGATTGATTTCTAAAGTTGTTGTATAAGTTTGCACTCCCACCAGCAATAGAGAAGTGTTCCTCTTTCTCCACATTCTCACTAGCACGTGCTGTCACTTCAAGTTTTGATCTTAGCCATGATGAGTTTAAGATGGAAAGTCAGAATCATTTTGATTTGCATTTCCATGATGACTACAGATATTGAGCATTTATTTAAGTGTTTTTCCATCATTTGATATTCCTCTGTGGAGAATTATCTGTTTAGTTCTGTACCCCAGTTATAAAGTGGATTATTTGGATTGTTGGAGTTTAATTTCTTGAGCTCTTTATATATTTTGTTTATTAGCCCTCTCTGTTGTATGTACGGTTGGTGAAGATCTTTTCTCAGACTGTAGGCTGTTGTTTTGTTCTGTTGACAGAGTTCTTTGCTTCATAGAAGCTTTTTGTTTCATGAGATCCTATTCATTAATTCTTGATCTTAGAGCAAGTTTTCTTGGTGTTCTGTTGAGGAAGTTACCTTCTATGCCAATGAGATCGAGAATCTTTCCCACTTTTTTTTTCTAACAGATTTAGCGTATCTGGTTTTATGTTGAGGTCTTTGAAAAACTTGGACTGCAGTTTAGTGCAGGGTGATAAATATGGATCTATTTTCATTTTTCCACATGTAAACTTCAGGTTAGACCAGCACTGTTTGTTGAAGATGCTGTCCTTTTTCCATTGCATGGTTTTGGCTTCTTTGTCAAAAATCAAGTGGCCATTGGTGTGTGGGTTTATTTATGGGTCTTCATTTCAATTCCATTGATCCACTGATTGTTTTTATTACAGTACTATGCAATTTTTATTACTATTGATTTATAATAGAGCTTGAGATGAAGAATGGTGATACCTACTGAAGATCTCCTATTGTACAGGATTGTTTTAGCTATTCTGGCTTTTTTATTTTTCCATATGAAGCTGAGGATTGTTCTTTCAAGTTCTTTAATGAATTGTGTTGATATTTTGATGGGATTATCATTGAATCTGTAGATTGTTTTTGTTACGATGGCAATTTTTACTATGTTGATCCTACTGATCCATGAGCATGAGAGATATTTCTATGTTTATTAGCCCTCTCTGTTGTATGTACGGTTGGTGAAGATCTTTTCTCAGACTGTAGGCTGTTGTTTTGTTCTGTTGACAGAGTTCTTTGCTTCATAGAAGCTTTTTCAATTTCTGGTATCTTTTTCAATTTCTTTCTTCAGAGGCTTGAAGTTTTTGGTTTTTTTTTTGTTGTTGTTATTGTTCATATAGGTTTTTTACTGGCTTGTTGAAGATAACACCAAAATACATTATGTTTTGTTTTTTGTTTTGTTTTTTTTTTGTTTTACTGGCTATTGTGAAGTGTGTTATTTTCCTAATTTTTTTCAGTCCATTTGTCTTTTGCATACAGGAGTGTATTTTTTTGAGTTTTCTTTTTCTTTTTTAGTTAACTTTATATCCAGCCACTTTGCTGAAGTGTTTTTCAACTGTAGGAGTTCCCTACAGTAGAATTTTGGGGATCATTTTTGTTTACTGTCATATCATCTGTGAATCAAGGTAGTTTGACTTCTTCCTTATCAATTTGTATCCCCTTAATCTCCTTTCGTTGTCTTATTGCCCTAGATAGGACTTCGAGTACTGTATTGAAGAGATTTGGAGAGAGTGTGTAGCCTTGTCTTGTCCCCAAGTCCAGTGGAATTGACTCAACATTCTTTTCATTTAGTTTGGCATTAGCTATATACTATTATGTATATATTTTGTATATTCTGTATATATTCTGTATACTATCTTCACTATTTTTAGATATGTGCCTTTGTCCCTGGTCTCTCCAAGACTTTAAACAAGAATAACTGTTGTATATTGTCAAATGCTTTTTCAGCATCTAAGAAAATGGTCCTTTTTTTTCAATTTGTTTTTATGGTGGATTACATTGGTGGATTCCATATACTTAACCACCCCTGCATGCCTGGGATGAAGCCTACTTGGTCATGGTGGATGATATCTTTAATATGTTCTTGGAATTTGTTTGCAAGTATTTTATTGAGTATTTTTACATCATTGTTCATAAAAGAGATTGGTCTGAAGTTCTCTTTCTTTTTGGGGATATTTGAGGATTTATCATTGTGACTGTGGTCTCACAAAAGGAATTTGGTCATGTTGCTTCCATTTCTATTTTGTGAAATAATTTGGAGAATATCAGTATTTGCTCTTCTTTGAAGGTCTTGTAGAATTCTGCTCTGAAATCATCTGGCCCTTGGCTATTTTTGGTTGGGAGTATTTTGGTGGCTGCCTCTATTGCCTTAGGCACTATAAGATTATTTAATATCTTTACCTGATGTTGATTCAACTGTGGTAAGTGGAATCTAAAGAGAATTGTATATTTCATTTAGATTTTCAAATTTTGGGGCATATAGGCTTTTGACATAAAAGTTAATGGTTCTTTGGATTTCCTCAGTGTCTGTTATATCTTTTTCTTTCAGACTTTGTTGATTTGGATAGTGTCTTTCTGCCATTTACTTAGTTTGGCTAAGAATTTGTCTATGTTTTTTATTTTCTCAAAGAACTAGCTCTTGGTTTCGTTGATTCCTTGAATTATTATCTTTTTTTCTCATTTATTGATATCAGCCCTGAGTTTGGTTTTTCCTAGGGGTCTAGTCTTGATGGGTGTGTCTGCTTCTTTTTTTCTAGTTCTTTCAGGTATACCATTAAGTTGCTTGTATGGGATGTCTCCAATAGCTTATGATGGCCTTTGTTGCTATTCAAACTCCTCTTTGGACTGCTTTCATTGCATCCCATATGAAGTTGAGAAATCTTCTATCGAGGTTTGTAAAGTATTCTGTTGGTATTTTGATGGAAATTGCATTGAATCTGTAGATTGCTTTTGGTAAGATGTCCATTTTTACTATGTTAACGCTGCCAAGCCATGAGTATCGGAGATAGATCCATATTCTGATATCTTCTTCTAATTCTTTCTTCAGAGACTTGAAGTTTGTTTTTTTTTTTTTCATACAAGTCTTTGACTTGCTTGGATATGGTCACACCAAGGTACTTTATGTCCTTTGTGGCTATTATGAAGGGTGTTGTTTCCCTAATTTCTTTCTTAGCCCTATTATCTTTCAAATACAGGAAGGCTATTGATTTTTTTTAGTTAATTTTGTATCCAGCCACTTTGCTGATGGTGTTTATCATCTGTAGGAGTTCCCTGGTAGAAGTTTTGGAGTTACTCAGGTATATTATCCTATCATCTGCAAATAGTGATACTTTGTCTTCTTCCTTTCCAATTTGTATCCTTTTGCTCTCCTTTAATTTTCTTCTTGTTCTAGCAAGGACTTCAAGAACTATGTTGAAGAGATATGGAGAGAGTGGGCAGCCTTGCCTTGTCCCTGAATTCAGTGGGATTGTTTTAAGTTTCTCTCCATTTAGCTTGATGTTGGCTACAGGCTTGCTGTATATTACTTTTACTATGTTTAGGTATGTGCCTTGTATCCCTGATCTCTCCAATAGTTCAAACATGAATGGATGCTGGATTTTTTCAAATGCTTTTTCAGCATCTAGGGAGATTATCATGTGTTTTTATTTCTTTCAGTTTTTTAATATTGTGGATCACATTGATGGATTTTTGTATAGAGAACCACCCCTGCTTACCTGGCATTAAGCCTAAATGGTCATAGTTGATGATATATTTGATGTGTTCTTTTATTGGGTTTGCAAAGTATTTTGTTGAGTATTTTTGCATCAATGTTCATAAGGGAGATAGGCCTGAAATTCTCTTTCTTTGTTGGGTCTTTATGAGGTTTAGGTTACAAGGTGACTGTGGCTTCAATGAATGAGTTTCGTAGTGTTCCTTCTGTTCCTATTTTGTGGAATAAATTGAAGATAGCTGGAGTTACCTCTTCTTTGAAGGTGTGGTAGAATTCTGCACTGAAACCATCTGGTCCTGAGCTTTTTGTGGATTGGAGTCTTGAGGAATGCTATTTCCTTAGTGGATAAAGGACTATTTTATTGATTTACCTGCTCTTGATTCAGCTTTGGTAAGTGTAATTGATTAAGAAAATTGTCCATTTCATTTAGATTTTCAAATTTTGTGGCATATAGACTTTTGAAGTAAGTCCTAACGATTGTTTGGATTTCCTTAATGTCTTTTGTTTTGTCCCATTTTCATTTCTGATTTTTTTAATTTGGATAATCTCTCTCTGCCTTTTAGTTAGTTTGGCTAAGGGTTTGTCTATCTTGTTAATTTTCTCAAATAACCAGCTCTTAGTTTCATTGATTCTTTGAAATTTTTTATTTGTTTCTAATTTATTGATTACAGTCCTGAGTTTGATTATTTCCAGTTGTCTATTCTTTTTTGGTGTGTCTGCTTCTTTTTTTCTAGGGCCTTTAGATGAGCTATTAAGTTGATTGTGTGTGATGTTACAAATTTATTCCTGAAGGCACTTAGTGCTATGAACTTTCCTCTTAGCACTGCTTTCATTGTCTCCCATAAGTTTGGTTTTGTTGTGTCTTCATTTCCATTGAATTCTAGGAAGACTTTAATTTCTTTCTTTATTTCTTCCCTGACCCAGCTGTCATTTCATAGTGAGTTGTTCAGTTTCCATGTGAGTGTAGGCTTTTTGCTATTTCTGTTGTTGTTGAGGTCCAGCTTTAGTCCATGGTAATTAGATATGTTGCAAGGCATTATTTCAATCTTATATCTGTTGAGACTCACTTTGTGACCAATGATATGGTCTATTTTGGAGAAGGTTCCATGAGGTGCTGAGAAGAAGGTAAATTCTTTTGTCTTTGAGTGTAAGATTCTCTAGATATCTGTTAGGTCCATTTGATACATGACCTCTATTAGAGATATTGTTTCTTTGTTTAATTTCTGTTGTTTAGCTGTCCTTTGTTGAGAGTGGGGTGATGAATTCTCCCAGTAGTAATGTATGGGGATTTGTGTACAGTTTAGGGTTTACTAATGTTTCTTTTACAAAAGTGGGTACCTTTGTATTGGGGGCATAGATGTTCAGAATTTTTATTTCTTCTTGGTGGAATTTTCCTTTGATGAGTATGGAATTATCTTCCTCATGTCTTTTGATTAATTTTGGTTGAAAAGCTATTTTATTAGATATTAGAATGGCTACTCCAGCATGTTTCTTGGGTGGGTCCATTTGCTTGGACCCTCCTTCCAGCTTTTTACTCTCAGGTAATGTCTATCTTTGTGACTTAGATGTGTTTCTTGTATGCAACAGATTGTTGGGTCTTGTTTAAGTATCCATTCTGTTAGTCTGTGTCTTTATTGGAGAGATAAGTCCATTGATGTTGAGGGAAATTAATGACCAGTGGCTGTTAATTCCTTTTATTTTGATGTTGCTTTTGGTAGTGTGTTTGTGTGCTTGGTTACTTTTATTTTTGCTGTAATGACATTATTTCTTTCCTGTGTTTTCCTGAATGTAGTTAGCTTTCCTGGGTTGTAGGTTTCCTTCTAGGAGCTTTTGTACCTCTGGATTTGTGGGTAGGTATTGTTTAAATTTGTTTTTGTCATTAAATATCTTGTTTGCTCCATCTATGATGACTGAGACTTTTGGGGGGTATAGTAGCCTGGGTGGACATCTATGTTCTTTTAGGGTCTGCATGACATCTGTTCAGGCCCTTCTGGATTTCATAGTTTCTGTTGATTCTGATGGGTTTGCCATTATATGTTACTTGGCCTTTTTCCCTTGCAGCTTTTACTATTTTTTTTTTGTTCTGTATACTTACTGTTTATTATATGGTGGGAGAATTTTCTTTTCTGATCCAATTTATTGGGTGTTCTGTAGGCCTCTTGTATTCGTATAGACCTCTCTTTTAAATTGGTAAAATTTCTTCTATGATTTTGCTGAAAATATTTTCTGGGCCTTGGAGGAAGGAAACTCTTTTTCCTCTATTCCTATTATTCTTAGGTTTTGCCTTTTCATGTTGTCTTGGATTTCTTGGATGGTCAGGAATTTTGTAGATTTAACATTTTCTTTGATGGATACATTGATTTCTTCCATTGTGTCTTCTACACCTGAGATTCTTTCTTCCATCTCTCATATTCTATTGGCTATGCTTACCTGTGTAGTTCCTGTTTTCTTCCCTAAGTTCTTTCTCTCCACAATTTCCTCAATTTGTGTTTTCTTTAATTTTTCCAATTCTATTATCAGATCTTGAACCATTTTATTGATTTCCTTCACCTGTCTGACTATATTTTCCTTCAATTCCTTCAGCTGTTTGAAAAATCCTCTGTTTCTTTAATTTCTTTCAGTCATTTAAGTATTTCCTCTCTAAAGAAAGGCCACAATTTGTTTGGCTGCAACTTCCTGTATTTCTTTAAGGATGGCCATAATCTGTTTGACTTTGTCTTCTTCTATTTTTTTGCAGATGGCAATAATCTGTTTGAATTTATCTTCATCTAGGTCTTTACGCAGTTTATTTTTTCCTCTATTTTCCTGTTCATAAGCACAGATGGAAGGTCATCTTCTTGAATTTAATTTATGCTGGGGTATCCATGGCTGCTTGCTCCTGGATAACTGGGTTCTAGGGTTGCCATATTGCTCTGTCTTTTGTTGGTTGAGCTTTTATGCTGTCCTCTACCCACTGGGCTATCTTAGGTGTTGGGTGTTAGTTTCTGGTACTTTCTGGAATCCTGTAGTGTGTCAAATCCCCTTGGTAAGAATATGATTTTTCCCAAAGGAGGCCTCCTCAGCTTTCTGGGTACTGTCACTGAATGGCAGGTGTTTTTCAGGAATTGCCACATCTCACCTCAGGCATACAGACCTGAGTGGTAATTGTGGTCTTTGTTAATAAAGGGGGCTGTCCTCTCACCCAGAGAATTCCTGGAGACAGCTGCCCTGCTTCTGGGTTTCTTGCTGTAAATTTAGTGGGCTGCTGCTGTAAATTGGGTGCCCCATGGTTTGTTCAGTTTAGTTAGGGATAACTGGTTTTCCCTTGGAGCAGTATCTGGGGGTTGATCTCAGGGAACCCAGGCTTCTGTAGGTCTAAGTTTGGAGCTCTGTGCCCCAGTACCCAAGTGGTAATCAGTGTGGCAGGTGTGCACCACTCTCATGATCAGGAGGCTAGAGTCTGGAGCCTGTGTATAACCAGGAACTTTTCTAGAGCTAGGTGTCCTGAGGTAAGGCCAGATATTTCCTCCACCTTTGGATTTTCTCTCAACAGAAAGACCCAGTCTGTACTGTTGGGGAGGGGGCGTGTGGAGTGAGTAGGCACTTGCTTGCGAGTGGTGGCTCCAAGCTGGTGACTGGACAGGAACCTGAGAACTTTTTCTGAGAACATTCTCATATGTGTGATGTTAGTGGTGGGGGGATCAGCTGAGTACTCTAAGCTTGGACCTGCTGTTTCCCTCCCTGTGGGGTTTTCTCCCAAAAGGGAAACTGAGCCTCTAGTGTCCTGGGGCACACAGTTCTGTCTGTGATGGAGAGTTAGTTGTAGAGTTGGCGGTTGAAGCCCCACTCAGGGCTGGCTGCTTTGTGCCTGCACATCTGCAGGACCTTTTTCAGGGATAGACTGGTTGACCTGAGGTCAGCCCTACTTGCTTCCTTCCCTGTGGGGTTTTCTCAAGACTGGGACTTCCAGTTTCTTGTGCCCTGGGGTGCACAGTTCAGCCTGGGAAGGTGATCAGGACATGCAAGAGTGTGCTTCTGGTCTAATGACCCAGTGACTGTGTGACCTGGGGTTTCTTCTGGGTTCTTGCTGGATGACCTGAGAATAGACCCCACTTATTCCCACTACGTGGAGTTTCCTCTCACCTGGGAAACACAATTGCTGTTGTTTTAGGGTCCAGAGTTCAGCCTCTTAGTCACTGTACCAACATTGCTGCCCTGCTCCTCAGACAGTGTCATCCCAGCACCACCATCTTGGATTACCCCCTTTCTCATCTCTTTCAATTAATTTTTGTTGAAAGTCTGTTTTATTAGATATTAGAATGGTTACTCCTGCTTGCTTCTTGGGTCTATTTGCTTGAAATCCTTATTCCTGCCACAACAGCCCAGGAAATTTTCAGGATTTAGCTGGGCACTCTGAGGTTGAACCCAAATGTTTTTTCTCATAATTGTGTTTCTTATCACCTGGTAAACATGGGCAGTGGTGTTTGGGGGCCAACAGTTCCAACTATTTGTCACTGTGTAGTCTCTGCTACCCCACTGATCAGACACAGTGTGCAATCAGTCCTGCCATCTGGGATCTGTTTTTAATTTTTACTGAATATGAGTATTCTGATTGTATGCATGAATATGAACCTCTTGTGTGCCTGATCCTCACAGTAGTACGAAGATGTGTTCAGAACTCATGAACTTATAGCAATTGGTAGTAGTGGGTCCCAGTTAAACACTGACAATTGAGCCCAATTATTTGCAAGAGCAGCAAGAGCTCCTCACTGCTGAGTCATCTCTCCTGCCTTATGTTGCTTACTTATGATCATCATTTACATTGCTAATATTTTCATTTTTCTATTTTTAGCTGTTTAAGCATGCATTCCATTTTAGCAAGATCTTATTAAAGTTGCAGTTTAAGCTAGGGCAGTGCAGATTTCTGGAAAATGAATACAACTGGAGTGAATGTATAATTCCTTGTAGAAGCTTCTGGAAAGACCTCTCAGTTCTTTCAATCTTTTGTGTTTGTTTGATTGACTTTTAGGGGAGTCTCTGACTTACTATATAGGTCTGGCTGTCCTGGAACTCTTTGCATAGATCATGCTGGCATCCAATTCAATAAGATACACCTGCCTCTACCTCCTGAGTGATGGAATTTAAGGCATGACAGAATACACCCAGCTTGTCCATCATTTTTTGTCGTTAGTAACTGTTCATAAATTTCTCTGATGTGTACTTAGTACTGTCCATCTCTTAATTTCTCTCTGTGTGTCTCAGTCTCTCTCTTTCTATTTCACTCTCTTCTCTGTTTGTCTTTGTCCACATTAATTGGCATGTCTACTCCAAAGCTATATCCTATTCAAAAAGTTTAGATATGACACAGTTAAACCTCGTTATTCAGTTTTCTTCTAAAGTGACTTAGTGATAACATTAACACTTCTTTTTTAATAGAAAAGTTTTATTATTTATTTTTTTTAAACTATAGACTGTACATGATTTAGAAGGGAGAATATACAAAACAATGATCAAAGAATAATCATGCTTCTATGCCTTTTCTTTTGTCTGGTCACTCAGAAATATGATGTTATCAGGTATGATTATTGTTGCTTGCCACTCACATTATTTTTATCCATCTATTCACTATAGTCCACTTTCCCTTCCACGAATATATGAGCCCCCATTTTCATATACTGATATGCCACATCTCTGATCACTGGTCAGAACATGATATTCAGTGCCATGTTGTCTTTTGACTGACGTCACCTATCTGTTCACCGTACCCTGATAGCCACATCTCATTTGTTGTTAGATAAAATATCATGAATGTGTTTTTTCCTACCCCCTGTCTCATGACAGGGTCCTGACCTACTAGCCCAAGTAACTGAAGATGATTCATAGATCACTCAAGAACCCAACTAATGTCTATTACATATTCATGCCTTATAAACTAATGAAAATCCTTTAACACAGGTTTCCAAAGCACACCTTTGGTTTTCCTTACAATCTAACCTTTAGGCTTTTTCTTTTCTCCTCCTTCACTTTTTGCACAGCACCCAACTGTCTAACACTAGCACTTCAGTGTCAGAAAATAAATAGAAGAAGCACTAGAATTATATGTTTATATTTTCAATGAACCATAAATTTATATTGTTGCCACTCTTTCTTTTGTACAAATGTATGGCATATTTTAGAATTCGGTAACCTTCAATGATGTGTATGTGAAATTCAGCCAAGAAGAGTGGGCTTTGCTGGAACCTTCCCAGAAGCAACTCTACAAAGATGTGATGCTAGAGACCTGTGAAAACCTCACTGCTATAGGTAAGACTGCAATTTTTCTTTCACTTTTAAAATAAAGAGACAAATCTTACTTTGTTATTGATCCTCTTCTGTAATTCCAATTGAGAATGAGGAGGAATGCGGTGAATAAATCAGGCATGGTTCTAAGGGTCACAGAAGATAGTGATTTAAGTTTACCTTAATAATAACATGATATTTCCAATAATATATATTTTCTCGTACTATATTTTAGGCTACAATTGGGATGACCATAATATTGAAGAACATTTTCAAAGTTCTACAAGTAATAAAAGGTAACTTTATGTGCATGTTGATACAGATATAAATCTTAAATTTTAATGTGTCCTGGAAGTTTGGTGTTTTTTGTTTGTTTGTTTATTGGCTGCTTTTTATTTTCTGTTTTTGAAAAAGATTTTTTTTCTGGGTATCTGTGAATTTCTTAGACTTGCTTGTTAGACCAGCCTGACCTCAAAATCACACAGATCTGCCTGCTTCTACCTCCACAAGTGCTGGGATTGAAGGCATGTACCAGCACACATGGCTGTGTCCTGGAAGTTTTAAAGAAAAGCAACAGTGTAAAAACAGCACTGCTTTACGTGTACTGATGATCATTAAAATCTCATAATTCCATGTACTTCAATGTCAGGTATCTGATTTGTGTTTACAAGGCACTCCCCTAAGATAGAAGAAAAAAAATAATATTGTAACAAAAATACCATTTGAATCATATGGACATTAAAGCTACTGACTTGAACTGCCAATCTGTTTAGTCTCATTCTATCTACTCAGATATTGTAAGAGGTATACACACTGAATTGGTGATCAGTATGTGTCCAAAACCTTCTAATAAGCAAAAAATTTATAGTAGAACCAGTGTTACTCATTTTCGTGCAGTAACATTGTAAAGTTTAGTGAAAGGAGCAGCTTATGAGAATCAAGAATTTTGTTGTGGAGAAACCTTAATCCCTATATGACATGTCTATGATGAACAAAAAACAAACTGTGTTAATTCAATGTGGGAATCTTTATTATTTTTGTAAATTAAACTGGTATATCATATGTCAAAATTATTCTAAGACACATGAGCATAGGGATATTGAAAGAAGCAGTGTCCCTGTCTTTCTCCAATAACAATTGATTTGGTAGTAGTCCCCACTGTGAGTAAATTTTCTGAATGTGATAAATGGTTACTGTTAATTGGTTTTGCAACTTCACTGAGAATTTATCAGCAAACTCATATTGCTGAAAATACCTATGAATAAGAGGAATTTGGAACTTCTGCTTGTCCTGGCTCACTTTGTAAATGAAGTATCATTCATACAGTACAAACATTTGTGAATGGGATTGCTGTGGTAAAACTCTGAATTCTTATAATACTCTTCATATATAGGAGAAAACCTCTTATAGAAAAATGATGCTATAAAAGTGATCCACATAACAAATTCTCTTACCATCACAGGAATCTTCAAAAATACCCGTAATGAAGGAGAATACCGTGAATGTAAATAAAGTGATAAAACTTTAAAATTTGATTCTTCTTTACCATTAGACAAAATTATGAAATTAATTCATATAGATAAATATATTTATTAGTGTAATGAAATGACAGTTGTAAATCTTTTACATGTGCCAATTTTCTTTGCAGGCATGAAAGCAGTCATACTGGTGAGAAACCCTTTAAATGCACTCTATGTGGGAAAACCTTCCCCTATATCACTGTTCTTATATGGCATAAACGAACACACACTGGAGAGAAGCCTTACAAATGTAATCAATGTGGTAAAGCCTTTGCAAAAAGCAGTCAGCTCATACGGCATAAAAGAACACATACTGGAGAGAAACCTTATGAATGTAACCAGTGTGGTAAAGCCTTTGCACAAAACAGTCATCTCATAAGCCATAAAAGAACACACACTGGAGAAAAACCTTATGAATGTAATGAGTGTGGCAAAGCCTTTGCAGAAAACAGTACTCTCTTAAGCCATAAAAGAACACACACTGGAGAGAAACCTTATGAATGTAATGAGTGTGGCAAAGCCTTTGCAGAAAACAGTACTCTCTTAAACCATAAAAGAACACACACTGGAGAGAAACCTTACGAATGTAACCAGTGTGGTAAAGCCTTTGCACAAAACAGTCATCTCATAAGACATAAAAGAACACACATTGGAGAGAAACCTTATGAATGTAACCAGTGTGGTAAAGCCTTTGCACAAAACAGTACTCTCTTAAGCCATAAAAGAACACACACTGGAGAGAAACCTTATGAATGTAACCAGTGTGGTAAAGCCTTTGCAAAAAACAGTCATCTCATAAGCCATAAAAGAACACACACTGGAGAGAAACCTTATGAATGTAACCAGTGTGGTAAAGCCTTTGCACAAAACAGTGCTCTCATAAGCCATAAAAGAACACACACTGGAGAGAAACCTTATGAATGTAACCACTGTGGTAAAGCCTTTGCACAAAACAGTACTCTCTTAAGCCATAAAAGAAGACACACTGGAGAGAAACCTTTTGAATGTAACCAGTGTGGTAAAGCCTTTGTAGAAAATAGTTAACTCATACGGCATAAAAGAACACATACTGGAAAGAAACCTTATACGTATACTCAACATGATAAAGCCCTTGCACAGCAGAGTAGTCTCCAAAAACATGAAAAAACACACAGTGGAGAGAAGCCTGATGAGGGCAATTAGTGTGATAAAGCCTTTGTATGTAACAGTCATCTCCTAAGACAACGATACATTCAAGAGGGAAACCATATGAATACAACTATGTGGTAAAGCCATTGCACATAACTAATACATAAAAGAACACATACTGGAAAGATGTCTGACTGTAACCAATGAGAAAAAAAAAAACTTTTGGACTTCAGAATAATCTCCACACTCATGAAAGAAATCCTAATGGACAGAAAGCCTGTGAGTGTTTTTAACATGGTGAAACCATTCCACATTTGTATAAACTTCATCATCATGAAAGGATTCATAATGGAGGAAAAACTTATGAATGTGTTAAAATGGTGAGCCCTTGCACAAATCTAGAGTCGTCATTATCATAAAAGTATCCTTACTGGAGAGGAATTCTGTGAGTAGAAGCAATGTGGAAAAGCCTTTGTGTACTTTGGTCCACTGAGATCCAACAAAACTGTAAAACTAGCTCAATGGAAATGACCTCAATTTTCTGAAGGGGAAAGGGAATAAGGGCAATAGGAATGGAGGGTAGTCATGGGGCAGAGAAGGGAGGGGGATTACAATTGGAATTTAAAGTAAATAAACTTATTTTTAAAAAGAATACAATGAACGGTGAATATCAATTACATGCAACAGTATTATATAATAAGATGTTTAGGGAAGACTTATTGATAATCCTGATTCTCAACATTTACTGTTTTCAATTGCCTTACTTTACACAAGAAACTTTTATTCCAGTGGATGAATATGTAGGGAATGGTGAACTAACACCAGCTAGGAAGTTCTCTGAGAGTATCACAATTGTGGTAGCCTGTAGCAGTTTCTTTGTGTACACATACCTATTGTTCCAGGAGTTCTATTGAAAACCATCACAACCCAGACTGAATTTTGAGATGTGAGGGAGGAGGCTTTCTCTTCTATGTATGACCCTGCTGCTGGCCTAGTTGTATAACTATGGCAAGGGTGAGTTTTCTCTGCCTGACATCATCTGGAGACTGTCTTTAGACATAGATGCCACCCACCAAATTTGATACATGGCCTTTGACACAGATCCCTGAAAACTCTCCCCTCCCTTCAAATATAGGATAATTAGGTTCCATGTTCTTGTTCATATTATAGGAATGTGCTTTTTAGTGCAAATCAAGCATCCTTGAAGTGCCCAGTTTTAAACAATTATCTACACCTATCCTTAGAGTATCCCAGTCACTCCCCAAGGGGTACATACCCTCTGTTTTCTAGAATTAAAGTTAAACTTACTTTCTGATGTGGTTCCCAGAGTGTTCTGATCACTGTTATGCTTGTGGGTCTTCCAAGCCTTATACCTCATCTTCTGCCCCTCATGCCTTTCTGGGTTGGTGGGAAACAGCCATCCAGACAGCAAGAGAATCATATTCTCTGAAATGCTTGTGATAAAATGTTTCAGACTTCATATCATTTCAAATTTCACGTTTCTGGATGTGAGATGGTAAATCAAAGAGTGTCTTGGGGTCGGATTCTTTAAAATGAATTATACCTAGTGTTTATTTCACAGTAAGGTTGAAGGCAATCGTCATGGTATAAAATCTTCTGAGGTGAGTACAGTGGCTAATGGAGAAGAAATAAGAGCAGAAATTTTATTTCCCTGTTTTTAAAGGGATGGGTGGATAAGGTATGTGTGGATGACAAAGGAGGGGAACTCCATTTTTCAATGGACTAGGGAAAGTGGTTGGGGAGAAGAAGGAGGGAGGATGGGACCAATAGGAGTTGAGGGAGTAAGCTTCAATCAGCATATATAATGAATAAATTCTGAAAAATAAAAACAATTAATAAAATAAAAAATAGTAAGAAAAACAAAACAAGAGAGCAAAAATTTGAGTCAGTTTGAGTAACCACCCTCCCTCAAAGAAATAAAAGAAGATATATGGAAAGAAAAGAAAAACAGAATCTTTGTCTTTGCCACCTTTCTTCCCTGTGGGCTCACTTGATAATCATTATCCAATGGAGACCATGCTTCTCTCTCTGAAGTTTATGTTACCATAGAAGTAGGATTCAAACCTGGAAGTAATGGCAGAGGTTCCTAGTTAACATACCAAATCAAACCTACCTGCCATTTGCTCCCAGTAATCCTTCAGTCCTTCCATGTTATCTGGTCCTCCAGGCTAGTACAGCCCATGCAATACCCTGAATTCTCCTTCCCAAGGCCTGAGCTAACCTCATCTCCCCCATTATCCATCTATAGGCAAACTATTTTGGCTACCTGTCCCTGTCAAGAGCCATGCAGGAGCAACAGCAAAACAGCTGTAGAACTCATGGAATGTGGCTCCCCTGTTAGGATAGTCACAATGAGTTTGTCGTGGAGAAGCATAATCCCAAGAACTGATTTTCCTGAGGACTTTGTGTTCTTATGTAGCATGTCTCTGCTCATTGCCCTTATGATGCCCATATTCCTCATAACATGAGTTGTATGACAACTCTAAGGAGGCTTCTAGCCCATCACTCGGCAATATCACTGGCATTTAAAATTAACAATTCTTGATCTCTTTTCACATGTTTACTGGAGCAGATTAATGAATTAACCAGTGCCCTTGAAAGGAGTCATAGATATAGATTGTTAGCAATGACTATTATAATTAGAAAGAATTTGGAAAAATAGATTGTTTAACAAGGACAGGGAAGATGTTTTTGCTAATGGCTCTGATGTAAAAAATCTTAGAGAACAATTTAAAGTTAAGAAAAGTACACTGTTAATAGGAAAGCCAGGGATATTTTAAGGTTGATGAGTAGAAACAATAGCCCAAGGCAGCATTGGCTGTCTGAGCACCCTAAAGCTGGGTCTGAAACTGAGATACCATGTGATTCACCTATACTTGTATTTTTTCCCATCAGCTTATTGATATAATTTAATAAAAATGATTAATGAGTAGATGCACAGCCCTTTAAGATTTAAAGTACAGGTGTCAGTTCCATGCCATTTTTTATTACTGTTGCGCTTTAGTACTACTTGAGATCTCAGATGAAGATACCTCCATAAAATCTTTTATTGTACAGGCATTTTTTTAAATAAATTCTGGGTTTTTTGTTTTTCCATATGAATCTGAGAATTATTCTTTCAAATTCTGTAATGAGTTGTGCTGGTATTTTGATTGGAATTGCATTGACTCTTTAGATTTCTTTTGGTAGAGTGGCCATTTTTACTATGTTAATCATACCAATCCTGGAGAATAGGAGATCTTCTGATGTCTTTCTTGAAGTTCTTTTTTTTTTTCATACAAGTCATTCACTTGCTTGATTAGAATCACACCAAGATACTTTATGTTATTTGTGCCTTTTGTGAAAGGGTTTTGTTTCCCTAACTTCCTTCTGAGCCCATTTGTCTTCTGTATGCAGGAGGGCTTCACTTTTTTTTTAAATTTAATTTTGTATCCAGTCATTTTGCTGAAGTTGTTTATCAGCTGTAGGAGTACCCTGGTTGAATTTTTGGTGTTATTCATGTCTACTATCACATCATCTACAACACAAGCTGGACTGGATGTGGAGAAAAATGAACCCTCCTCCATTGCTGGTGGGAATATAAACTTGTACAACCACTATGGAAATCAATCTGGTGCTTTCTCAGAAAATTATGAACAGTGCTCCTAGAATATTCAGTTATACCAACCCTGGGCATATATTCAGAAGATTATCAACCATACAACAAGGACATTTACTCAACTATACTCATAACAGCTTTATTGACAATAGCCAGAATCTGGAAACAACTTAGATGTCCCCAAACAGACGAATAGACACAGAAATTGTGGCACATTTATACAATGCAATAGTATTCAGCAATTAAAAACAAGGAAATCGGCAGGCAAATGGATGCAACTAGAAAAGACCACTCTCTCTGAGTGAGGTATCCAGAAGCAGAAAGACACTTATGGTATATACTCACTTATATGTGCATATTAGTCATATAATATAGGATTAAAATACTAAAATCTATAGTCATAAAGGATATAAACAACAGGAAGAACCCTTGGGAAGATGCTTAATCCTAATTTAGAAGGGAAAACAGGATAGACATCAGTAATGGGAGGAGACAGGGAACAGGGCAGGAACCTACCACAGAGAACCTCTGAAAGAATCTACCTAGCAGGGTATTGAAGCAGATGGTTAGACTCATAGCCAAACTTTGGGCAGAGAGCACGGAATAATATGGAAGATTCAGGAGATAGAAAGACCTGGATGGGAGAGGCCCTCCACAAGGAGGCCAATTGAGCCAAAAAATATGGGCCCTGGGAGTCCTGTTCCAACCAAGGACCATGCATGAAGAACATCTAGAACCCCTGCTCAGATGTAGCTCATAAGTATCTCAGTTTTTATGTGAGTTCCCTATTAAGGGTAACAGCAGCTGTCTCTGACATGAACTCAGGGGCAGGCTCCTTGATAAGCTACTCCTGGAAGGTGCAGCCTTGCCAGGCCACAGAGGAAGATGCAGCCATTCTTGGTAAGACTTGATAAGATAGGCTAGGATAAGATAGTAGGAAAGGAGGACTTCCCTTGTCAGTGGACTAGGAGAGGGGCATAGGGGTAGAAGAGGGAGGTTTGTTGTAACTGGTGGAAGATCATGGAGGGGCTTACAGCCAGAAAACAAAGTGAATAAATTGTAATAATCAATAAAAAAGAAAAAAAATGAGTTTTTTTTCCTGAAATGGTTGGACTTAGGCAACTGTCTCTTAAAAACAAATAGAAAGAATAGTACTTCATCGCTTCACATTTTCCTTTTTCCTGTAATACTATATAAAATAAATACCCTTGATAAAATTCAGTGGTTTTTGTTATATATTCCTAGTATTATAATATTGTAAAATATTTTACAAATCAAATTTTGGATGTTAAGTGTGTAAAAATAGTTTATGAAAAAGTGGCTTGAAATTTCAAAAGAGCAAAGAATGATTACTCAAAACTCAGGAGGGTGAAAATGGAAGGAAAATTGATGGAAGATTAAATGATATATAAATAAATTAATATCTCTTACACATTAATTATAACATTTTGGTTATTGAGATTTAAAGATAGACACAGAATATTTCTCAAGTAAACAATGTAAGCTATTATTAATAGCTCTTATGCATGCACCCTGAAGTATTTCTTTATATTATTCTTTTTGTCACTGAAATGTGTCCTTTGAGAAGTCATGCCACTACATCCTGATGTTCAGGCTCTAATACTGACCATTCAATTCTTATCTCAGGGTACCGACTGCCTATAGCCCAATTAGGAGTGAAGTCAGACAATGTTTGATTTCTGTGTTTAGCTCAAGTCATAACTTTTGATGATACATTTTGAGTTCATCCACAATTTCAAAGTAAAATGATTGACTTTCTTGAAATATTAAATGTTCTCTCTCGCTCTCTCTCACACACACATACACACACGCACACACATGCATGATACATGTAATAGCCGTTATTGGCACCCCAAGACTTGAAATTGAAAAAGCCAAAAGAGGTATATATTAGAGATTTTGTAGGGAGGACAGAGAAACGAGAAATAATGTGATTACATTAAAAAATCTCAAAAAACAAAAGTACAAGTTTTCCACGAATAAAAAAAATTGAATAATATTATATTTTGCACTCGTGATTCAGGACAATCATTTCCATTCTATCTTAGCACATGGTAAGCTTTGCTTCAGTAAACATGAGTGTAGATGTGTGCTGGACCAGCCCAAGTCATCTGTTTCATATGGATAATGGTGGAACTCCTCATTCAGTGTGTACAGTAATACTCCCTTTTAAATTGACTCAAGAATTTTAGGTATTTTTTGTGCGTGAACTGTATAAAATAAAGTTCCCCTAAACTTCTTTTTTGGTCCACTTTCTTCTCCTGTCTCCTTTCATCCTTTTACACAGAGATGCTGTCCAACCTGGATGATAAAGAGTGTTCCATAGATGCAGAAGAATGGACATTGTTGTATAGTCCATTCTGTTAGTTCCTGTCTTTCTATTGGAGAATTGAACACCCAAGTTGAGAGTTTTCAATTAGCAATGTTTATTATTTCCATTTATTTTGTAGTTATGGTGTGAGGTTTTTGCCTCCTGATTTGATGCTTGGGATTATTCATTCTTTGTGTTGTCTTGGGTGTGGTTAACACTTTAGATTGGAGTGTTCCATTGATTGGCTTCTGTAGTGAAGTTTTACAGAGATACTGCTCATATTTGGTTTTATTATGCAATATATCTTTATTCATCATTTATTATTGAAAGTTTACTGGATGTAGGAATAAGGGTTCCTTAAAGATTCTATATAATGTGTCTCAGCCATTCTAGGTTTAGAATCTCTCTTGAGAGATTAGGAGTTACTCTAAAGAGCCTGAATTTATATGCAACTTAGTATTTTCAACTTGCAACTTTTAATATCCCTTCTTTGTTTAATATACTTTTCTTTACATTTAATGTTTTGATTTTATGTACTGAGCACAATTTATTTTCTGGTAAACTTTAATTGTTGTTCTATATACTTTTTGTACTTTCATAGGCTACTCCTTCTTCATTAGGTTAAGGATACATTCTTCTATTATTTTCCTGAAAATATTTTCTAGAATTTTGATGTGAGTTTTGTCTTCTTTTTATATTTTTATTATTCATAAATTACTTTTTTGCACTTTTTAGAATTGCTGGATCTTTTGTGCATAGCTATTTAACCTTTCTTTTGACACTCTTTTTCTTCTTATTTTTCTTCTTCTTCTTCATCTTCATCTTCTCATCCTTCTCCTCCTCCTGCTTCTCTTCTTTCTCCAACTCCTCCTTCTTTTTTTTTCTTTCTCTTCATCGTCCTCCTTCTCCTCCTCCTTTTTTTTCTTTTAAAAATAGTCATTTTACTTATATATTCATCCGGATTAAAGTCTTCTGTTCCTGTAATCATGGCAACTCTTTCCCATCTCCCCTTCTATCCTGTCTAAATTCACCCTCATATTAAAAAAGGAGGGATATAATGTATAACAAGAAAATAAAATAGCAAAAAGACAAAAGCAAACACATCTGAGTAGGAAAAAAAAAAGAAAAAGAGCCCAAGATGGGAAATGATGTAGACTTGCTCAAACATGCAGGAATCTCACAAAATATTAAACTTGAAACAATGGTATACACACAGAGGACATGTAGCTTTAAAAATAGAAAAGATCTTCAGCAAATTAAAATGAGAACTATGATAAAAATTTTTAAATGAATGTCAGAATTCTAGGACATGAGAATCCAAACTTGCCAGTGAGGGAAATTTTTGGCCATCTAACTATTAGAATGTACTCTTAAAAATACAATTAAGAATAGTCCCTTGGATACAATGAGTATACCTTGGAGAAAACTACATTTTCATTTGCAAGCACTTATCAATTAGAGATAGGGCTAGGGACAGAACACTAAAGGCCTTGTGCATGCTGCCTCAGTCTCTCACAGTTCATCTATTCTTCAGTCGTCTTAATTTATGGTGATTTGTTCTTTGATATCCTCTTTCTTTTCTGGCTCTTACACTCTTCTGGCTGAATTACTAAAGAGCCTGAAGGGCATATTCTGAGATCTCTCACTGACTGTCTATTTTCTCTATGGGTCTCTGCATTTGTCTCCATCAGATTCAGGATGACACTTTTTTGATGATGGCTGAACAAGATACTGGTCTATGAGTATAGCAGAATGGTGTCAATGGTCATTTTATTACTTTTAGTAGAATGTAGTATTTGCTTTTCCCCAGATCCTTGGGGTGTGTAATTTCTTTTTCTTGATCAATAAACCAGTGTCAGGTGTGGATTGCATCATGTGAAGTGGGCCTTAAGTCAAACTATAGATTAGTATTTACTCCTACAACTCTTGCACTAATATGTCTTACAGGTAGAGCATTGTTATAGTTCAAAAATTTGGTAGCTGGGTTAGTGTTTATATTTCTCCTCTTGTAGTTGCAGAGCACATCACATATTAAAGTTGCTAGAATGTAAGTGTGAAGGTTCTATGTAAGCACAAGCTCTACCTATCAATGTTCCATGTAAGTGTAAGTGTTGTCTCCAGCAAGAGGGCATTGCAGTCAATTTGTGAAGAGCAGCCTATAGTCTTGGCAAAAGCCTGTATAGTTTTGGCATTACAATCACACTACTTTAGCCAATACCTCAGTTAAATATTACCAGTACTGGATGCTTTACTTAGTGACAAGGGATTTCCAATCCCCATCCGGAAAGGCAAAGAGGATGGACATCAGAAGAAGAAAACAGGAAACAACCTAGGAACCTACCACAGAGGGCCTCTGAAAGCCTCTGCCCTTCAGACTATCAAAGCAGATGCTGAGCCTGATGGGCAACTGTTGGGCAGAGGGAATGGAATTTTAGGTAAGAACTGGGAAATAGTAAGAGCTGGAGAGGACAGGGTCTCCACAAGGAGAGCAACAGAACAAGAAAATTTGAACACAGGGAACTTCCCAGAGACTCATACTCCAACCAAGGACTATTCATGGAGATAACCCAGAACCCCTGCACAGATGTAGCCCAGGGCAGTTCAGAGTCCAATTGGGTTACATAGTAATGGGAAGAGGGACTGCCTCTGACATAATCTGATTGGCCTGCTCTTTTATCACCTCCCTCTGGGGGGGAGCAGCCTTACCAGGCCATAGTAGAGGACAATGCAGCCACTTTTGATGTGAACTGACAGACTAAGATCAGAAAGGAGAGGAGAACCTCCCCTATTAGTGGACTTGGGGAGTGGCATGCAAGCAGAGGGAGGAGGGAGGGTGGGATTGGGAGGGGAGGAGGGAGGGGCTTATGGGGGGATGCAGAATGAATAAAGTGTAATTGATGAAAAAACAAAAAAAAAGAGATTTCCAGTTGGGACTTTCTTCTTGTGTGGTAATTTCATTTATGTTGGCTTCTTATATGTATATATTTTAGAACACTTCAATTGCATTAGGTTTCCACTGTACCAAACAAATGACCCTTAATTTTACCTGTCTTTCCTCATGTTACCTTTTCATTGCCCTCTTCCTTTCCCAATCCCTGAAATTCTATCTTTTTAGCTCACCTTCCATTTGTACCAAGTATTTTATTTCCCTTTCCTATGGAGAAATCTCTGCCTCCCCTAACCTCCAGTTCTTAATCTGTATGATCCCCTGCAGTATTATGTTAGTTGTTTGCATATCATACATCTTGAAACTAATATATATGTAAAGCAAATACATACCCTATTTCTCTTTTGGGGTCTGGGTTCTCTCACTCTCAGTTACCTGCAAATGTGTTTACCTTTATGTTTCATGATAGTCTTGCAAAATCTACCCCTGTGCTTCCTCAAGAAGAAAATCAGAACAACATACTCTTAAAAAGGCAAACAAAGTTTGTAGTGCTGGGAGAGTTTATAGCATTTAAGATTAAATACCTCATACTTCCGTATCCTCAGGTGATTACTTGGCATATAAGATTAGGAGTTACATATGATATGCCCCCCAATGACTAGATGGAGCTGTAAATGAATGGCTGGAGACATCTTCACCTTAAACTAGGAACTATAATGATGGACAAAGAATGTTTTGTAAAAACGATTTTAAAAGTGAGGTATTATGACCTCCTTTTCCTAGAAATATCAGCAATCACAGTATCAGTGTGGTGTTGTATGACCAAAATAATGAAAGAATACTTAGATTCAGCACATAAATAAATTCTATGAAGATATGACGTATAGACATTGCATTATGCCAGAAATTTAATAATAACTGTTGCTGCTTTGGTCTAAATTGTTTTTCTTGAGGCAGTCCATTAAAATTTTATAATATACTTCTTGGGACAAAGCAATATGTCCAAGCCTGCTTAAAGATTTTTTATCTATTGCCATTGAATCTGAGAATGCTTCCAACCTGAGAATGGGCTTCCAGGCTGTAGCAAACATGCCTCCAGATTCTCAAAAGTGTCAGGTTATGGGATTGATGAAGAAAAATGATAGTAAAAGATAAGGTTTATCAATGATGACTAAATTTATGACCAAGAGACAGTTAAAACACCTGTCTGGGGACAAAAAGGATATCATCTATGTTTTAGAACAATGTAAATTTACCTTTTATTATTGAAATCTGTCTAAATAAAGAAGTACTCTGACTGCCAGTCAGTCAAGACTCTAAGTTTCTTTGGACAACCATATGTGACTTATTTCTGCCCCACCTTATCCTTCCCTTCCTATCAACTGCTGGGGCTTGTCCCCAGTCTTTCACCACACTCGTTCTTTTCTTTCACAGTAGGGTGAATACTCACAACTGAAGATCTAGAGCTATATGCTTCAGAGTAGATAGGACATGTGATATCTGTTTTCTGGATCTGAGTTACCTAAATCAATATCGTTATTTACATTTCTATCTACTTATGTGCATACCATTTCACTTATCTATATCAGGCGAAGGATATTTAGTTGTTCTCATATTGTACCTATTGTGAACAGAATAGCAATGAGTATGGTTGAGAACATATTTTTGAAGGAATATGTTGAGTCCATTATGCATGTGTCAAGGAGAGTTATAAGTGGTCCATACAGTAGATTTATTTTCATCATTTTGAGAATTCTGCACACTGATTTCCACTGTGGTTTTACAATTTTGCAAGCTCCCTTTGCCAGAGATCCAGGTTTTGCCTTTCCAACAGAAGATGTCAACTGTCAACTTAATTACTGTTTCCTCCAGAAAAAATAAAATAAGGGAAAAATATATAGTACCTGTATTATTTATCACAATTATTACTATGTAATTAAAATTTGAATATTTATATTGAACACAAATTAAAAAGTAACATACATAACTTACTAAAATGTGTTTTCAGAAGTAGTTTCTACTCTGAAATAGAGTGTATCTATATGGCATTGCTTAAATAAAGAGCTCTTTTAGTTATGGTTAGATATACAGCTTATATAAAATTGCTAAAAGTAGGGGTAAGAAATTTCATTTGAAGAATAAAGGGATTTTATTATAGACCAGGTATTGGATTTAATGATGCGTGAGTCATGTTGCTCCAAAAAGATCCCCAAAACGACAGCTGTGCTGAAAGATAAGCACAGAGCCATGCAGGCCAGGGCCAAGCCCAGAGGATTCTCAAAGGACAGGAAGGTCACTGCCATGGGCAGGCAGTGTTTTCTCTCAAGGTTTGGGTACTCTTGAATTCAGCAAGGGATACATTCCTGCTAATCTGTGGGGAGAAAGTAAATCAACATCTCATCTCCTACAAGTCACTCCATGTTCAGTTCATGGAAAGATTTCCAATGATATTGTATGCATCCTATCACATTCTCTTTTACTATAGTGCCAAGAAGGACACTAAACATACATTATTTGTCTTTGTCATTTGAGGTATTGATTGCCTAAGTTTTTTTTCTAGCTAGATCTATGATTAAAGATGGTGAGTATTTTTTGTGTGTGTTTCTCAATAAATTGTGTCTTATTTATGCTTCATTCTGTCACCCATGTTTATCATTAATTTTTACAATATATTCGCCTTGTATCCCAATTGTAGCCCCCTCCCTCATCTACTCTATGTCCCACTATTCCTCCCCCCTCCTCCCCTATCCTTCTCCTGTAGTCCTCTGATAGGGAAGGTCCTATCAGTCCCTAGCCTATCAGTTTCCATTAAGACTCCCTGCATCCTCTTCATCTGTGGGCTTACTAGTTGTCCACACCAGTGAGAAGTGATCAGGAAGCAGGCAACTGAGTTCAGAGACCATCTCTTCTCCCCTTACTAGGAATCCCATATGGAGACTGAAGTGTTTATGGGCTACATCTGAGCAGGAGTTCTAAGTCCTCTCATGCTCTTTGGTTGATGCATCAGTCTCTGCAGGGCCCCAGGACCCAGATTATTTTGTCTTTGTTGGTCTCCTTGAGTAACTCCTGTCCCCTTTAGGTCCTTCTATCTCCCACTTCTTCAATAAGACATTTTGTGCTCTATACAAAATTTTGCTGTGGGTCTCTGCATCTGCTTCAATCACCTCTTGAGTGGAGTCACTTAGTGTTCATCCATGGAAGGCTCCTATCCTGTTCTCTCTTTTCTATGGTTTCTGGCATCTATCCTGTTTTCTTTTCTGAATGAGAATTAAGCATCTTCCCTATGTTTCTCCCTGTACTTTAGCTTTTTAAAGTCTGTAGATTTTAGTACGTGAAATCTATATTGTATGGGTAATATCCACTTGTAAGTGAATATATACCATACATGTATTTCTGCTTCTGGGATACATCACTCAGGGTGATCTTTTTTAGGTCCATCCATTTGCCTGCAAATTTCATGATTTTCTTGTTTTTAATACCTCAGTATTATTTTCTTGTGTAAATCTACCTCAATTTCTGTATCCATTCCCCCATTGAGGGACATCTAGTTTGATTCCAGCTACTGGCTATTATGAATAAAGCTGTTATAGTCATAGTTGAGCAAATGCCCTTGTTGTATGTTTGAGCATCTTTCTGATATATGTCTAGGAGGTGTTTAGCTGGGTCTTGGGGTAGCAGTATTCCCAGTTTTCTGAGAAAGTGCCAGACTGATTTCCAAAGTGGTTATACAAGTTTACATTCTACCAGCAATGGAGGAGGGTTCTCCTTTCTGCACATCTTCTCCAGCATGAGTTGTCCCTTGAGATTTTTATCTTAGTCATTCTGATGGGTGAGAGGTGGAGTCTCAGAGTTGTTTTGATTTTCATTTCTCAGATTTTTAAGGATGTTGAGCATTTTACAGTGTTTCTACACCATTCAGTATTTCTCTGTTGAGAATTTCTGTTTAGCCTTGAACCATATTTTAAATTGGATTATTTGATTTGTTGGGTTATTTATATATTCTGGATATTAGCCTTCTGTCAGATGTAGAGTTGGTGAAGATCCTTTCCCAGTCTGTAAGCCATCCTTTTGTTCTGCTGACAGTGTCCTTTGCTTTACGGAAGATTTTCAGTTTCATGAGGTCCCATTTATTGATTGTTGATCTTTGAGCCTGTGCTGCTGGTGTTCTGTTCAAGAAGTTGTCTCCTGTGCAAATGTGTTCAAGCCTCTTCCTCAATTTTTTTTAATAACAGATTAAGAATGTTAGTTTTATGTTGAGGTATCTGATCCACAAGGAATTTACTTTTGTGCAGGGTGATAAGTATGGATCTATTTGTATGTGTGGATATCCAGTTAGACAAGCACCATTGGTTGAAGATGTTCTTTTTTCCATTGAATGGTTTTGGCTTCTTTGTAAAAAATCAGGCGTTGTAGGTGTGTGGGTTTATTTCTGGGTCTTTGATTCAATTCCACAGATCCACCAGTATGTTTCTATGCCAATACCACATCGTTTTTACTGTTTTTTTGTAGTACAGCTTGAGATCCAGGATGGAGATACCTCCAGAAGTTTTTTATTGTACTGAATTCTTTTAACTATTCTGGCTTTTTTTGTGTTTTTTATGTAATGTTGAGAATTGTTCTTTCAAGGTCTGTAAAGAATTGTGTTGGTATTTTGATGGGAATTGCATTGAATCGCTACATTTCTTTTGGTAGAATGGCCATTTTGCTGTTTTTTTCTTACTGGTCAATGAGTATGGGAGATCATTCCATCTTATGATATCTTCTTCAATTTCTTTCTTCAAAGACTTGAAGTTTTTTTATACAGATTTTGCACTTGCTTGGTTAGTCACACCAGTGCACTTTATGCTATTTGTAGCTATTGCAAGGTTGTTTTTTCCCTAATTTCTTTCTCAGCCCTCTTGTCTTTTCTATACAAGAGGGCTTCAGATACTTTTTAGCATCTTTGTATACAGCCACTTTGCTGAAGGTGTTTATCAGCTGTAGTAGTTCTCTGGTAGAATTTTTAGGGTCACTCATGTATACTGTCATATCATTTGTGAATAGTGATACTTTGACTTTTTCCTTTCTGCTTTGTATCCCCTTGATTTCCTTTAGTTGTTTTACTGCTCTAGCTTGAACTTCCAGTACTATGTTGAAGAGAAAGGAGAGAGTGAGCAAAGTTGACTTGTCTCTGATTTCAGTGGGATTGATTTAAATTGCTTTCCATTTAGTTTGCTATAGGCTTGTTGTATATTATCTTTGCTGTGTTTAGGCATGTGCCTTTTATCTCTGATATCTCCAAAACTTTAAATATTAATGGAACTTGGATTTTATTAAATGCCTTTCAGCATCTATTGAGATGATTTTGTGGTTTTTGTTTCTCAGTTTGTTTAAGTGGTGGATTACACTGATGGATTTCTGTATATTGTACCTCCCCTGCATGCCTAGAATGAAGCCTACTTGGTCAGGATAGGTGAGATATTTGATGTTTTCTTGGATTCATTTTGCGAGCATTTTATTGAGTATTTTTGTTTCAATATTCATAAGAGAGATTGGTTTGAAATTATCTTTTTTAGTGTATCCCCGCCTTTTAGTTAGCCTTTGTGATGTTTAGGTATCAAGGTGAATGTGGCCTCATAGAATGAGTTTGGTAATGTTCCTTATTTTTCTGTTTTGTGAAATAGTTTGAAGAGTATTGGTGTTACCTCTTCTTTGAAGGTCTAGTAAAATTCTTCGCTGAAACCATCAAGCTCTGGGCTTTGTTTGGCAGGGAGAATTTGATGATTGCTTCTATTTCATTAGGGCATATAGGTCTATTAATTTAGTTACCTGATCCAGATTCAATTTTGATAAGTGGAATCTAGCAAGAAAATATTCCATTTCATTTAGATTTTCAAATTTTGTGGCATATAGACTTTTAAGGTAAAACCTAATGATTTTTTAATTTCCTCAGTGTCTGTAATTATACCTCCTTTTATTTTCTGATTTTGCTGATTTGTATAGTGTCCCCCTGTGTTTTAGTTAGTTATGCTAAAGGTTTCTCTATCTTTGTCATTTTCTCCAAGAACCAGCTCTTGCTTTTGTTTATTTTTTGAATTGCTTTCTTTGTTTCTAATTTATTGATTTCTGCCCTAAGTTTGATTATTTCTAGCCATATACTCCTCTTGTGTATGTCTGCTTCCTTTTGACTAGGTCTTTCAAGTGTGCTGTTTTGTTGATTTGAGATGCTTCAGATTTCTTTATGAAGTCACTTAGTTCTATGAACTTTCCTCTTAGAATTACTTTCATTATGTCTCATTAGTTTGGGTGAGTTGTGCCTTCATTTTTGTTAAATTCTAGAAAGTCTAATTAGTTTATTTCTTCATAATCCAGCTGTCATTGATTAGAGTTCAGTTTCTGCCACCGACCGGCCCGGGAGGTCAGGGCAGATTCCGACTCAGGGTCCTTGGAAGATCTCAGGAGGGAAGGATTCGGCACGACAGACAACACAGACTCAGTGAGTTCTTATGCTGCTGCAAAACTTTACTGTTTCAGTAGTCAATTTATACAGTCAGAAAAAAACATTAAGAGGAATTTGTAAGAGTGCCAAGATAGGTGGCCACGTAGTACTGATAGTCATCAAACGTAACTTCTAAGAAAAAGACCATAAAAAGATCAAAAATTCAACTAAAAAAGGCTGACATTATCATAACAAGCGTGATCAATCAACCTTGCTTAACCCCTAATTAGGACCACAGCGGGACAAGTTCCAGAGCGTTAGGCTCAGTATAGACATTCTTATGCTAATCTTGCCTTTGATTCCGAACGTTCTCAAAATGTTCTTTTCAGGCTTCATAACTTTTATAAACATCTGCCTCTTCCATCCCCTGTTCCTTTTACGCCATGTACTATCATAAGGTTCACTAACTGCATCAGCTACTTGGAACAGAGTACGTTCCTATCCTGGGAAGATAAAGCAAAGCTAAATTTAGTGATAAACTAGAATTATTTTGCAACTGATTACTTGAAAATATTATCAGAATTGTTACATATAGCATTTCTAAGAGTTGATTCAAACCCAGTCTCAATGAATTGAATTTCCTCTATTGAGACATAATTTCTGGGAAAGCAGGGCTTTCAAAGATGCCCCCATTTCTTCATTTCTTCCCAAGAAGTGTGTGCAATCGCTATGAGACAAAGCAGAAATTCAAAAGTGAAACCAAGCCATCCGAGTTACCCCAGCCATTTCCTCATCCCAGGAGGCCCGAGTCTTCGCCTAAACAAATGTCCAGGCTTCAGAGCCTTATCCATCCCCTTGGAGAACTTCATGCTCCTACAGGTTTCACCAAGCTGTCACAGGGCTGTTGCAGCCTGCGCAGCTGGCGAGACGGACGTGGCAAGTTTCCATGCATATGCAGGCTATTTACTATTTTTTTTGTTATTATTGAGGTCTAGTTTTAGACCATGTTGTTTTAATATGATACAAGATATTATATTGTTATAATATTCTTTTGTTGGAATGTATACAATTTACCCTTGCTCATTCAAAAGCTTGTTTTTCTCCTCCATTGTCTGGTTTAAATCCAGATACTGCATTGTGATGCTTTTTATAAGCATCACCTGTCTCAACTTTGCATAAACATGCCACCATTTGTTCTTTATATTGTCAATCAAAACAACCAGCCCCAATACTGAGTAATGGAGAGGATAAGGTGAGACATTATGATCCAGAGTTGGAGGAAGAAGAAGGAGACAGGAGAGGAGAGGAGGAGAATCTGCAGAGGGCTTGGCACCTCATGCAGAAATTAACTGGAACTAAAATATCACAAAAAGCAAGTATGATGGGTGAATCTGAATTGTAGGAAACTCTGCAGACTTGGAGGTTTAGAATGGAGAAATTTTGGCCAGCATTGTGCTCTAGGTTAATTAAATAAATCCTAGTCTCTGTGTGGTGATTTGGTTATACAGCTGTTTAGGAATAACCACTGCTTAACTAAAAGATTTATCAATAGTAAATATTAATAATCTACAACAAATGGCATCCAACTAATCTAGTATCCACACACTTTAAATCCTACTTTAATATAATTTGGTGGGGGAGAGGAATAACCTCTCAGCGATACAACCCAAACTTTAAACCTAAAAACTCCCAGATAAATTACTGGCTCTTTAAGAGAGACTCTTAAACATGCCTCAGAGCAAAAGACAGCCTACTTTGGGCAGAACTGAGACTGAACAAAACTGGCTGCCACTACATTCTAACAGGATGAGAGAAACATTAATACAGACTTCTTTGAGCTTGGCAGATAATCTCTTCTATGGTTTTAAGACAGAAATAAAGGAAAGTTTAGAAATTATGACTATGGTTACATTCATATTCCTCAATTTAACTTTAATAATTGATTTAGCCTTTTATGTCTTCTCAAAGGCAAAGGCATTAGAAAAGATACTGGAACAACACAAAGAACATGTAGAACAATGTGAAGAAAAAAATGAAGGTTGGAAACAGGACATAAAACAAGAGACATAAAAACTTATAGAACATGATAAATAACAGGAAAAGATGGCAGAGGATTTAGAAAAGATACTGGAAAACACAAACAATTAGAACACTACAAAGAAAAATTAAAAGTTAGAAGGGAGGCATAAAACAAGAGATTGAAGAGATTATTAAACAAAACAAACAACAGAGAGATAGGTGTGAAATATGGGTACAGACTTTAAAAAAAGAGTTTAGAATACTAAGTAAAGAAAATACTCAGGCAGAGGCAAAAGATAATAATAAAGAAAGCCAAACAAAGGTGGTTAGAAAACAAACGTTAGCTTATCCAGTCAGTGTACAACAGAGACCAGCAGATGATGATCACCCACAGAATTACCATGAGGCTGAATGGCACCCTGTGAAGTAAGAAAATTTAAAGAAAGTGTCACCAATTTTGGAATGCATTCACCATTTGTAAAACAAATGCTGACTTCCTGGCCAATCAGTAGAGTAATCCCAAAGGATTGGGAGGATATGGCAAAGGCAATAAAAGAACCTGAGCCATATTTATAATCACTATCATGGTGAAGAGAAGAGGCTAGAGAGATAGCATACAAAAATAGAGCCAGGGCTGTTTGTGTTTCTAAGCAACAGCTGCTTGGTGATGGCCAATAGGCTGACACAGAGATACAAGCTGTATATAATGAAGAAACCATAGAATTATGTCACCTAGCCGCCTTAAATACCTGGGACAAGGTTGAGGAATCAGGAAAAAGGCTTGAGCCATTTTCTCGGGTCATACAAGCTCAAAGTGAAGCATTCATTAATGTTTTGCAAAGATTGACTTCAGCTGGGGATACGAATATATCAGACCCACTAGCTAGAAAAGCTTTTGAAAATGCAAAGATTTTGAATGCAAAGAAGTAATACAGCCATTAAAAGCAGAGTGTGCACAAATAGATGAATGGGTTATAAATAGGATTGACATCAGACCTCAATCACCAAATTTGGCCTTGATAGGAGAAGCTACCCCTAAAGACATTGGGAAATGTCTTAATTTTGATGGGCAAGGTTGCTGCAAATGGAATTACCAGGAAAAACAAAATAATTCAAAAAGGGAGCCTATACGTCCTAGAATATGCAGAAGATGTGGCAAGGGTTGACATCGGATAAGTGAATATAGAGCACAGATAAATGGGGTAATTCTTTATCAAAAAATGCCTGAAGGGGCCTTTCTCAGGCCCCAATATAGGACAGGGATACTCCTCCACAAGAAAGATAAACACCACTGCTCTGGGAATAAACATTAAAAACTTCAACAGTGAGGTCAGGGTAGGTTTTATAGGTAAATAAAAAAAAAAACAGGAAGGGAAGGGAACAAAAAAGCAAATATATTGGCAAACCTCTATAAATGATCATAGGGCAAAGTTAAAGATAATTTTAAATAGTATTGAAATTGAAGGTGTGGTGGATACTGGGACTGATGTCACAATTATTACTTGTAAATCCTGGCCTCCAAATTGGCCACTTCAGGAGGTGGATATTCAATTCCAAGGAGTTGGGACTTTATGTAAAGTGAAACAAAGTGTTAGATGGTTTAAATGTACAGAACCAGAAGGTCAAATAAGAAAACTAAGACCATATGTGGCTGAGATAGCCATAAACTTATGGAGAAGAGATGTGTTACAACAATGGAAGACCCAGATTAACATCCCCCCACGTTATGAGACAAAAAACAGGTAATACTCCTGATAAAGAAGCTAAAATTATTTTAAAATGCCATCAAAAACAGTTTCAGACTGTCCAGGCTGTCCATAAACAAAATACAGCAGAGGCCATTTTTTCAACTGCCTGTTGGAAAGCCACTGCTGATAAAATTCCCACAGCCTTACCACTAAGGTGGTTGGAAAACCAACCTATTTGGATTGAACAATGATCTATGAGTAAAGAAAAATTACTGGCACTAGAACAGCTAGTCCTGGAACAACTGGAGGCTCAACATATAGAGGAGTCCAACAGCCCTTGTAATTCTCCGGTATTTGTCATAAAAAAGAAATCTGACAAATGGAGGATGTTAACAGATCTCAGAGCCATTAACAAATTATTCCGGCAATGGGGTCATTACAATCGGGAATCCCATTGCCTTCCGTGTTACCTAAACAATGGCCTATTATAGTGATTGATTTAAAGGATTGCTTTTTCACAATTTCTTTACATGAACATGATAGGGAAAGGTTTGCTTTCTCAGCACCCACTTTTAATAGAAGCTGTCCAATAAAGAGATATCACTCGAGGGTCTTACCACAGGGGATGTTGAACAGTCCTACTTTGTGCCAATATTTTGTACAACAGCTGTTAGAGATAATTCATAAGCAGTTTCCCCAATCCATAATTTACCACTATATGGATGATATCTTATTAGCTGATTCAGATAGAAAAACATTAGAAAACATTTTTGATGAAATAAATAGAACTTTGCCTTGTTGGGGTTTAGAGATTGCTCCCAAAAAAGTACAAAGAGGAGATTCTATTAATTACCAAGGATACAAAATAGGTCTATAGAAAACTCAACCACAAAAAGTACAAATTAGAAGAACCCAATTAAAAACTCTCAATGATTTTCAAAAATTGCTGTGAGATATTAACTGGCTATAGCCTACATTTGATTTAATTACTCAAGAGCTAAATAACTTATTTCAAAATTTACAGGATGATAAGGACTTTAAAAGTCCAAGAACATTATCAAATGAAGATGAAAGTGAATTGGCTCTGGTAGAAAGGAAATTACAAGATGCATATATAGATCATATTGATCCAAAAAGGGCCTGTATTTTGGTTATCTTTTTTTCCACTCATTCACCCACAGGAATTCTTATGCAGAAGGAGGACGGTCTTAGAATGGATATTTTTGGCACACAAACAAAATAAAAACTTAAAAACTGAATCTTTATGATTCAGTTCAAAAATCAAAATTATACACAATTCTCTTGGTGTTATCAAATTTTCAAGAATTTCTTAATATAGTCACTGACTCACAATATGCAGAAAGAGTTTTTCTCCATGTAGAAACTGATGATCTAATTCAGGATAATTTGGATTTAACGTCACTGTTTCTTCAATTACAACGAGTAATCAGAAATAGAAATAATACACTGTATATAACATAGATCAGATCTGATATGGGTCCACAAGGCCCTCTAGCATAAGACAATGATGAAATTGATCAACTATTGATAGGAAGCGTGTTAGAGGCCTCAGAATTTCATTAAAACACCATGTTAACAGCAAAGGTTTCAAAAGAGAGTTTTCTATCACTTGGCAACAAGCCAAAGAAATTGTGTGAAAATGTCCCACTTGTTCATTATATAACTAAACTTCACTAACTGCAGGAAGTAACCCTATTGGTAAATAAAGAAATGAAATTTGGCAAATCACGTGTTTTATTTTATAGAGTTTGGTAAACTGAAATATGTGCACCATACTATAGACACATGCTCAGGGTTCTAATGAGCAAAAGCCATAAGTTCTGAGAAGGTTGATTCAATTATTATGTATTTATTAGAGGTGATGGAAGTCATGGTTATTCCTACACAAATTAAGACTGATAATAATACATTATATGTCTCTAATAAAATGGAAAGTTTTTTTTTTACATATTTTAAGATAAAACATGTAACAGGTATACCTCACAATTCTGCCAGTCAAGCACTCATTGAAAACTCGAATCGTACTTTAAGGGACATGCTTAACAGAGAAGGTTATTACCCGCCCCTGGAGATAGATTACATAATGATTTATTGACCTTAAATATCTTAAATGTTAATGAACAGCAATCATCAGCTGCACAGAGACACTGGGTTATAGAAAAAAACTGCTGAATTATTTCAGCCTATATATTTCAAAGATACCCTAACTTCACAATGGACAGTAGGGAATGTGTTACACTGGGGAAGAGGTTTTGCATATGTTCATACAGGAGAAGAGAAATTATAGGTTCCTTCAAAACTAATAAAAATGAGATATCACAGAGGAAGACCACCTGAAGACCTTGGCCACACACAAGAAGAGAGAAATCAAGAAGACCAAACAGAACAGGTAATATAATTTCATAATCCCTTCACATGGGAACAACTCGAAAACTGACTGAGACATAAAAAAAAAGTCTCTAACCAGAACTTCAGCAGTACATGGCCAATAAATCCTTGGCTATAATATCCTTAAAATCTATTATGCCATTCTTTTAATTGACATTGATGAAATTGGTTCACAGTTTAATTTTATTCTGAACATCTCATACATTTATAATTTTATTACTGTGTAATGCTTGTGAGAAATTATATGTTTTCAGAACAAAAGGAGTGAATACTGGAGATGCTGGACCAAACCTGACAGAATCCTCCTTCCAGCATGCTGAGACATTGACACATCTGTTTCAGTATCTTGCATGTTCCAGAATTCTGCTTGTTCCTGCCTCAACTGCTTCAATTACTGTTTCTCATCATGACCTGTTCCCAAGAGAGCTTTGAAGAAAGCTGCAAATCTTAATTGGTCCCACATTTTAGACTGTTCTAAACAGGACTTTTATTAACTCTTATTATTTTCTCAACATTTAAAGACTGGATCACAAATATTGCTTGCTTAATTAAACATTTTTCCAATTTTCTTTGGGTCCCCAACAGGATTTTTGCATGTCCAAAATGTCATCTAGAAGAAATCAATGAGAATGATGTCCTATTTTCCTTAAGGGGGATTGGGTGTTGTTTTTTTTTTTTTTTTTTTTTCTTTTCTTTTTTTTCCTGTGGCTACAAGTGTTTATTGTCATTGGGAGATGTTTATAAATTACTAATGTTCTTATTCAGAGTGAAACTGTTATGCCCAGTTTGGGAACCCCAAAAGACCAGGGATACACTCTGCTGTAAATATATGAGGTTTTTAAAATTGTATATGTGTTCGGACATGGGACACAAACTTCCTGTGGACACAGGAAAGTAATGTAGCCCTGAGATATAGGGATGCAATGTTTTTATGGGGCAAAACTGCAAGCAGGGACTTACGTGCTTTGGCATTATGTGATTGGGTAAGGGAAATTGACTTTTGAAATGATTGGTCCATTTTAGGCACCAAGACTACACACAGTTCTGGCCTGGTCCTATGGGCCAGTTTCCTAGCAACTGTATAATTAGTGGGCAGGAAAGAAGGCAGTAAGGCTAATTTGTCCCCTCAGGGCATTAAGGCTAGTTCTTCCCCGAAGGAGCTGGACATGTTTCCAACTAACTAGCCTTTATTCATGCTTCTTCTTTAAACTTTAAAACAATACCCACTGATTTTTAAGTCTTTGGTCTCTCCAATCCACTAAGAATTCATGTAATTGAGATTTTAAAAATGAAATAAAATAAAATTTCAAATCTTTCTTCTACCTGCTATTTTTCCCATAAACTCCACTTCCATGTGAAAGAAACCTGCCTATGTGCCAGCAGGCCTGGCTCTGATTTTTTTTATTTCAATCTTATTATTATTAACATTATTAGTATTAATTTGGGTTTTTGAGACAGGTTTTCTCTGTGTAGCCCTGGCTGTCCAGGCCTCTTTGTATACCAGGGTGGCCTCAAACTCACAGTCATACTCACAGACATCTACCTGCCTCTGCCTCCCAAGTGCTGGGATTAAAGTTGTGTGCACTGTGCTTGACAGGACTTTCTTATAGCCTGGTTGAAGTCATACTTTATGACTTAGGACATGTCTAGACAAGTGAGTGTGAAGAGCTGGCAGGGGTGCAAAACCTTGCTTTTGGAGAGAAGGTTTCTCTTGTGGCCTTGCATGTCCTGAACTCATGTTGCAAACCCAGCAGCCTCTGCTTGCCCCACTGAGGGTCACAGGCATGTGACACCACACCTGGTTTTTTGTTATATTCCTTAAAAATGATTTATAATCTCTGTCTACTTTCCCGAGGCAAGGCCTGTTTTGAGTTGGAGAGTCAGGACTCACTAAAAGAAAGGGTACCAAGGACCCCAGAATTCCTTTTTCATTGAGGAGGGACTGGCTGGGCCCTGGCTGAACAGGAGAATTAAACTGGACACATTTAAACTGTGATTATGTAAATTTATAGCTGGGGCTGTGTGTGCAATAAACTAGTTTTACTTACTAATGGAAGGGTGTGCTTCCCCCCATCTTAGGAAGTGTAATTCTCATCTGATTGTTTTTATATGTATGAGTGTTTTGTCTGCATGGGTAGGTGTGCCTGTGTATCAGATGGAGGTGAAGGTGTGTGAAGAGGGCAGAAGAGGAAGCTAAATTCCCTGGAACTGGACTTACAGATGGGGGTAGATACCAGGTGCAAAACAGATCTGGTCCTTGGCAAGAACAAGTACTCTTAACCCCTGAATCATCTCTGTAGCCCCTGAACTATAAAAGGCATCCATGAACTCATCCTCAGTGTTGTGGCATATTGGTAGAAATCCTCTCACAATATTGACCATAAGTCTAGAAGGAGGTCACTGAAATTTCTGGGATCCTGCGATGCTCTTCTAGCAGCATGATCTTGCCCCCGGTGGTATGGTGGTTAGTAAGGAAAGTGGCCAACACACTGCAGAACACCACCATGCTGGGTGTCAGAAGCCTGGCTTCTGTAAATATGTAAAGCTCTAGCCAGTAAAGTGATAGTGGACACTCCTCAGTGATGGGACAGCTGGGTATCCCAGGATACAGTAGAAAGCAGGAGTTGTGTCCTTGTTGAATATGACAATTGCCATGGCCCGAGAGCATAGATTTGGGTCACTTCAAATTCCATGTTCCAATGTGGAGGGAGTCCCATGAAATATTTATAATATCAGAACAGCCATAAATGCTCTTCAGTTAGACCTTAGAAAAGTTGGTTATGGCAAAGCATAGAAAACTCAGCTATGAGACTCCAATGCCATCAGGTGAAATTCTTAACATTGGGCTTGCCAGACCCTTGTGTTCTAGTTAGCACCACCCTACAGGTATTCATCAGTCCTAGGATACTAGGTCCAATAAAGAGGCTGGCAAGGAATGGCTAATCGGGGCCGAAGAGGGCCAAGACAAATTGTTATTAGGCTCTGGACACACCGTCTCCACCTCACTCCAGTTCTGATTGGTCGGTCAGATCTGTCCACATGTTTCCTCTGTGGGAATTCTCATTCCTATGATGAGGTAGGTGTTCAGGTTCAGGGTTTGCAAATCTGTCAACGTGGGAGAGACATTCCCACCGAACTCCACAGGCAACAAGTCAAATCCAAGAGCAAATGAGAAGGACAGACAGGCGACTGATACCAGAAACCGCCTCAGTGTTCCTGAATTATAGGAATATCCACACACACACACATAGCAATATTCGCAGTCTGTCTCTATCTTTCTGTCTACCTTTCTTTCTCTCTCAAACATATACACCCCAAATGAATCATTAACAGAGCCTCAGAGTGGATTGCTGGGTGATACAGATGACTGTGCTGTGGTGGCCAATAAAGAATAAATAGTAGAGGAAGCAGTAGCAGCAGATAATGAAGGGATGGCTTAGAATTCTGGGATTGCCCTTGACAATGGCCAGGAAAGGCTTAGTACTTCACAAATTTATTTAAACTACAGCAGTGATAGCAAAGAAGCACAGAGATGCGCCAAACCCTAGACCAGAAAACCCTAAATGGCAGGCCATATCATTAGTTTGGGGAGGTGGATTTATGTTACGGCACACACTTTCGTATTTCATAAAGAGGAAATTGTCAGGCTCCAATCTTCCAGAAATCAATAAAATGGTTGAAGTGCCTAATGTTATTAATAAAAGGAGCAAAGAAAAAACATGAGGGAAACATGGGTGCAGAGATACAGATATTCACTCACACAGAAATACCATGAAAGCATGAAACCAGAAGCCACAGGCATACAAAAGAAGTGAATATATATTGTAGCCTTGACAACCCACAAATATGCCCTTGAATATTTCTGTTGCCATCTGTTGCCACTCATGGGGCTAACCAATTAGTCTGTTTTTTTGGCCCTTTGGAGAAAACTATCTTTAAAATTTATTATTATTATTATTATTATTATTATTATTATTATTATTATTATTATTTAAAGAGGTAGTAAGTGTTTTTTTTGGAGGGAGGGGATTTTTTTTAAATATATTATTTGTAGAGTATTCTGCCTGCATACCAGAAAAAAGGTGCCAGATCTCTCTATAGATGGTTGTGAGCAACCATGTGGGTGCTGGAAATAGAACTCAGGACCTTTGGAAGAGAGGCCTGTGCTCTTAAGCTCTGTGACATCTCTCCAGCCCCCTCATTTATTATTATTTTATTATTTAATATTTATTGATTCATTTTACATCCCTGTCGTAGACCCTTCCCTCCTCTCCTCCTGGTTCTACTCTCCCTGTTTCCCCTATCACCCCTCACCTGGCTCCTCAGAGAAGGGGATCATCCCCCTCCCCTGTGTCCACCCACCCATGCCACAAAATCAAGTCGCATCAGGACTCAGTGCATCCTCCTCACCTGTGGCATCGCAAAGTAGCCCCGACAGGGGAATGTGATAGAAAAGCTAGCTTGTGGGTCAGGGTGCATTCATATGTGTGTTGGTCCTGCTGTGTTTACAAGATCTTGTTACCCTCGTGCCCTTCATCCCCTCTGTCACTTACACTCTGCACACAGAGTTCCTTGAGCCCTTAGGGGAGGGAATTGCTGGAGACATCTCATTTAGGGTGAAATGGTCTAAGGCCCCTCACTGTCTGCAAATCAACTGGATATGGGTCTCTGTATTTGTTCCCATCTGCTGCAGGAAGAAGTTTTCTATGATGGCTGAGCAAGGCACCGATCTCTGAGTACGGGTGCTCCTTTAGCACAACTATAGCATTTACATTTCTCTGATGTCCCTGGCCTGTGTAGACTCAGGCTCCTGGCCACCTAAGCCATGTTGGATCAAGGTTCCTTTTCATGGAGTGGGCCTCCTGAAATTCAACCAGATATTAATTGGTCACTTGCATGAAATTTGTGTCACAAGCACACCAGCAAATCTTGTACACAGGTTACCATTGGAGACTGAAGGGTGTATGGCTGGGTTGGTATGTACTTTCCTCTTTTGGTGGCCTGTGGTGAATGCTAAGGGGAACACGAGCACCCGCAAGCATGCATGCCATGTCTTCAATGTCTTATGTATTGTTGAAAAAGCAGGCACTTGAGAATAACTATAAAGTTATGCTCCAAGAATCTGACACTTGATGGAAATTAAACTTTCAGGAGTTAGCATGGCTCCTCTTCATTTTCCTAGTTCTTCCTATATCATGTTATTTTCAGGTATTTCAGACCGAACAAAAAACATCTTTTCAGGCTGGAAATGGACTGTAGTTTTCAGGTTAGATAGCAGTAGCATAAAATTTGGTCAGTGGTGAACTATACTTATCTGTGTGCATTATTGAAAATATCTAGATTGCAACATGTTTATATTCATGAATGGACTTACATGCATTATAGAGATTTTATGTAGATAATTCGCAGTATGATTGCTTAAAACTCTTTCAAAAATTTACTATTATTTCACCCACTTCCTTCTTTTATATTTATCCTCCTTCATAATTAGAGTACCTTCCCTGGTTTATCCCAATCGGATCAATTGTATCTGCCATTGTATTGCTTACCCACCATGCCTTCTTGTTTCTATAGTTATTCCATGATGAATACTCACAAATCAACATTTGGAGCTAGATGCCCCAGAGTAGAGAATGAAATATATTTGTCTTCTGGATATGGGTTACCTAAATTATGTTTTTTTTTTACTTACATCTATTTATATGTATGATATTTATCATGATAAACATATTTATGAGTTTCCATTTCCTACCTATTGTGAACAGAATAGCAATGAAGGTGACTGAACAAGTATTTGTAGAGTGGGATGTCGAGTCATTTTTATGTATGTCAAGGAAAAGAGAGCAGAGTCAGGCAGCAGATTTATAATTTCTGTTTAGAAAATTCTCTACTCTGATTTCTGGAATGGCTCAACTGTTTAAAAGACACACCACCAACCCCTTTCCAGAAATTGATTTTCATGCTTGGTCTATAGAAGAATCTCAGATATCACCCAAAGCCCTGTATACTCCCTAAAATAACAAAGAAAACAAGTATTTGTTCATGTACTGTTTATCTCAATTACTTTCATGTAACTACATTTTGAATATGTATATTTTCCAAAAATTAATAAATAACATGCATAACTTACTAAAATGTGTTTTCAGCAGCAGCTTTTATTCTAAAATAGAATGTCTGTGACTGTTCGACAAAATGAGGGGCTCTTATGTTTGTTTAAATATACATTTCAGAAAAAGTTACTTAAGAGTGGGTAAATAATTTAATTTTTGTATACTAATGGGTTTTATTAGAAAAAAGAAAACTAATACATCAAAATGATCATTTTTTATTTGCTATTTTTTGTTTTTAATAAATCTCAAAGAGTTTTTATCAGGTCTTAAGAGAATAATGTAGCACTTAAGGAAAAAGATGTACCCCAGCAGCCCTGCACTAGAGGCCAATATGGAGAAGACCTCCACAGCCACGACGGCTTTGCCCTTGGTGCTCTGGTAGACAGGGATGAACATGACCCAGACACTGAGGAAGACCAGCATGCTGAATGTCAGGAACTTGGCCTCATTGAATGTGTCAGGCAGGTTCCTTACCAGGAAAGCTACAGTGAAGCTGCCTAAAGCCAAGGTCCCTAAGTAAGCCAGCACACAGTAGAAAGCAGTAACTGAGCCCTTGTTGCATAAAATGATGACATGAGCATGTTCAGAGTGTTCATCTGAGTCAATGTAGGGAGGCAAGATTCCCAGCCAGACTCTAGAAAGAATAAGTTGGATCAGGACACAGATGGGAATGACAGTATTATAGACACCTGAGACAAACAAACTTCTCATTGTTCTTCCTGGCTTCATGGCTCTAAAAGCCAGAATTACAGTTATAGTTTTTGCCAAAAGAGTGGAAAGAGCCAAGGTGAACACAAGTGCAAATGTTATTTGTTGCAGTATGCAGGAGACTGTGTTTGGGCGTCCAATGAAGAAAAAGGAGCAGAAGAAGCAGAGGAGGATGGAGGTGAGCAGGATGTAGCTGAGAGTCCGGTTATTGGCCTTAACAATGGCTGATTCTTGGTGTTTGAGAAAGATCCCAAGAACTGCAATTGTGCTGATAGAGACGCACAAAGCTGTGCAGGCCAGAGAATGCCCAGAGGATCCTCAAAGGAAATGAAGGTCACTGCCTTGGGCAGGCAGTGGTTTCTCTCAGGGTTTGGGTACTCTTGACTTGGGCAAGGGATACACTCCTTCTGATCTGTGTGGAGAAATTGGATCAACATTTCACCTTATATAAGTATCTATTCATTGCACATTTAATTCATTAAAGTGCTTTCGAATGATGGGTGTACCCTGGTATATTCTGCATCCTGTTTACTGCCAAGGACACGAACTCTTTATAATTCGCATTTCTATTGTTTATCTTGTTTAATTAACAATAAGATTTCTGCTCAACAGCTTATCACTGTTTCTTTGGGGCAATGAAAACTATTTTATTTATATTCAGATAAAATAATACTGTTAAGTATGCCTTCAAATGCTTTTTTTACTCTTTGAGTTTCTAAATACATGTACTTTGTGATTTGATGACATCAATGTATAAAAATGCACTTCCTTGTTTCCATCATCATGGGTTCTTCTCATTTTTCTTGTTATTCACTGTTTCAGTGGATATTTGTTATCCCACTCCTATATTTTTTCTAAGGTAACATGGGAATAATTTAGGTCCCACCTCCATGACCTATGGAACAGTTTCTGATTTGGCAATAAATATACAACACTTGCATCAACAAACTCCCGCTATAATCTCAGACCAATCTTTACCTATCTCAGCTGTGGAAGTTGCAAATAAATTTCTATAATCTTTGATATCCTTTGATTCAGGAGAGGACTCTTTGATTTTCATTATTAAGTCCAGAATAATCCTGGAATTGTTCTAATTTTCACTCTTGTTCTTAATGACCTACATGTCATAAATACCATAAATCTACAAAATGTTAAATCAGAAAGGGAGAATGACAAAGCCATATTCACTGAAATTGTTGAGAGTCATGAAGCTGGTACAGTTATTGGTGCTATTCCAGCAAAGCTGAGCAGATTGTTACAATCATTGTTCTTCTATTTCTAACTTCTGTTCTTTTTTTTTTTGTGAGTGTGTGTTTTGCATTACTGGGGTATTTCTGCACTAAGATTCAATTTCTGTTTGTTTTTTTTTCTACAGAGAAATTATGTCTGAGTCATTTTTTAAATTAGGCATTTTAAATTAATTATAGTTTCTTCACTTTGTATCTTAGCTGTAGCACCCTTGTTCATTCCCTCCACACCTTCCCATGCTCATCTCCTCTCATGCCCCTCTCCAAGTCTTCTGATAGGGAGGTCCTCCTCCCCTTCCCACTGACCCTAGCCTATCAGTTCTCATCAGGACTGGCTGCATTGTAAGGGGACCAGGGACTGCCTATGACATAAACTCAGTGGCTGGCTCTTTGATCACCTTCCCTTAACAGGGAGCATCCTTACCAGGCCATAGAGGAAGACAATGCAGCCAGCCCTAATGAGACCTGAGCCTTATGATAATACTAAATTTAACTTTATCTATCCACCGTTTAAAAATCTTTGTGACCTGGAGATTGTTAAGCAGAGTTAAGCAGAGAGAGAGTTGAGGCCATTATTTCAGGAGTTTTTTGGGGTATATGCCCCTAAACAGTATATTGGTGCAGGGTAAACAGAGGCAATCTGACTACCCTGAGAGGCCTGGAGATTCATGTATAGGTTTAAGATCCTTTATTATAGGCTTAGAGCTCCTGGAAAATGTAGTTTAAAGATAGAAGGTCACAGAGGGTACACTCCTGACAGAATAAAACTTAGTAAATAAGATAGATCGACTTAAATAAACTTTTTCTAGTTTGTAGCATAGATGGTGATACATATAGTAAAAGGAGCTATTTATTTGTATTTTCTGTGCATAAAAAGACCAGTTAAATATTTTCTGTTTCTCTGGACTGCACTCATACTGCAAACAATGCCAGCCTAAAAGCACACTTTCACATATTAAATGTGTTTTATTTGAAGGAGACATTCTTTAGATTATTTAAAGAGTTATAGGGCTAATAATGATAATCAAATATGTTCTGTGTGTACTTTTAAAATTATAACTGAGCTATTATTCCTGTATAATAAAAAAAAATCAAACACCCATTCTGTACCACTCGTATAATCATTAATCTGTGTTCGCACTGTGAAACTTGTATAAACAAGAAGAGCCTTGTCAACAATAAGTCAGAGACAAAGAAAGGTCTGAATTTTAGACATCAGCTGCTAGATTACCCTGACCACTTCAGCTGACTAACTTCCTCTCATTGCTGACCCCTCATCTGCTCTCTGGAGCACCCTGTAGGCAAAGACCTCTTTTCCATGCTCAGAATTGCCCCACAGAAAGGCTCCTGGCACAAGCTCACAGAGAATGAACTCCCAACAATAGGGCATGCATGGGACAGATATGGGATCTCTGCACATACATAACAGTTGTGAAGCTTGGTCCTTATGGGGACACATAACAGAAAGACCAAAGCTGTCTCTGACTCTTTTTCTCCTAATTTTACTGCCTTGTGTAGTCTCAATAACAGAAATTGTGCTTAATCATATTTCAACTTTATATGCCAAGGCTGATTGATATCCATAGGGGACTTCTTTTTTTTTAAGAAAGGGAAGAGGGGCACATTAGGTTGGTAGGTGAGGTGAGAGGGAGGGTCTGACAGGACAGGTGTGAGCAGATGCTGTGATAGTACACAAATTAATTAATAATATAATAAAAAGAAATAATAACATTGTAATGGAAATGAGTGAAACAGAAACAAAGAAAACAATACATACAATTAACCAAAGGAAGAGCTGGCTCTTTCTGAAGATAAAGAAAATTGACAAACCTATATATCAAGTGAATTAAGGAAAAAATTGAGTACTGAAATTAAAGGAAATTACAGAAAAAAACATTACTACAGAATTCAATGAAATTCATACTATTCTAAGGAAATATTTTTAAAACATACTATATTCTAGTCAGCTTAAAAATAGTCATGATATGGATGTTTTAGAGTTAGTCAAGCAACCATTATTCAAAGATATATTCAACAATAATTCAGCAACCTAAATAGACATAAACAGACCCAAGTGTAAATTCAAAAGATCAGAAAAGGCTCCCACCAACAAAAGAAAATGATGAAAGATCAAAACAAGGAGACTCCAATATGGTGGAGACCAGTGTGCACCATATCTGAGGGGCAGAGATTCAGAGACTCTGAGACCAGTGTATGGACAGGTGGCTAGAGCCAGAGCATCAAATTTGCTGCTTCCTTTTCTGGACAGATCATCCAGAAAATGGAGTTGATCTGATCCAGGCTCTCTGTGGCCATCTCATGGAGTCAGGAGTAGCAAAATTTGGGCCACCTTCACATACTCCAGTGAGTTTGGATCCCCATACCCAGGGACAGTTTGCTCTAGCAGCCAGAATTTGAATTCCTCCTGCTCCCTGTAGAGCAGCTTCAGGATTTCTGGGAGAGCATCCAAGCCACCAAGCCACTGTTCTACTGGTCATCCTGTGGACACGAGGTGAGCAATAAAATTACAGGGATCCCAGATCCAAGAAGAAAAATCTCAGAGGAGTCTGAGTACAAGGACCATTTGGGGCAGGCCTGTAAGTGGCAGCCCAGCTTTATTCTGAGGAATCCAGGGATGCCACTTGAGGCACCTGCACCTTGATAATGAAGAGCACCAGTACCTGCACCCCAAAATTTATGGTTCCATTGCATGCACACACTTGTCTTCAATTCACCAGTCCCTACATGTTTATGTGTCCATATGCTGCCATGTGCTTTGCCCTTCAAGGTGCTGGCATCTGAACTGCCAGTATCCATTCTTGAGCCACTGCACATTTGACATCTTCCTGAATACTACTCTAAACTCCAAAGACAGGAAGATCCACTCTTTGCTGCAGTTTCCAAGAAGAAACAGGTAAGGCTACAGACAACCAGATGGCTAAAGGCTAGCATAGAAACGCAGTCAACAAAAACTGGGACATCCTGGCTCCACCAGAACCCACCCCCAAGAGCAATGAATATTCTAATACAGCTGAAACACAGAAAAAGCACATTAAATATATGTTTATGCAGTTATTAGAGACATATATAAAGGAAAAGAACAAATGTTTCAAAGAAATGCAGGGCAAACAAAGAGAGGCCATCAAAGACAAGAAACCACAATTAAACAGGTGAAGGAAATTATTAAAATTATTCAATTCTTGAAAACGGAATTTGAATCAATAAGGAAACAAACAAAAAAACCCTGGAGATGGAATACGTAGAGAAGAGATCAAGTACCACAGAGATAAGCATCATCCACAAAATATAAGAAATGAAGGAGAGAATCTCAGGCATTGAAGATACAATTGAAGAAACTGATCTATCTCTCAAAGAAAACATACAATCAGAAAAGTTCAAGGACTCCATGAAAATGTGAAACCTAAGAACAATAGGAATAGACTAAATAGATGATTCCAGGCTCCAAGGTACAGAATATATTTTTAATAAAATCATAGAAGAAAATTTCTCCAACCTTAAGAAAGGGATAACCTTAAACATGCAAGAGGCCAACAGTACACTAAATAGACTAGAACAGAATATTTTCTTGCCATAAAATAATCAAAGCAATTAATCTACACAACGAAGAAAAGTATATCAAAGCACAAATGAAAAAGATCAAGTGACATATAAAGGCAGACTTATCAGAATCACACCCGACTTTCCAACAGAGGCTATGAAACTCAGAAGGGCCTGGGGGATGTCATGTAGATGTGAAGAGACCACAGATGCCAGAGTAGGCTACTGTACTCAGCAAAACTTACAAGCAACAGAGATGGAGGAATCAAGATATTCCATGACAAAACTAAATTAAAACAATGTCTATGCACTATCCCTGACCTTGAGAAGCTACTAGAAGGAAAACTCCAACCCAATGAGATCAACTGCACCCAAGAAACACATGATATAGATAACTTCAGAACAAAAATAAAAAAAAACAAGCACACAAACACACTATCAACAATAACACCACAATAAATGGAGCTCATATTCATTGGTGACTAGTATCTCTCAACATCAATGGAATCAGCAATCTAATAAAAAGACACATGCTAACAGAATAGTTATGGAAACAAGATCCAACATTCTGCTCCATACAATAAACACACTTCAGCCTCAAAGATAGACACTACCTTGGAGTAAAGTGCTAGAAAAAGGTTTTCCAATCAAATGGACCCAAGGAGCAAGTGGCAGTATCATCTTAATATCTAATAAAAAAGTCTTCTTACCAAAATTCATCAAAAGAGAAGTGAAGGATACTTCATTCTCATTACAGAAAAATCCACCATGAGGACAACAATATCTTGAACAAGTATGCCCCAAATTGAAGGGTACCTGCATTTGTAAAAGAACCATTATTAAAACTTCAACCACACATCAGTCACAACACAGTAATAATGGTAAAGTTCATTACCTCACACTCACCAAGTGACAGATCATTGTCACAGAAGCTAAACAGTGAAATAATGAAGCTTATATAGGTCATGAATCGAATACCTAATAGAAGTCCTCAAATATTTTCACCCAGGCACAAATATGCCTTCTTCTCTGCAAATCAAGGAACTTTCTCCAAAATTGAACATATATTCAGGCAAAAAGCAAGTCTTAACACATACAATAAGACTGAAATAATCACTTGAATCCATTTACACAACCATGTTCTAACTCTGTACTTCAACAATGACAGAAAGAGCAAAATGCCTACTCATACACATGGAACCGAAACAACTCTACTCAATGACAGGTGTCATGGAAGAAATAAAGAAAGTATTTAAAGATTTCCTAGAATTCAATAAAAATTAAAGCACAGCATGCCCAAACTTATGGGACACAATGAAAGCAGTGCTAAGAGAAAAATTCATAGCACTAAGTGCCTTGGTATAAGAATTTGAGACATCTCTTACAAGCAATCTAATGACACAACTGAAAGACCTAGAATAAAACAAGATGTAGACAGGGCCAAGAGGAGTAGAGGTCTGGAAATAATAAAAATCAGTGCTGAAATCAACATACTATGAATGAAATGATTCAATGAATAAACAAAACCAAGAGCTGGTTCTTTGAGAATATCAAAGAGACAACCTCTTAGCCAAAGTAACTAAAAGGCAGAAAGACACTATCCAAATGAACAAAATAAAAAAGGAAAAGAATGATAGAAGTACAGAAATCGAAGGAATCATTAGGTCTTACTTCAAAAGTGTATACATCACAAAAATTTAATATCTATATAAAATGGACAATTTTCGTGATAGATTCTACTTACCAAAGTTAAATCAAGATCAGGTAAATAAAACATCCTATCTTCCCTAAGGAAAGAGAGGAAGTCATCAAAAGTCCCCATCCAAAATGCCCAGGGCCAGATGGTTTCAGCTCAGAATTTGATCAGACCTTCAAATAAGAGTAAATACCAATACTCTTCAAACTATCCCACAAAAAGAAACAGAAGGAACATTAACAAATTGATTCTATGAAGATGCAGTCACATCACAGTCAAGACCCAAGAAAGACATGAACTTCAGACCAATTTCTCAAATGAATACTGACACAAAAACCTCAGTAAAATACTTGCAAACTAAATACAAGAACACATAAAAGATATCATCCACCACTGTCCCATAAGCTTTATCCCAGGTATGCAGGAGTGGTCCAGTCTATAGAAATCCATCAATTTAATCCACCACATAAACAAACAGAAGGGTAAGAATTCCATGATCATGTCCATAGAAGCCAAAAATCCAACGCCTGTTCATGTATAATATTTTGGAGAGATCAGGGACACAGATCACATACCTAAACATAGTAAAGTCAATATACAGCAACCCTACAGAAAACATTAACCTAAACAGAGAGAAACTCAAATCAAGCCCAATTGAGGACTTCTGTTAGGTATTTGATTCATGACCTATGTAAGCTTCATTATTTCACTGAAATCAGGGACAAGGTAAGGCTGCCTGCTCACTCCATATCTTTTTAACATAGGGATTGAAGTCATGTGTCACTCTGCAAGGAATTTAACCCATGATAGCTTTAGATCTTAGAATTAATTTTCAACATTTGATCATTTGCAATAATACATAAAAATTTCTGCTTGTATTATGGTTGTCTAAGGATTGGCCTTTTTAATATAATAAACAGTTGATTCTTGTCATTATATTAATATATTTTCCTTCTGACTTTTTATTTTCTTGTAAAAATTTTCATTTTAAAAATAATATAATTACCTCACTATGCTTCTTCTTTTTCATTTCTCTAAATGTTCTCCTGGACCCACCTTATATTTATTCACTCTCAAATACATAGCCTCTTTTCTCATTAAATATGTTTGTGTCTTTGTGTGTGTGTTTGTATATAACAATGCAACCTGCTCATTCCATATGATGTTACTTATATATGTTATCACACAGTTGACCACAACCCTAAACAGGCAGCCATGTTTTCATTTACAAAGACTTGCTTTTTTTCTATTGTTGATACTGAAAATGACAACTGTGTTGTAAATGCAGTTCAGTTTCTTGTACATTCAGAAACAATCAGACGTAGTTTTCCTGGAGTTACTTTGAGGCAAGAATCATTAGGCTTGTTAAACACAGAAATATAAATAGATCCTGCACAACTGGAGATCTCATATTTAATGGGGAACACTGCAAGAGCTAAGATGACACTTCCATGCACCAAAAGGCAGGTTTTTAAAGGTAGCGAGCATATGACACATTAGCATGAGAACTGCTACTCTAAACTTCACACATTGTGTGGCTTCAGCAATGATTAATAATGGATTAAGGGATGAATGTTAGAGACATAGGGAACAGCACTACATTATGACACCAAAGTCACTTCTTAACTTTCCGCCTCTGCATTCCCAAAGATTTTGAGTAAAAGTATTATTTTTTCTACCTGTCTGGTTGGAAATGTGCTGCTCTGGACAAAATGCACAAGAAAAACAGCAGACCGGTCTGTCTTTTTGTAGAACTTTCCAGAATCCTGGACCACAGCTCTGTGTACATACAGATTGAGGAGTCTGAAAGCAACACAGAAAAACTGGTCATGATATTGAACATCAGTTTAAAATAGTTTAGGCTAAATACACATAACCTATGAAAATTGTATTTGTTTATGAGGAACTCTGAGGTTTTAATGTGGGAATGTAGAATGGAGATTTAAACTTACTATGTTTTTCAATACTAAATGTTCAACATCCCTTTATTTGACCAAACCATGACTCACTACTGCCTAGCCTGTGTGAAATGTATAGAGCATCAACATATTCTCTTTTGTGATGCAGCCAGCCAGAACTCATTTTATTGTATGAATTTTGGAACAGTTGGTTTTTAAGATAAGAATCCAATCATACTTGCCTCCAGGCACACTTGTTTTTACCTTTATATTTCCAGTCTTGTAGTAACACCCATGCACTCTGATTCAGCTGCAAAAGGAAGTTTAATTTACTCATGAAAATGGTTTGGCCATTGGTGAATTATAATCTGTTACTGTGACTTTTACCCTTGACTCCCAATGTTAGTGATTGTTCTTTGTATTTCTTTTCAAAAGTTAGTGTAGTCATCAAATGGGATTTCAGCAGTTGCATTCTTAGATAATCACATAACTAATAAAATTCTAATGCAATTTTAATTTGTTATATATTAGAAATTTTGTAGGACAGGGAATATTTCTATCTTAGACCTCTTTTCTGCCTTGGTTTGGATTCAGTTTCTGTCTAACATGTACATATTAACAGTAATGTGTTTCTGGATAACTGGATCAGCTGTTAAGAGTGCATACAGCTCTTGCACTGAAATATGAGTTCAGTAACTGACACACATTTTGGGCAGCTCATATGCATTGTTTACAGAAATGTCTTGTGTCCAAATCCATAATTTATTGTTTATGCTACCTTAGAACCTTGTGGAATTATTGATATGCTTGAACATAAGTTCTGTGAATGGAAGAATGCTTGAGAATCAGCTAACCTGTATAATTAACATATGTGAAAATTTCATAAGTTTGTGTGCATGTGTATGTTTACATATAGAAACACTCATATATACCACTATATCACCATGAGCTCTCAATTATTCATTCACTGCATTATGAACAAACACAAACATTCAATTCATCTAATTCTAGCTAAGGAATTAACTGACCTTATGTGTGCATTTGTATGTGTATTTATGTATATATACATATATGTAATTCTGAAATATTGGTTCATTTCTGATTTAAAGTAATCAAACAGAACTAAAGAGATGTTTTAGTATTTAACATGCTTGCCACATAAGCAGGAAAATGTGAATTTGATCACGATGAAAGGATGGAAGACAAGCTGGGTGCAGAAAAATAGGCCTGTAATCCAAACTTTATGATCATGAAGACAGAGAGAGAACCTAGGTAATGCTGGCCACTGAGTTCAGCAAAATCAGAAAGTAAGGGTTTCACACTGATAAAAATAAATTTGACAGTAACTGAAGAAGATAACCACAGTTTACTGTGGACTTAAGAAGCACATGTGGTCATGTGCATGAACACCAACACACAAGCTCATAGTCACAATAGAGCTAAGAATTAAAATTTCACAATTATTTTAAAAATTCAAAGAATCATTACACAATCATTTTTTATAATTCTTTACAAATAATTCCCTTCATATTAAATACTGAAAAATTTCCAGACCTGTTTGTAGTTGCTTGGCCATTGAATCAGAACTTCATTGATGAAAAAGACCTGATCTTGTGCACTCTTGAAGACAAACTCTCCCACTTTAAGTAATAATGCATTTCGAAAACTATATGCAATAAAGTTTTGTATGTCATACGTTTCCCTAATATTCTTGTTCTCATCAAAGCTTATTTCATCTCTAGCAGCATTTATAAATTTAATTTTCCTCAGAAATTGATGCAGCTGAAGAGAGACATCATATGATATGAGTGGCCCACACAGATTACTGGCTGACTTTAAAGAGAATTTCATTTTCCCTCTCTCTAACATGGCTTTCTTTTTGAAAGTGCTTAGTTTGTTTATTTGTCTTCCCAGTTGTTTAGTGAGATTAAAATTATTCCCCATAGAAATAGTGCAAAAGCTATTGAACACAAGTAGAAATATTGTCTATGAGATGCAAGATAGTATATAGTGTGTAGCATGTCCTTAGTTGAAAAAAGGTCCTGTGTCTTTCTCCTGCACTAGAAAATAATATTTCCATTTAGAAGAGGTAGATTTGAAGAGGATCCAAAATGGTGACACCCAGTGTACATGGTTACTAAGGATTTGACTGTAGTGACTTCACAGCAAGTGAGTGGTCATGCTGTGGACTCGAAAATGCTAGTGTCTATGCTTTACAACTGTACAGAAGATACTAGAAGGAAAAGCCCAACCAAAGAAAGTAAACAACACCCAGAAAAACACAGAAAATAAATAACACTACTGCTGCAAAACCAAAAGAACAGAAACACAAAAACTTGCTGCAATCTTAAAAATCAAAATAACAGGCACTAGCAATCATTAAACATTAGTATCACTCAACATCTATGAACACAGTTCCTCAATAAAAAACAGACTAACAAAGGGGATACATAAACATGACTTATCAATCTGCTGCATACAAAAATTCTTAAAAACAAAGGAGGGTCTTACCTCAGAGTGTAGGGATAGGAATAGGTTTTTCAAGGAAACTGACCCAAGATTCAAGTTGAAAGAAGCCATCTTAATATCTAATAAAATAATCTTTTAACTTAACTTTTAATTTATTCAAAACAGATATGGGAGGACACATATAGCAAAAGGATACATATGATAGAAAAAAAAATCCACCAAGATGATGTCTCAATTTTGAATATTTTGCTCCAATTACAAGGGCACCTACATTTGTAAAAGTAACATTACTGAAGCTTAAATTATACACTAATACAGCCAGAGTAATAGAGGGAGACTTCAAAATCCCACACTCACCAAAGTACAGGTCATGAAGACAGAAAATACAGAAATAATTAAACTAACATATGCATGGATCAAATAGATTTAACAGACATCTACAGAATTTTCACCCAGACAAAAAGAATATACCTTCTTTCAGCACCTTATAGAAGCTTCTCCAAAATTGCCCATTGACTCTGACAGAGAGTGAGCCTCAAAAAGTACAATAAAGTTGAAATAACCTTTTTGTCTTATCAGACCACCATGGATTAAAGCTAGATATCAATAACAATGGAAGCAAGAGAAAACTTAAAAAATTCTCATGGAAACTGAACAACTCAGTGACCACTGAGTCAGTGAAGAAATAAATTAAAGATTTTCAAGAATTCAATGAAAATGGAGGGGCAACATGCCTAAACTTCTGGGACACAATGAAAGCAGCGCTAAGGAGAATTTTCATAACATTAAGTGCCTTCCTTAAAAGAATTAAGGAATTCTCACAGTAGCAACTTAAAAACATCTGTAAAAGCTCTAGAACAGACAGAAGTAAACACACCCAAGATGAGTTGACAGCAGGAAATAATCAAACTCATGGATGAAATCAGTATCATAGTAAAAATGGAAACAATACAAAGATTCAGTGAAACCAAGAGCTGTTTCTTTTGAGAACATCAACAAGATAGACATACGTCTAGACAAACTAACAAAAAGTCAGAGAGACTGTATACAAATAAAAAATCAGAAATGAAAAGGGGAAATAACTCCAAAGAATTATTAGATATTATTTCAAAAGACTGAATTCCACAAGTTTCAAAAATCTAAAGGAAATGGAAAATTTTCCTGAAAGGTTTCACTTACCAAAGTTAAATCAAGATCAGGTAAGCAGGTTAAAGTGTCCTATAACCCCTAAGAAAATAGAAGCAGTTATCAGAAGTGTACCAACCAAAAAAAATAATAATAATAATCCAAGAACCAGATGGCTTTAGCATGGAATTCTACCACTTTCAAAGAGGAGCTCATACCAATACTTCAGAAACTATTGAAAAACTCAAACAGAATAAACATTGCCAAACTCATGCTATGAATCCACAGTCACACTGGTACCTAAACCACACAAGAATCCAACAAAGAAAGAAAAGTTCAAACCTATTTCCCTTATGGACTTTGATGCAAAATTACTTAGTAAGATACAGGTAAAACCAGTCCAAGTCCACATCAAATACATCATCCACTATGATCAAATAGGTATCATCCCAGGGATGCAGAATGCAGGGATCCATCACTGTAATTCACTGAAAGAAAAAAAATAAACATGTTCATCTCATTAGATGCAAAAAAAAAGCTTTTGATAAAATCGTGCACCAAGTGCACGATAAAAGTCCTGTAAAGATCAGGGATACAAGGCCCATACATAAACATAATAAAGGTAATATACAACAAGCTGATAGCCAAAATCAAATTCAATAGGTAGAGACCCAAAGCAATTACACTGAAGTCAGGGACAATACAAGGCTGTCCACTCTCTTCAAATCATTTCAGGGTAGTACTTTATGTTCTTGCTAGAGCCATAAGAAAACTAAAAAAGATCAAGGGGTCCAAATTGGAAAGGAAAAAGTCAAAATATGCCTATTCACAGACGATACACTAGTATATATAAGTGACCCACAAAATTTTACCAGAGATCTTCTAAAGGTGATAAGCACCTTCAGTATATTGTCTGCTATAAAATTAACTCATAAAATCAGTATTCCTCTTGACTATAAATGATAAATTGGCTGATAACAAAATTAGGAAACAGCATCTTTCACAATAGCCAGAAATAATATAATATATCTTGGTAGAACTGCCCAAGCAACAGAAAGACCTCTATGTTAAGAACTTCACATCTCTGAAAAAAGAAACTGAAAAAATATATCAGAATATGGAAAGATTGCCCATGCTCATGGACCGGTCACATTAACATAGTAAAAATGACCATCCTACTGAAAGCAATCTACAGATTCAATGCAATTACTATCAAAATACCAACCCAATGCTTCACAGACCTTAAAAGAACAATTCTCAATTTCATATCAAACACCAAAACAAAAACAAAGAAACAACAACAAGAAAAACAGAATAGCTAAAACTTTTTTGTATAATAAAAGAACTTTTGGAGGTATCTCCATCCCTAACTTCAAGTTGTACTACGGAGCAATAGTAATAAAATCTTATGGGACAAAATGAAAGCAGTGCTAAGAGGAAGTTCATAGCACAATGTGCTGCTGGAAAGAAGGTTGAGACATCTCATACAAACAACTTAATGACACACCTAAAATCCCTAGGGGAAAGAAAAACAAGCAACAAGCAGACACACCCAAGAGGAGTAGATGATTAGTTTTTTGTTGTTGTTGTTGTTTTTTACTGTTGCTCTATAATACAGCTTGAGATCAGAGATGGAGCTACCTCCAGATCTTTCATTGTAGAGGATTGTTTTAGCAATTCTGGGTTTCTTGTTATTCCATATGAAGTTGAGAATTTTTCTTTCACAAAACTAAAGTCCAAGTGGATCAAAGACCTCAATATAAAACCAGACACACTAAACATGTTAGAATAAGAAGTGGGGAAGAGTCTTGAACTCATTGGCACAGGAGACAATTTCCTGAACAGAACACCAACACAGGCTCTAAGAGAAACAATCAATAAGTGGGAACTCATGAAACTGAAAAGCTTCTGTAAAGCAAAGGACACTGTCCTCAGGAAAAAACGACTACCTACAGATTGGGAAAGGATCTTCACCAACCCTATATCCAACAGAGGGCTAATATCTACTATATATAAAGAACTAAAGAAGTTAAAATGAAACAAATTAAGTAATCCAATTAAAAAATGGGAAACAGAACTAAACAGATTGTTTTCGATAGAGGAATATCGAATGGCAGAGAAACACTTAAAGAAATGCTCAAAGTCATTAGCCCTCAGGGAAATGCAAATCAAAACAACCCTGAGATTTCACCTTACATCCATCAGAATGGCTAAAACCAAAAGCTCAAGTGACAGCACATGCTGGAAAGAGAAAGGGGAACCCTCCTCCACTGATGCTGGGAATGTAAATTTGCCTACCCACTCTGGAAATCAATCTGGAGCTTTCTCAGAAAATTTGGAATAGCGCTTCCTCAAGATCCAGCTTTACCACTTCTAGGGATATATCCAAAAAAGGCTCAGGTACACAATAAGGATATTTGCTCAACCATGTTGGTAGCAGATTTATTTGTAATATGAAGAAGCTGGAAACAACCCAGATGCCCCTCAACTGAAGAATGGACACAGAAATTGTGGTATGTCTACACAATGGAATACTACTCAGTAGTACAAAACAAGGAAATCATGAAATTTGCAGGTAAATGGAGGGAACTGAAAAAGATCATCCTGAGTGGGCTATCTCAGAAGCAGAAAGACACACACGGTATATACTCACTCATATAGACATAAAATATAGGATAAACCTACTAAAATCTGTACACTAAAGAAAGTAATCAAGTAATCTGGCTAAATGTTCAATCCCCATCCAGAACAGCAAAGAGGATGGACATCAGTAGAAGGAGAAAACAGGGAACAAGTTAGGAACCTGCCACAGAGGGCCTCTGAAAGGCTCTGCCCTACAAACTATCAAAGCAGATGCTGAGACTAATGGCAAACCTTTGAGGAGATTGCAGGGAATCTTGTGAAAGAAGGGGCAATTAGTAAGACCTGGAAGGAACAGGAGCTCCACAAGGAGAGCAACAAATCCAAAATCTCTGGGCACATGGGTCTTCCCTGAGGCTGATAGTCAAAACAAGTAGCATGCAGAGAGATAACCCAGAACCCCTACACAGATGTAGCCCATGACAGTTCAGTCTCCTTGTGGGTTCCATGGTATTAGGTACAGGGACTGTCCCTGACACAAACTGATTAGCCTGCTCTTTGATCACTTCCACCTGAGGGGGGAGCAGCTTTACCAGGCCACAGAATAAGACAATGCAGCCACTCCTGATGAGACCTAACAGACTAGGATCAGAAGGAAGGAAAAGAAGTCCTCCCCTATCAGTGGACTAGGGGAGGAGCATGCATGGTAAAGGAGAAGGAATGGAGGAACTGGGAGGGGAGGAGGGAGGAAACCACAGGGGGGATACAAAGTAAATAAAGTATAATTAATAAAAAAAGTAAAAAAAGAGCTAACTCCAATTCTCTTCAAACTATTCCCCAAAATAGAAGCAGAATGAACATTACCAAACTCATTCTATGAAGACAGAGTCACCTTGATACCGAAACCTCACAAAGACCCAAAAAAAGAGAACTTCAAACCTATCTCTCTTAAGAACATTGATGCAAAAATACTCAATAAAATACTTGCAAACCAAAACCCAGAACACATAAGAAATATCATCCACCATGACCAAGTAGGCTTCATCCCAGGCATGCGGGTTCAATAGACAGAAATCCATCACTGTAATCAATCATCAACAAACTGAGGGAGAAAAACCACATGATCATTTTCTTAGATGCCAAAAAGCATTTGACAAAATCCAATACCCATTCATGTTTAACTAAGTCTTGGAGAGATCAGGGATACAAGGCACATCCCTAAACATAGTAAAGACAAAATGCAGCAAACCTCTAGCCAACATCAAACTCAATGGAGAGAAATTAAACCCTTTTCCATTTTAACTTGTACTTTTCATTATAAGATGAAAATGTTTTATTGGCTTGACCACAGTAAATTTCTAACTAATAATGTAAGATTCTAAGCTTTGCCTGCTTATGAGTGAGGCTTACCTGCCATGGTAGAAGCCAGTCTGTGTTTCTGTCTTCTTTAGATCCCATTTCAGTTTTGCTCAATACCATTTTATGTAGGGCATGGGCCACTGCATACACTGCACTCCATATGGAATAGCTTGGCTCAGAAATAGTCATCATATCATTTATTTTATCCTTAGTCTTTAGGGAAATATTCAAAGAACAGGGTTTAAAATTTCCACATCTCGAAGCAGGAGGTGAACAATTAAATTTGTCAATCCAGAATTTAGAGAAGTAAACATCTCCTGGGTAATGGGAGGGTGTAAGGACCTCAATAAAGTGCTTGAAGCCAGGGATAGTTCTCTTCTTTAAAAATGATAAGCTTCCACTGAATAGGTTTATTATAACATGCTTTTCATTTATTATAGATTCTAAGTATGTCAAGTGTGGCTTTGCCAAGATCCACACCTTCTTTCTGGTTACAAAGATAGATTCTAATGTCTACACAGAAGAACAGCAAGTCATCTATATCACCATAGAATAAATTCACATTTACTTGAGTATGTTGTTCCAAGTTTTGCAAATAATAATCATAGTTTACATTTTCATTCAAATTATCTGGGAGTTTTTCTATAAAAGCCACACAGATATCTTCTATTACCATCTTTACTTTCAGGTCAGAGAGAAACTCCCTTCCTCTCTGATCATCAGACACAATGAGCCCCACCCACTTCGAGCCAAAATGGAGCAATAAAGAGATCAGCCCTTGTGCTAGACTTCTGTCTTCAGTAGACATCTGATAAAGGAATGCGAATGTATCTTTGTCACTAAGCATGGAATCAAACGGTCCATATGTGACCTGAGAAGCAAAGAAAAAAAAAGTGATTCTGAGTTTCAGGTATTTGGAATCATCACCCTTAGGAGGAAGTGACTTCATAATTCAAATATGAGGGTTAAAGGACTAAATATTGTTAAGGAGGATATCTTCTGTGAGATTAGCTTGTCCCTAAATTATGTGGTGCTATACAGTATTTTACAAATACCATAGGCTCCAAAGTTACTGAAGTGTCTGAAGCAGCCAAGAAGTAAACAAAAAGCTGTTCAATGGCTTGAAAAGAATGATAGATCTCTCTTGCTACAATAACAATGCAAAAGAATATCTGATGTAGAGAAAACTGCAGAAAGCATTAACAGGTACTTTCTAGTCTCATAACACCATATTTCTGAGAACCTTCACTTTTAGGAAAGCAAATATGGAAAAAGACTAACAGTTTTCAGAGATTCAGTTTCCTAAGTTAAAATGATTCAAGTTGTGATTACCTGGGGCTTCATTGTCAGGGGTTATTGTATCATCCCTCTCGATAGAGACAAAACTCAGAGAGAAATTATTGTCTTTATTTTTTATTACATTAGCTTAAAATACATTTATGAATTGTTTAACTGAGTGATAACAATGAGAGTTACCATGTGGGTTTTTTAATCTTGATTATTGTTGACTCTTGTGCTCACCAAGCATTTTCTGTTTGTAGTAATGCTTGCTGATAGATGCTATGCATTTCTTCAGTGTAGCCTGGCAAGAGTCAGTTGTGATGATACAGCTAAGTGGTTGGTCTCTGTGGGTGCTATTCTGAGATCAACTTTCCTGAATGAGATCATTAATTCCTTGAAAGATTTTCATCGGTGATGGCATTAAACATTGTTCCAAACTTAGTCACATGTCCTGAACTTTCTTTTTCCATATGTCAGGAATTGACAACCGTAGGAATTTTGAGATGTATATATGCTAGATTGGGTGGTTAGGTATCTTTGCTGTAGAATTTGACTTATGATCAAATGCAGACTGAGTATCCACAGTACATCATCCATTGTTTGAAGATAGAATCATGGATACTACTAAGTGATCTGCTCAGAAACTCCCAGAATTAACTGTTCATGCATTTTGCCACACTCTGCCATCTGTTAACTATTAACATATCAAAGTAATTCGTTCACTGCTATTTGAAATCTGCCTACAGTAAACATAATACACTTCTCTGTTTTCTTTTGTTTGTTCTGTTATTGTTCTTTTGTTGGTTTGTTTGTTTTCATCAGGTCTAAGATGTGATAGTGCTTAAAATATGTTTCTAACTTACTTGTGGGACATTGTAGAGCTCTGAAAGTGTTGCAATTGCAGCAGAAAATTCCGGCTTGTTTCCTGAAACGATTCCTAGAGGTTTGTATTGAGTGTTGCACTTGTAGTTAGGGATATACTCACTCCTTCCAGACAGCCATATCAGAGGATCCTCCAAGGTTATTTTGTTAGAAATAAAAGCATTGTAGATGTGGGAACCCAAGGTCATATTGGGAAGCAGGTTTGAGTCCTTATTGATCTCTTCAATGGCAAAGTATAAAGTCAGCAAATATTGATAGTTTCTCCATCTCAGTCTAAACCAGAGGAACAGAATGATGGGTATTGTCAGTACATTTTTCTCAGAAAGTCTTTATCAAATACAGAAACCTAGAAGTCCTAGCCTTTGACTTTTCCTGTGACATGTTAATCTTGTCTGAATAAGCCCATGACAACCTAGGAACATCATCGAACGGCTCCTACACTCTCAGATGTTTAACTGTTTCTAATATTTTTTGGTGTACATTGTGTGCATACAATGTCACTTCTTTGTTATCTTATGTGTTGAATACATAGGTGCTTATGATGTTTCGGCTCATGGAAGCACTGGGTTATGGAAGAGTCACTAAGGTGTTTACTAGGAATATAAGTAAGAGCTTCATAACCTTTTATTTTGTACTGATTCAATTTCATACTCACTTATGAAAATTTTAACAAGTTTATGTGCACTCCTAGTGTTAAAGTGTCTCTTTGTTGTACAGATAGATGTCCAGGCATCTATCTATAGATAGACCACTTTGAATAAAAGCTAGCATCAGTACTCAGTGCTCACAGGGTGACCTTGGAAACATGTTTAGCTCCAGTTCATATGATCCCTTCTGGCATCTTTGGACACCAGGCACACCTGTGGTGTTCACACATATGTAAGAAGGTGAGCTCTCAAGTTCATGAAATAGAAATGAATAAGCATGTGCAAAATAGTGTTCCTGGGTTTGAAAAATGATTGATATGTTATGACTAGTTGCTGCTCTTGTGGAGGACACTGATTCAAGTCACAGTAGCCAGTTTTAGGTTCCATTAATATGTATCACCAGTTCTAGGGGAGCCATGTCATCCACTGGCCTCTGATGGGACCCTGCACACAAACATGTAGGCAAAACACACGTAAACATAATGTAAAAATAAATAAATCTTTACAAAAATTAAAAAAGGAGTAAAAAGTAGTAAAGGAAAGGCGTTTCTCTAAGCTTGCAGATTAAATGAATGAGTAGAGTTTTCTGATAAGGCAGAGGGAAAAAGTAAGTTAAAGTAGTATATAAAAGAGAGGAAAACCCCAAGTACATGAAGACAGTACAAAAGTGCTCACAATTGTAGAAAATGGAACTTTGTTGCAGGTAGGTGAGTTGAACTGTGTTACACATAGCTTTCAGTGCTTGGGGATGGGTCCTCAGAAGCTTGTTTCAAAAACTGTGGTAGATAAGAGTCTGGGTGACCCTAACAGAGGGAGCTTAACAGAAATCATGAGCCTGATGTCCAACTGGGTTATACTACCTTCTGACCTACCATCACCAGGAAGTTATTCCATTTGGTTGTACTACATAAATCTGGGATCTGTGGCTAGATGTTCTGTTAAGAGAGAATCTATTGGGCAAAAGCAGGCAATGAGAAACAACCAAGAGAAAGAGAATTAGTTTTCCCCAAGGATTATCCCATATTAAATGTTGAACTGCAGGAATGTATGCATGTATCAATGAGAACTCCTGGACAGAGCCGTGTCTGCAAAGACTGGCTATGAAAACTTCATTGATGTGGAGAGATTACAATGTTGTAGTTGGAGAGCCTCATTACTGTAGCCTGGGCTACCTGCCGCACCCTGAGTAACTATTTCTTGGACACCACTGTGGTTAAGATGATAGCTATATCTATATCTGTATCTCTCTGTCTATCTCTCTCTCTCTCTTTCTATCTATCTATCTATCTATATCTATCTATCTATCTATCTATCTATCTATCTATCTATCTTATAGCTGATGAATAAAATCATTTTAGAATGTAGTAATCCAGCACCCTCCTGGCTTTTGCCAATCTAAAAGACAAGAATGACATCACATAGCCATCTTTGGCCTGTATGATAACTTGCCCCATTTTGCTGTCAATGTCCTCTCTGAGGTTTCCAGTCCTGTATTGGATTCATAGTTCTCTTTATTTATTTTGCTACTATGAACATTCATGAAGCTGCTTTCACATTATATCATGTAATTTGGGATAACCTAAATTGTGTTCACAGACTCTCAAATTTATTCAAGAAGAAATTCTCCCTTTGTTCATTAGAGCTGAGGGCTTATATTTTTCCAGTCACATAAAAGCGATACTAAAAACTAAAGAATTGATTCAGTTGGTTACATATATATACTTATTCATTTATATTTCTGTGACAACAATGCCAATAGAAGATCATTAGGGACAATGAACCAGGGCCCAGAGGGTCCTCAGGAGTCTGATGCACCCACCAAGGACAATGCATGGTCTCAACCTAGCTCCTATACATATTAGTAGCTGATGTGCTGATTAGGCTTCATGCTGGCATACTAGTTAGTGGAGTGGACATGGACTATATTTTCTGTTTGTTGATCACATTCCCCCGATGGAACTTCCCTAACAGACCACAGGGGAGAAAAACAAACTCAGTCATCATAAGACTATAGGGGCTGTGGCATGTAGGTAGGGGACAGAATATTGGAGGATGAGTGGAAGAGAGAGTAGAATTGGGAGAAGAAGATGGTGGGGCTTATGACCAAGATGTAAACTGAATTAATTAATAAAAAGTATTCAAGTGAAAAAATATGACAATAAGTTAGATGCTCTCCCTCAAAGTCTTCAGAGAGTTCTGCTGAGTATGGATTTAAGATGTAATGAAAACGATGTCTCTGCCAGACATCTGGAGTCGGTAGCTAAGATAAGAAGAAATGGCCTTTCCTTTGATCATATTTCAACTGTGATGATGATGACAACTGAACCATGAATTGCCACATTCTTCACCCAACAATAAATCTCTGCCCAACCTATGGACATTGTTGAGTTAAATGTTGTACTCTGCCTGGCCAAGGTAGCTTTCTTTTCCCAAGTTCCTGCTCCATAAAAAAAAAAAAAAAAAAAAAAAAAAAAAAAAAAACAAAAAAAAAAAACACAAATCTCAGGTCTGATGTTTGGTGGGTTATGATGCCTTGCGTGGCAGCTGAAGACAATGTTGCTTTGTGTGGCATCCAAAGGCTGTCAACCCTTGCTCTCTACAAAGTCTTTGAGAATGCCACAGGGAACCCCAGACTGGATGCCCAGGTATCCATTTCGTCTCTGTCATTTTGACTGATATTGAGGCCATTTGGTTTATACTTCCTGCTCAAATTGACCCCTCTAAGATCTCTTGTCCTGTTCACAGCAGGTTGTCACTCTAGAAGATTAGCAGAGGTTATGCAACATTAGGCAGCACCTGTGAACAAGGCTGCAGCTGCATGGTCTGTCTGTATCATGAATGAAAGCCAGGCCTTGTTCTTTTCTACAGATATCTAGATTACTGGTGAAGAAGGCATTACCTTGCAGGCTTCACATTAAAAAATCTAATCTCTAATAATTTCAATTTTTCTGAGTTTGTGTTTTACTAATGTAATTATAACAGCAAATCAAGTTCCATTTATTTTCTATTTTTTTTTCAATGCAGTTTATTCAGAAACCTTGAACAATACTCGGACCCTGGGGAAAGCCAGCCCACAGCTTAAATAGCCTCTGGGTAGCCAACCCAGGGGTGCCACGTGGGCAATGCAGATAAGTCCACATACATGGAAGCAAGCCAGATCCTCAGCCTTAGCCAAATGTGGAATTGTTCGTGACAGAGAGCACTCACCATCGGGAAGGTGGAAGGCGGAAACCAGCTCCATCTTTAAGGCATAGCATTCCGCAGCTCTCTACAGTTCCCCCTTTTTTATTTAGATGCATCAGGCAAGAGTATAGGTCTGATCTCTGATATTAGAAATAAATTGGGACTTTGTACCGATGTTCGTTTAGGTGTCATCCACCCAAAGAGCATCAGACCTATCCATACCTTTTTCTCAGAGGCAGGACCTGGGGCATCAACCCGAAAGCAACCAGACATGCTCTTCTCTGGGTCCAAAGTAGCTGACCCTGAGTGCAGTGCTTAGCCTCGCATCCTGAGCGTAACATTTTAGCTTTTTATGGTATCCAACCATGCTTGGGGAGAATGTCCTGCTTCAATGGCTGTAAAGGTCATGGCTGCATTACATTGTTGTGAGACTCTAATCTTGTATATATACCACAGGCAAACCAAGGAGACCAACACCAGAAGGCCTGCTAACGCTCCCATGCCCGCCCATTCCTTCAGATGATTCATGGCTGCAGCAATCCATGATGATAATCCTGTGGCTAGTCCTGCGTCCACTCTGGTAGAATTTACTGTGACAATGGCCACTCTCAGCTGCTCCATCGTAGTATCGAATTCTCCAGTCCAATTACCTAAAATATAGCTCGACAATTGTTTAGACAGATTTGCAGCATTTGTCTGGAGCAAGAAACTCATTCATTCAGAGAAAAATTTTAAATTTCTACATATTTGAAAACTATTATGTTTCTTTTATTACTATTGTTTTGCTTTTTAAAACAGTTCCTGGCTACATAGCCTTGGACAGCCTGAAACTCAGTGTGCAGGACATCCCTGCCTTCAATTTATGCCAGCCTTCCCCACTTTCCTTTACACAATGGATTTCTACCAGATGAACTGAAAAGAAAAGCACAATAGAAAATTGAAAGAACTTTGAACTGATTAATTTATCTTTAGATACTATGATGTCATTTTATAATATAAAGTATAAAGATTTTTTTCATTTCCTCTTGTCTTAATCTTTTCTAAATAAAAAATATTTTATTAAAAAAATCTAATCTCACAAAATTAGATTTAAATGAGATTCGAACTGAAGTACTAATGCCTAACAGTTTACATTTTATGGTTCTTTCATTTAAAAGAACTTGCTTGTCAATATGTCTCTTGATAAATGCATGGATGGGGGAAACATACTTTAAAGTTGATGGAAATTTTGAATGTCTAAGAAAAGTATTTAAGGTATGTAAATGCAAGTTGTAAATGCCTGAGAAAGTGGTTTGAAGTATGTGAAAATGAGACTTAATGGGTTTAAAACTTCAGAGTTTTAAAATATTAATCAGTAGAGTTCTGATATGCTATGAAAACCACCAGATGAAAGTACTGGCTAGTCTTCTCATAGTTACAGGATCAAACTTTTTAATGTCCTTTCATTCCTGCTGAAGATATACTTCAATGCTTCTCATTGTGCTGAAATCTTATCTGTCATTAAATATTCAGAGAGAGAGGAAAGGCTGTTTGTTTTTTTTAGCCCAGAACCATCCTTTTTTGGTACCCAAGCTTATCTGTAAAGCATCAGTCTACTCCAACTGTTTACAGACACTTGGTACCTGCTTTTTCTACAGTGAGAATTTCAGTGTAGATTATAGATTGTGGTCATGTTAATATATTTAAAACTTGTATATCTGTGTGTAAACTTTAAACAACTCTGATTTAAACTTCAAGGAGTTGAGACTTGATCCACCTATCACAGGTCAAACCGAATCTAGATTAAGACTGGTCAATTAACAATTTGGTCTTTTCTGTCTTTTATCTATCTCTGAGGATGGGCTCTTTTCTTCCCCCTGTGTTGGGATTCCTTCTCTCTCTGGCTGCAGTGGGCTACTGAACTATGAAAGCATAGTTGAACTCTATCTTGTGAAAGCATTCCTAAGAGTTCTTTACTTCCAGAATAAATTAGACAATCTTTGGCTATTTTTTTTTCTATTCAAGTACTCCATAACAATACAAGTACCAGGACCTTAGGCTGTTATGTTTGTTTCCTACTCAGAGAGGAAATATGTATTGAAGTTTCAAGAAGGTACTTTTCAGCAAAGGACCATCCTATTCCTAACACTGATGATCAAATGAACATATGTACCAATTATAGCATGAACTGAAAAAACAGGAATATTAAAAATCTTAATGATTCCTCAACGTTATCATAAATAACCAACAACCTACCATACAGTTTCTCAGAGAGATAAAGTGGCAGATGAATATTTCAGAAAGTAAAGGGATGAACAACAGAAAAGAAGACAGAACCAAGCAATGAATTCAACTGGGCATCGAGACAAGGATCAGGAGTCTCCATGAGAACTCGGAAGAAGGAAAGAATAAACAGCTGTACACTGGAAAGACTGAGTAGCATAACAGACAGATCATAAGACAAAACTGAGATTGTGAGGGAGGAGAAAGACAGATATAAATGTTGCAAATTAAAATCATAAAACCTCCAATTAAATCAGAGAACATTGGGTTTCCAGCAGAGTTAACTAAGCAGAGAACAGAATATGGGAATAAATGATATGAATTTCAGAACACTACATTACAACATCAGTGATAAATAAATAAGTTATAAGTATGACCATAGTGTCTAAACTCTGAGATACTTTAAAGATACTAAAGACAGAACACATGAAACTGGAGATTCTAAGATTTGTACTGAGCACATAGGGATACTCAAGTTCACTTTAACAGAAACTTTCCAAGTCTCTGGAAAGAAACAGATATTCAAGCATAAGATATTTAGATGGCCAAATAGACCTGAGAAGAATGGAAACTTATCTTGACATATTAGAGTCAGTGTGTTAAAAATATGTAAGTCTCGCCATGGAATCACACCATGGAGAGACACAAAAGTTGTTCATTTTTCTATCCCTGATTTCTTTCTGACTAGAAGCATAACAAAGAAAAGTGAAAATGTTTGCAGAGGCACAATGAAGCAGAAAAAATGTGAAACTGCTTTTCACATTGTTCTGTATCTAGTTCATTATTCTCAATGGAATCACATGTGTTTAGCAGCTCATGTACTAACTTTTAACCAGAACAACCATAGCACATTCAAGCAAGTACTCACAAGTCGAAATTTCATAGTAGACTTGGTTCTCTGTCAAAAAAGTTCTCGTCAGTTTGGGATAGATCAAGTGGGATGGAAATGGGGATAAATGTAGCAATGTTAACATCTGCCTCCTTGTAGGTGTTTGTCTCCCAGTAATTGTCACAGCTGAACAGAGATATATCCAATGATGTATACACATGTTGCAGGAGGAGGCTGAGGCAAAGCAAAGGAAGGGACATGTCAGGCTCTTCGCTAACCAGAGACAGTCCCCTGCATCAAGGCTGATACAAGGAGATTATTGGCTTAGGTCCTGCAACAGGTTCAGACCTCAACAATGTCAGAGAAGACTTTGTATGCTACAGCTGATTCCTACTGTTGCTTCAGGCTCTCAGTCTGTGCATACCCAAAGGTTCTCATGATAGACCAGTGCACACACTGCAGCAAAGTCCAGACAACTGAGGGTCACAGTGCTGAGATATTTCTGTTACTGTGGCCAGGCTTGCTCTGAATTTGCTGTCTTTTTATTCTATTTCCCTCTCATCCATGTACTCTTGGAATTGCTTAGCCCTGGGTCTCTGCACCTGGTTCCTCCATGTGGGTTAAAATCATACTTTGTTCTTTCTTTCTTCAACAACTTGTATGATTTCATCATGGTCCACAGTGACTTTGGGGAACACCAGAGTCAGAGACAAAATTGTAGGTCATCCAAAAACAGCTTGTTTGTTTTGGATTGCTGTTGTGAATATAGTTTGAACATTTGATTTCTCCTAGGAAGGGGAGCAGGGACAGTCATGTTTTTATGACTTTGCTAGCTCTTTGATCACTTACACCAGTCAAGGTGGCTAAACTAAGCAACAGGGAAAGTAGATCCAGACAGTTTTAATGATACCTGATAGGCTACAGTAAGATAGTAAAGGAGAATGACGTCCCTTATCAGTGGACTAGAGGAGGGACATGAGGGGCTGGAGAGGGAGATTACAATCATACTTTGACATGGGGTTTTGACCAAGAAAGTAAACACTAGTGACTCAGCCTTATGCAGAACACCGGGATTCATGGTTCTCAACTCAGCTTTTGCATTCAGACTTCCTCCTGGATGTCTGGCACCAAATTCATAACTATACAGGAAAAAAAAGAGGGGGCAAGCTGCTCATAGTCAATTTAAGTCATGACAGGCAACACATTTACAACTTGTGTTCTTAGTTTATATTATCAGCCACTTTCCTCTTTACATTCTTTCCTGATTAAAAGACAAACATGAATCACCTGAAGAATCAGGATAGGAGTAGGCTTTAGGGCCTGTGAATATGAACTCAGTTTTGAACCTGCCAGCAGAAGTCTTGAGATTCAGTCAACTGTCTCATAACAAAAACCAAAAAGAAAAATACTTTATCTCTATACTTTCTCTACTTTACTGTAATACCATTTATCATAATTACTACTGATATAATTTCATGGTATTATTATAGATTATTGTTATAATATGATATATATATAATATAATGCAAATCAAATTTTGATGTCTAACATAGGTAAATTTATTCATAAAAACACAGCCATGAAATTTCAAAAGAGTGAAATCTGCAAGAGGCTTTGAAGGTAGGAAAGTAAAAAAAAAATGATGTAATGTTAATTCTTATATATAAACAAACAAAATAATCAATTGTTGTCTCCTATGTATAATCTTACAAAATTTGGTTACTGGAACTTAAAAAAAATACAGTGATTACACACAAAAATAAATCTGTCTATCTATCTATCTATCTATCTATCTATCTCAATCCAGATATAGATAAATATAACTATACAGTGAAATTTCTATGTAGGCACCAGCTTAATTTCTCTATGTTCAGTGAGTTGTGTAAGTGATGTATTCAGCGATAGAGACTTGCAGTGAATTTATGGAGAGCAAATTATAATATGATCAAAGTTTGCATTCTTTGGGCATTCCAATAAGACTCATTTGGCCACCACCTCAAGTAGATATAACCCATTCTTCATTTAATGACAAGTAACATCCTGTTGTGACTTTCTCATATTATTTCATTTGGATCACCTTCAGATATGTATATATTTTAGGAAGCTCATGCTCTATTAGGTTACTACCGTAACATTCAATTGACATTTCATCTTTGCTGTCTCTCTTCATATTACTTTCTTTAATGTCCTCTTTCTTCCCCACTTCCAACCCATTCTTCTTTATGAGCCCATTCTCCATCTATAAATAATTATTTTACTGACCTATCCTAGAGAGATCTAGTTACTTGTTCTCGAACACTAGTCCCTTGTTCTGTGTGTATCCTACATGGTTTTATGTACTGTAGGTTTCTTATCATTCACTTTAAAAGTAATATTAACATGTAAGAAGATACATGCCATATTTGTATATTTGAACTTGTGTTACTATATACTCAGACTGATTTTTTTCTAGTTTACCTGCAGATATGCATTTACTTTCAAATTTCATGATTTACTTTGTAAAATGACTGAGTAATATCTTGTTGTGTAAATGTCCACATTTTCTTTATCTATTCTTCTGTTAATGGACATCTGGGTTATATCCGATTTCTGGAAGTGTTGATTAAAGCAATCATAAACATGTTTGCACAAATGTCTCCATGGAAGGATGTAACATTCTTTGGATATATGCCCAAGAGTAGTAAAGCTGATTCTAGAAGAAGAACAATTCCCACCTTGCTGTGGAAAAGCCACAAGTATGTCCTTAGTGGCTAAACATGTTTTTACTCCTACTAGCAATGTCTGAATATTCTTAGCCATTGTGACTCTCTTTAGACCATACTCAAACTACTTTTGGTTTCCATTTCCCCAGTGACTATGGATCTTGCACATATCTTTAAATGTTTCTCAGCCTTTGAATTATTTCTTTAAGAATTCTCTTGTGATATCTTCTTCCATTTCTTTCTTCAGAGACTGAAAGTTTTTTTTATACAAGTCTTTGACTTGCTTGTTTAGAGTTACACCAAGGTATTTTATGTCCTTTGTGGCTATTGTGAAGGGTGTTGTTTTCCCTAATTTCTTTCTCAGCCCTTATGTCTTTTGTATACAGGAGGGCTATTGATTTTTTAATTGATTTTATATCTAGCCACTTGGCTGAAAGGGTTTATCAGCTGTAGGAGTTACCTGGTAGAATTTTTGGGGTCACTCATGTATACTATCATATCATCTGCAAATAGTGACATGATATGAACTCATGGGCTTGCTCTTTGATCATGTCCACCTAAGGGGGTAGCAGCCTTACCAGTCCACAGAGGAAGACAACGAAGACAGTCCTGATGACACCTGATAGTCTAGGGTCAGATGGAAGGGGAGGAGGTCCTACCCTATTATTTTACTTAGGGAGGAGCACAGTAGAAGAAGAGAGAGATAGGGTGGGATTTGGAGGGGATGGGAGAGAGGGAGGAGGCTACAGCTGGGATACAAAGTGAATAAACGGTAATTAATAAAAATAAAAAAATAATTCTTAATTTAGAATTGTATGTGTGTTTTATTTTGATCATATTTTCTTGATATGTAATTTTTATATTTGACTTCTTTATGAGTTTGAATATTAGCATTTATTTGGCTGCTTAGTTGGTGAAAGTATTTTAGCTTTCTCTACACTGCTACATTTTCAGAATGATGGTGTTCCTTTGTTATGCAGAAGATTTTCAGTTTTTTGCTGTATTTTTGTAGATTGTTTATCTTTATGCCTGGGCAAGGGCTAGGAAGAGCTCCCCTGCTCATTGGTAAGTAAGATTAACAGAGTAAAACTTTCTGTCCAAAGAAAAACAATCAACATCAGCATTCAGTGCAATCATCATCAAAATTCCAGACAACTTACCATATGCACATAAAATAATTCAAATAGATTCCTATTTTTCACTCTGCACAAAACTCCCAAAATATAGTATTGAAGAGCTCAGTAAAATCAAGAAACAAAGAATCTAATGAATGAGAAATTAAGGAATAACTTTGAACTCACACACTGAAAAAAAAAGACTTGTTAAACACAGTAGCATTTTCTCTAGTCTTAAGAATGTCTTTTACATGTTTGGACTGTGTTGGTGAGGCTTATCACTTGAGTTTTTGTTAGGCTTCTTCAGTTTTTTATTTCTAGATTCATCTCAGTTTTTAATTTTATTGATTCCTTTTGTAATACAATGTCTTCAACTATCTTCAGAGTTTTATTTCACTTTTTGTTTGTTTTCACAGACATCATTGAGATTTTATCCATATCTTTTGTATTATCCTGGATTTATTTGTGTTTTGAGGTCATTGTGTTGTCCTGAGGCTATACTGAATTTCTCGGGGTCTCCTCTAGGAGGGTTGTTGTGATTTGGTGTCTTGAATGTTAATGATTTTGGTTTCTTACTGGTGTCTAGTATCTGGGTTTGGGATGATTGTAATTCTAGCTTTTGCTATCTGGACTTGTCTATTTTAGGTTTGTGATGTTGAATTTCTTCACTTCTGTAACACCTGTCTGGATCTTAGGAAAATGTGTTGACTGTGCATTGTCTTGTACAGAGTATTTCTCATTGTGTGTCTTGATAGGTCATTAGAGACACTAGACAAAGACTGTTTTTAGGTGTTGGTGATTACACTAAAAAATAATGACGAATAAAGATAAAATTTACCTCAGAGTAAAGGGCTGGAAAAAGTTTTCCAATCAAACAGACCCAAGAAACAAGATGGAGTGGCCATTATCTAGCTCATAAAATAGCCTTTCAACCAAAATTAATCAAAAGAGATGAAGAAAAGGACACTTCATACTCATCAAAGGAAAAATCCACCCCAACAACCACTCAATTATGAACATCGATGACCCAAATGCAAGGGCAGCCTCATTCATAAAATAAATATCACTATAGCTTAAATCACACATTGAATCCCACACATGAATAGTAGGAGAATTCAACACCCACTTTCTCCAATAGAGAGATCATCAAGACAGAGACTAAATAAGAAAATAAAGAAACTAATGGATATCTTGAGTCAAATGGGTCTAACAGATATATACAGAACATTTCTCTGCAGTTCATGATCCATCTCCAAAACTGACCATATATTCAGTCACAAAGCAACCTTCAGCAGATATAAGAATATTGAAATAACTCAGTGAATCTTATCAGACAAACATGGATTAAAGCTGAACTTCAACAACAATAGAAACACCACTGCTCCATGGAAGAAACAAAGAAAGTAAAGACAAACTAGTTTTTAATGAAAATGAAGGCATCACAAACCCAAACTTATGAGATACAATGAATGCAGTGCTAAGAGAAAAGCTCACAGCACTTTGAAAACAGAAGCACCTTCATAAAGAAATTAGAGAGATCCTATTCTAATAATTTAGCAGGACACTTGAAAGCTCTCTAACAGAGGAAAGCAAACACACCAACATGGAGCAGATAACAAGTATTATTTAAACTTGGGACTGCAAACAAAGAGATAGACATAAAGAATTGATAAACCAAAACCTGGTTCTTTGAAAAAAAAATCAACAAGATAAACAAACCTTAGGAAAAATAACTGAAGGCAGAGGGAGATTATTCAGATCAACAACAACGGAAACAAAAAGGGGGACATAACTACAGACAATGAGTTCTTACTTCAAAAGCTTGAATTCCACAAAATTAAAAAATCTAAAATAAACAAATGATTTTCTGGATAGATTTCACCTACCAAAGAAAAATCAAGATGAGGAAAAATTTTAAACAGTCCAATAACCACTAAGAAAATAGACAGAATCATAAAAAAATCTCTCAACCAAAAAACAGACAAACAAACAAACAACAAAAATACCTGCCCAGGTACAGATTGTTTTAGTTAAGAATTCTGCCACAAATTCAATGAAGAGCTAATATAGATACTCTTCAAGCTGTTCCATAAAACAGAAACAGAAGGAACACTGCCAAATTCATTCTATGAGGCCACATCACCCTCACACCTAAACCACAAAAAGAACCAACAAAGAAAGAGAATTCCAGACCAATTTCACCCATAAACTTTGATATAAAAACTCAATAAAATACAAACTGAATCTAAGAACACTTCATACACATCATCCCAGGGATGCAGGGATGGTTCAACATACAAAACATCATCAATGTAATCCACCATATTAACAAACGCAAAGAAAAAAATCACATGTTCATTGCATTAGATGCAGAAAATATCTTTGACCTATTCCAACATCCCATCACGATGAAAGTCTTAGATAAATCAAGGATACAAGGTCGATATTTAAACATAATAAGGGCGTTATACAGCAAGCTGATTGCAAGCATCAAACTAAATGTAGAAAAACTCAAAGCAATTCCAACAAAATCAGGGACAGTTGTAGAATGCCCAGTCTCTCCGTATCCCTTCAATATAGTATTTAAATTCTAGCTAGAGCAATAAGACAACTATGGGAGATCAAGGGCATACATATCAGCAAGGAAGAAGTCAAAATAATGCTTTTTGCAGATGAGGTGGTAGTGTATGTAAGCGACCCCAAACATTCGACCAGGGAACTCCTACAGCTCATAAACAGCTTCAGGAAAGTAGCTGGATATAGGATTAATTTTAAAAATCAGTAGCCCTCCTGTACATAAGGGACATATGTTCTGAGAAAGAAATTAGGGAAACTATACCATTCATAATAGCCATAAATACTATAATGAATCTTGATGTTATCTCCATCCATGACTTCAAGCTATACCACACAGCAATAGTAATTAAAAACTGCATGGTACTGGAATAGAGATAGACTGGTTGGTTGATCAATGGAATTGAATCAAAGACCCACAAATAAACACACAAGTCTTTAGTCAATTGATTTTTGAATAAGAAGCCAAAACCATACAATGGGAAAATGAGAGCATCTTCAATAAACGGTGCTGGTCTAACTGTATCTCTGCATGTAAAAAAAAAGTACAAATAGATACACATTTATCTCCCTGCAAAACAAAACAAAAACCTCAAATCCAATTGGGTCAGAGACCTCAATATAACCACAGATACACTAAATCTGTTAGAAGAGAAAGTTGGGAAGAGCCTTGAACTGATTGGTACAGGAGACAACTTCCCGAACAGAACACCAACAGATCTATAAGGAGTAAATACTATCAATGGAACTAAATGTCAGTCTACACATTAGGAAAAAGAACACATCAATCCTATTTTTAACAAAGTGCTAATATCCAAACTATACAATGGACTCAAGAAATAAAACTCCAATTAAAAAAATGACCCAATTAAATAATTGGCACAGAACTAAACAAAGAATATTCAACAGTGAAATCTTAAATGGCTTAGAAGCACTTAAAGAAATGCTCACCTTCCCTCACCTTTGATTTTCATCAGAGAAATGAAAATCAAACTGACTCTGAGATTCCATCTCATACCAGTCTGAATGATTAAGTTCAAAAATCTCAAATTGTAGCACATCCTGGTGAGGATGAGGACAAAGGGGGACACACTTTCATTACACAAAGGGGGTGTGAGTGTAAACTTTTACAAGCACTTTGGAAAACGATCTGGCGCTTTCTCAGAAAATTGGGAAGACCTAGCTATACCACTACTGGATATATACCCAAAAGAGGCTCTACAAAAGGACACCTAATCAACTATGAGATTCATAGCAGTTTTATTTGTAGTAGCCAGAATCTGGAAACCATCTAGATGTCACACAACTGAAGAATGGATAAAGAAACCGTGGCACATTTACACAAAAGATAATACTCAGCCATTAAAAACAAAGCAATCAACTTCCACTGCTTTCCCCAGCCAGCGGTGAGATTTTTTTTTTTGAATTCTCTGTTTCTTATCAGGCAAAGAAATCTTGCATTGAGCATGCACAGACACACCTTACCCACTCCACCCCATTCCCTCCCCCCATATCGGCTGCATATGACAACAACTTTACGTTTGGGTCGGGACCTCGGGGGGGGGGACAAGTTTCTCTAGGATTATAGTTATCAGATTAGAATAGGATAGAATATTGTCATAGTGATTATGGTATTTAAGGAGACCACAGGCCACAAATGCACACCCTCATGGTTATATAAATGGCAAATGCACCTGGGTCAGGCCTGCACAGGTAGATGATGAGAGACACTCAGTGTGAGGGGTCCCCTCTTCCTCTTCAGGGATTCTCTCCAAGCTCAGACACACCTAGGGACCTTCGCAGAGGAATTCATCCATACCCTTCCTGGATGAGAGGAGTTCTGGAGGAGTTTCAAATTCCCTGCAGTCACCAGAATGGTTAGTGCCACCTGAATTCACTGTGACAATTTCTTGAGAAAAATTTGAAAGCACTGCCTAACCTCCACATGGGCTGAGATGCTGTGGCTCCTTCATGTGTCTTTCTCAAGTTCTGTTTAAGTCCCTTGGTTTCCTATTCTTGTATTTGAAGAATAACTGACACAAAAGAACACAGAGAACATTAGAATATGACAATGGAAATCATATTTCTTTCACAAAATCCAAGTTTGGGAAACTGCCACTGTAGTGAAAGAATGTTGACATAGAGCCTCTTTTTCCTTTCTTCTGGAAGATCTGACTGAAGCCTGGCCTGTGAGTTCAAGGCCAGCCTGATCTACTGAGTCCTGAACAGCCTAGAAAAACAAAAACAAGCAAACAATCAAAATCCAACTATCCAAAACAAATCGAAACAGACAAACACAAACAGCTGCTATGGGGAGTTGAAATTGTATGTATTTTACTACATAAAATTTAGGAAATAATCCCAGCTTCTATCTTGTTGTGGCCTTAACTCAACCTTCACACCCACACCCACTTTTCTCTCTGTTCCCCAGTGCCTCCTACTGAGAGGAATAACTGCTGAGGTCCTAGTGAGTACTATTTCCCTTCTATTTCTTCCGCAACAATTTGACAGTTGAATCATATAAGGACAGGCTGGAAAGGGCAGCGACTGAACCTCTTTGTAGATAGGACTCACTACAAAACAGTTGCATCAGAGGCCAGAGAAATGATTCGGCCATGAGACAAGCAGCCTTGGATTCATCCCTGGCTTGGGTTTCAATTCTGATCTGATGTGGCATCAAAAGGTTCCATTATTTCTCTTCCCTTGTTTTCCCTCCCTGCTACCTGCACCCCAATGAATCATGTCTCTGCCCTTCGATGATGAGCTCATTAGAATGAAGTCATGGGCCAACAACCTACTCCTCTCTGTAGTCTTCCCACCAGCAACGAGAAACCATAACCATGGATTACATTATCCAGTGGTTCTTTGGAATGTATAAAGAAGAGAGTTGTGATTTTGCCACTTTTTCAAGATGTTCATACACGAGTGTAAGGCTGTGTCAACTCTATAGGCACTCTCATCTGACGATTAAAGGCTTTTTTTTTTAATAATATAAGTCTGGTGTCCTGCACTATTAGGGTACTGTGAGAACAAACCAATCTGTAAACATATAAAATATATCTATATAAATATATTTATAAAAATATATTTATAAAATATATTATATAAAATATATATTATAATATATAAAATGTATGTTTATAAAAACAACATATTCATATAAAAATCCATAAATATAGGAAATATATAATGTATAAAATTATATATAAATATACATATTATATAATATAAAATATATATGAAATATATCATTATAAATATATTAATGTATTTATATAAATACCAATACATAAATACATAAAATATATAATTATATATAAATATATATGTTATATAAATACATATAATATATAACATATAATGTATATCCATATAAATATACTAATATATTTATATAAAATATATTAAAAATAAATATTATAAACTCCCCTTACTAGTGTTTCAACATGAATACTGAGCTGCCATGGGCTACATTTGAGCAGGAGTTCTAGGTTATCTCCATGTATGGTCCTTGGTTGGAGAATCATTTTTAGAAAAGTCGGAGTGGAACATGGATGGAAATGAGGAGTTCAGGGTGAGATTGGGAGAGACTGAGGAAGGAGGCTAATAGCTGAGATACAGAGTGAATAAACTTTGATTATTATAAAAAATAAAAATTTAAAAATTCATAATATTTAGAAATGAAATGTATAAGGAATTCACAGTCACAACCAAAATTCTGTTAGCAGCTTTTATACTTTTTGCCAAGAGTGCATTTTGCATTTATTACAAAACACAATGCATATTGTTCTCTGAGAAGACTATATAACTCCTGTGAGAGTCATTTATAAAATCTAATAAACTCCTTTGTAGTACTTGTAAGTCACTATAAATTCGACATTCCACCAGAGATGAATATGACTTAGCATAACTTAAGAATCCTGCAATCATTTTGTCAGCATTGTTTGATTGTACTGAATATGTTCTCTAGACATGTTAATCATCTCACAGGAATGGAGTTCTTGGAGTATATGATTCCTTAGTTTTATATAAAATATATATATTACTACTAAAGCATTTAAACAACTCTGCTGCAGTTGAGTAATGGTCTATGGAAGCCTGATCCACCAGGAGGAAGAAGCAGAACTGCCTACTGAGTGCTGTGGGGGCGCTCAGACATGCCCTGAGATATTGAGTTGGGGAGCCTAGGGTCCCTTCCCACAGGGGGGTTCAGCAAGTGGCTGAGCGGCCAGGGTGGGAGGGCTGGGCAGTCCCAAGGCTGGGTGTGCAGACAGGCATAGGCTATCAGAAGACAGGCATTAGTGCTGCTGAAATGCGAATCTCCATAGATCTGGAGAAGGCGTAGTCCTTACTGGAAACCAGGGTCAGGGACTAAGGGGCTGTGTCCCTTCCACACATTCTAACCCTAAGGGAGGGGCTCCTGTCATTCAAGACTCTCCAGCCAATCAGGGCCTCGCCAGGGCCCGCCAGTCAAGAGAGTGGGCGTGTCCTTCCGGGTGCCTAGCTGCACGTTCAGCTCCTGCTGCTGAGCATGCTCACGTGGTTCCGGGTGAAGAGCTCTGAGTGCTGCCGCCGCTGCTTGGGTGCTCCGAGGGAAACTGAGGCAAGCTCCGAAGTCGCAACATGGTGAGTGCGGGAAGGAGAAGGCGGCTGAGCGTCAGGAGCTGGTGTGCGGGGTCTCTTCCGGGACTGGCTAGTCAGCGGCGGCCACTGGGGAGGAGCCTTGTGGTCCTGGGCTCTCGCTGGAACCAGTGGTGGCATCTGAGTCACTTCACTGAGGGGATCGCATCCGCACAGAGCGTTTGCAGCAGGGGTTCTTGTGCAGAATCATCCTCGTGGCTGGACACCAAACTCGGAGTACTTCAGTTTTTCTTCAGTGTTCCAGTTTCTTTCGTGTCTTCTACAAGTTCTGCTCTTAGCATTTAACCTTTAGGTGTGAGATCCATTCGGAGGTAGTTTTGTGGGGGTTTTAAACGGCATCTCGTGTGTTGAGTAGCACTCCAATATTAAGCTGTGATGAGGAAGAGTAGAATTGATGATGTAAAGGATAGCCAATACTTGGGAAATAATAGGTGTCACTAAATAGAATTTAGCCAGGGGGAGGACTGCCTCCAAATCACCCCACAGGTAAATAGTATGCTAACCAGGCCTGTTAGAGATTAGCATCCTAGCATACACATGTTGACCAAGCTTGTCCAGAAATTTGGCCCCAACCCTAGCAAAGGAGAGAGAAAACTCTGATTTACAACCAGCTACCAGGCCGATCCTCATATCAAACAACAGGCCTCTACCAAGCTGCTCAAGGCGATCCTACAGGGTCACTACCAACATTACAGCCTGTGGTGACATAAAGGTGTTAAAGTAACTTTTACTCCCCTGAAATAATTGTCCTCCAGGTGCTTAGTGCCTTCATCTGCTAACCTAGGCCTAGTCCTGCAAGCCTCTAGCCTCCATACAATGTAATCGAGAATGTTTTCATCCTTTGAGACTTAGTGCTGAATAAGCTCATCCTTTCTAGTTTTTCCTGAATCTTGCTGGCCTGTTCAACTCAGCTGTTCTGGCTCAGACTCCCCTCCAAGGTGACTGAATCAATTTGGCTTTTCTTAGTTTATGACTGAATTGTTCTGCTTGGCCTCATACTAACTTTGGCAATATGTTATAATCTTCTGGATGGTTCTCATTCTCTGGCTCTGTCTGTCTTCAACCTGTGCCTAGTTTCTCTCTTCAACCTGTGTCTGTAAAAGCCCCCCAGTAAAACTTTTTTCTGAATTCTGCAAACTCAAGGTGACTGCATTGCCTCTCAACTCACTGACTCAGCTGAACAGCCTGAGCAGAAATGGCTAGAACTCAAACATCTGCATCTCTCTGTTTCCTTAGGGCTATGATTAAAGGTTTGTACCACCACACCCCGACCTAAGCTTTTCCATACCTGAAGCTTGCTCTATACCTGACTGGTCCTGACCACAAAGATCTGCTTATCTCTTTCTCCTGGTATTAAAGGTGTGTCTGAATTCCAACTGGATCCTATACCTTTGGATGTGATCTCTTGCCAGAACAGCCATGTTCTGAATTAAAATTCATTTACCTCAAGGTCCAGTTTTCTTTTTGAGAAAAGAATAATTTTTCCACAGGGGCAAGTCTATACTGGTTGATAACTCTTTGAAAAGGGAAAAAAAAAACAAACAAAACAGAACTTGTTTGTGTTCTTGGCTGACCTGATCAATGAAGGCATTCCGTGAGGCCTTCATATGAGGGAAATGGCATAGTTCTTTCTCAAACCCATTATCATAGCCAGTAACAGACTGGGGCTGTGGCCTTGAGAGCTTTCACTAAGTTCTCCATGTATTCAGAATAAAATGGAGTTCCCTCTCAAAAGCCAGGAACATGTTTGGGAGTGTAATACTGTCCATTGTCGTTACAGTGAAAGGATTTGCATGTGGAGCATGGTTTCTGCCTTCTGTTCAGAACAGTAAGAACAATTCTTTATGTACAATTGCTGGGTGAAACAGGGTAGGCAATAGCTAGATCAAAAACTAAACTTTAAGGCAGTCAGCTGCAGGGATCAGGCTACGAAGAAGGATATGATCCCCACAGAGTTAGTGATTTTTCAATATCTAGCACACATTAACTCTTGCATGTGAGTGAAAACAGACCAGATTGGTGGGTATTCAATTTGGGCAGGTTAGGTTGAACCGGTGAATATTGAATTTGCAAGTAAGTCTATCCTATGCATTTATGTGCCGTCTTCATAGATAGGGCTATGTCTGCTCAGAAATTTGAGACTCAGCTATTTGCGGTAGCTTTGTATGTCAGGTTACCAATCTCAGCAGCTAACACTGCAGGTAGAATCAAGGTCAATCACTATCTGATTAATGCTATTAGCTCTACCAGAGAAGGGGCTGCTTTTGTTCAAACTCAGTAAATATACCTATGTAGTTTTTCAATTATATTTATCTTTCTAAAAAAGTCAATTGTTGGTATTAATTAGTAAGTTTTATTTTCTTTATGCATCACTGCTCTAATCTCTTATTTCTTTCTCTTCTCCAACATTTATCAGTCATTAAGGATTTCATTCCTGGGACTGGAGAGATGGCTCAGTGGTTAAGAGCACTGCCTCCTCTTCTAAAGGACCCAGATTCAATTCCTAGCACCCATGTAACAGCTCACAACTGTCTGTAATGCCAATTCCAAACAATCTGACACCTACACACTAATGCACAGAAAATAAAATTAAATATTTTTAAAAAGAATTTCATTCCTAATTAAAAATGGATTTTTCATTAGTTTCTGTTTAGAGCAATGTCTTCCAAAACTCAGCCTTCACGCTATATAGTTAAGACTTGCTTTGAACCACCTAATCCTGCCTTTGTGGCCCAGTGTCTTGCAACTCATTTCAGGCTGGACCTTAACCTGCTCAGTGAAATGGAAAAGGGACCAGTGAATGAGGTTCCTCAAACATCTCTGGCTTTCATAGGGTGGGTAATTACAAATAAAGAAGCACCAGTGTATGAATTGAGTTCAGTGACTAAATTTGAAGCTGGTGTCATCATAGCACAGAAAGGGATGGAGAAGAAGGGTGGTGAGAGCTTTCCTGCTTGGACAGAATTGTCAGTTATTCAATTTTAGATGATTAGGAAATGTCCAAACTGGCAATACTTGGAGTTCACAGACCAAGGCAATCAAGATTCTGGAAAAGCAACTAAACTTATTTCTAGAAACCAAATATCTGTAGTTACACTGGTTCAACAAACAAAGAAGAACTGGATAATCTGGTGTGGCCAAGCATAAATGGAATGTTATTATTCTAACAATGGTGCACCCCTAGAGAAAAGGAGTTTATAATTCTTGGTGTGCTCTGCTACGCATGTCTAGTCCCAAAAAACTATTGGAGCATGAAGCGTGTTTTAACTTTTTACAATTTTTGAGATTATAGTTAAATAATTTCAACCCCCTCATTCTTCCCTACTGTTAAGTCTCAAATGCTGGGACAAATATCTGAGGTACCTATTTAACAAATCAAAGGAGGCCCAGCTTCTGGTTCTCCTAGCATCCCTCTGTTTCTACCTGTGATAGGGTAATGGTTGGCATCCTCAGCCTTCTAGCCCAGGGTCTGAGTTCCCCTTCCCCTGGGTGGTCTTCCTTATGTAATCCAACCATTTTGGTTACCTGGGCTTTTTCATCTATCATTTACTATCCAGGCCTCTTGGTCTAGCTTTCCCCTCTCCCCTCCTACTTTTACTCATAATGCTCAGTCATGTTTCCTCTGGACTCTCCCAGATGTCCCTGCATCTGGCTATTCTGTCCCTTTTCTCTATAATAAACTTTCTACCCCACCATACCTAGAATCATTTATGACCTTTCCTTTTTATTTCTTTTTTTTCATTCATTTCCCATTTACCACTCCTTTCATATTCTTCATCAATTTTTGTTTTAATTGTTACTGTTTGACTTTGACTTGTTTGGCTTCAGGATTTCTCAGCTATAATGTAGAGATAGTGACACTGAACAATTATTGTGTGTTGGAATGTGCACACAAAGGACCCTGTGAAGTAGAAGAGGAACTATCTCCTTGTGTCTTGGAGATGGGAAAGTCATACTAAAATACAAATTTCTTAGAGTAGGGCTCTGTGTGTGCCTAAAGTGTGGACCCAGTTGGGAAGGTCTCAGCTCTCTGAGCTATTTGATCTCATCCCCCAGTAGAGTAGCTGTTAGTGTCCTTAAGCCCAGCTGGGTGGTCAAAGGAAATGAGGGACTCTAGGCAGACCTATCAGTCAGCAGCACCAATGGAAGGTAGCTCATATTTTCTTTCCAGGATTCTTTTCTGATGCAGCTGAAAAGAACTGTGAGGGGGACTTCAAACTATGCAATGGTGAGTGTGTGGGCCACTGTACCAAAACCAGGAGGAAAAGATCTGCTAAGCTCTCAGAGTCTGATATTGTGATGCTGAGACTGTGGGTTAACTGTCATTCTGTTGATCTATGTGGTGACTTGGGGATTGGTCCTTGGTCTCTGACTCTTCCTTGAGTGTAGATTCCTTGGGGGCAGTGGGTGGGGGCTGGGAGAATTCCTCTGCATCCCTGGCAGCTTAAAGCTGTGATAGTTAAAATATCACTGTCCAGTGTGCACACACACACACGTTGTTTTTGGTGTGTGGTAAGAAGAGAAATTGGAAAACTGATGGTCTGCTCTCTAGAAGTTCTTAACCTTGCATTCCACATTCAGGTTTGTGTGGCAAATTTTATAAATAGTTTTGAAGCTGGAAAAAGTGGGTGATGTGAATCCTCTATCAATTTTTGTTTGGAATCTTTTTATCTTTTTCTTTCTTTCAGCCATAGTGGTGTGATTCAGGAAAATTTAATTTCAGGACACAATAGGAATTTCTGAGATGCAGAGGTTTTTAAGATGTGCTAGTGTTGGGGAGGTGGATAAGGCAGATTCCATATCTTATGGCACAATCCATGTGGGAGTAAGCAAACATGAAAACACTCACCACATTGGTTTGTGTATTGCTTTTAGTGGTGCTGGATTTGCCTGAAACCACAAGAAGGCATGAGGGGCTTTAGAATCGTAGCCCTCTTTTTTGATCACTTTTTTTCCACAGTGAGCTCCAGACCATTGAGCATGTGGTCTCTCCTTTTAAAAGAGCAATCTACAGTAGCTGGTTTGTCAGAAATATACTTTAGGGGTCAGCTTGAGTTGCTTTTGTAAGAGTTTTGCAGTCTGTGCTTATTTAATTTCTATACACATATAAACATAAGTAACCTTGGACAAGTCACATTTTTCCTGGCAGAGTTTCCTTGGGCCTTTTGAGGAAAACTTGAATATATTTTTAGGCTTATGATTTTGGCTTTTTCTCTTTGTCTCCTAATTTGGTCGCAACTGTTGTACACATTCTTGATAGTTGTAGCTCTGAGACACGTTCTGAGGTCACAGCTGCATATGTGTGTACTCTTACTTCATTATCCTATTTGGAATTCTGTGTCGTTTTTCATGGGACATAGCTTTGGAATCAGCTTTCCTCTTAGAAATTCATAGAAATTTTCTTTGGATTCTGGTGAATTCATATTGAAATAGAAAATAGCCAACATCTTTTTTAAAAATACATCATTCCATTGGTTTTGTTTACTCTAGTATAAAAGTGTAAATGATATCCTACATAATCATTTGTTTAACAAACTATAGTTAGTATATAAAATTGAAAGTAATGAAATAATTTACACAGCCATAGAAAGAAGACTTCAGTATAGAGTTTACTGACACAAAATACACTGCTATGGTCACAAAAGCTATCCCCCCATGTGTAATTTGAGAAGAAAAAAAGTGAAAATAAAACATGGTTCTCAATTGAACAATAAATTTGAATGTGGTATGGGATCATGTATTAGCATACAAAATAATCTCTTGATAGCAGAATTTAGGAATTCCCACAGATTTGTACTAAAATTAAGGAACATCAGGTTGTGTTCTTATAGTTCATGTAAAACTGCAAGGATTTATTATTTGTAATCTGATGCATTTGTTGGTGTTACCTACACTCACACCTCCTCATTACCCAAACAAACAAACAAACAAAAAAACTACAATAAACCATGTTTTTCACACATTCTCATTGTATCCATGTTTACATGTGCCTACATTGCACGTAGCTCTCATAAAATGACAAAATGGCTATTGATCCCAGCAGTCTTCTCAGTAAAGTTTCATGTACTTTTGATTAGTTATAAAATGTATCAGAATTCTCATGTTTATTGTGTTTATGTTTGTGGTGGATAACTTTTAAAGTAACCTAATTCCTTATTTGTTGAGGTCATGGTTTGTGACTCAGAAGGACAGTATGATAAATGAATGACAACAATAGCAATGGTAAAGGGATTATACACTTATAAAAGACTTTCACAGTCATTGCTTTATTGGTCATGAAACAGTGTATAATTACAGCATAAGCAGTGTCAAATCAACAAACTTCTCTCTCTCTCTCTGATTCCAATCTTGCTACATTCCCATTTGTCCATTGGGTAGGAGAGCTTTAGTCAACTTGTCTACCTTATAGTTCACAATAGAAAATGAAGGGCAGAAACAACACAACCTAGCAGAAGCAATCACTTTCAAAGAATTTTTTAATATATTTTTATTTGGTATGTGGAGAAGGAAAATCAAATGTCAGGCTTTTTAGAGCAAATGCAGTTATAGAAATAAAAAGCAAATGTACTTTTACAATATAATATACTATAAAAATGCAGAATGTTGGTTTATTTTGATGGCGTAAGAGTTTTCTGCCAATGAGTCATGCTGCATGAAGTGAAAATGAGTTAAGAAACAGACTGACTTGTTTTGTTTGTATTGAAATAATGACAAATTACAGTTGAATAAATATGTAATAGTCTTAGACAAGTAACACTTAGTTTTGTTTTGATCAGCTAACCCACCTTAGATGATGACATGTTTATTTTTACTGGGAAAATATGTTTAAACACTTAGCATTTTAAAATATCAGTTTGTATATACTTAATGTATTATATAGTTAATGCATAAATAGTGTATAACATTACATGCTTATTTCCATTATTGTGAATATTATTCAAATTATTTTTTTGTTTTTTAAAGACTATATATTTAATTAATGTTCTATCAGCATTTGTACCTGCATGCCAGAAGAGGGCAACATATCTCAGTATAGATGATTGTGAGCCACCTTGTGGTTTCTGAGAATTGAACTCAGGACATCTGAAGGAACAGAGGGTGTTCTTATCTGCTGAGCCACCTCTCTAGCTCCAAACTTTAGTTTTTATTATAGAGAAGAAAGAGTACTGTTTTGGAATTAAGTGAGCAGGGACCCCTGTAATTCCACACAACAGCAGAAAATTACCTCATTTTACCTGTGTTATATATTTCATATTGGTGAGAGCAAAATATCTGATTTCATAGATCTAGGTAAGACTAAAGAATAAGCTTGTTAAACTCCTGAGTGATGTTTCCCCTCTTTGCACACCGAATAATAACTGTACATCATGATTTTTTTTCCTTGTCTTCACTATTTCACTTCTCTTTGATTGCTTCTCTTCTTTGCATTTTTATGTAGGAAAATTAAATTAATGCTTTTTAATTGAAAAGGATTCTTCCCTCATACAATATATTCTGACCACTGTTTTCCCTCCCTCCACTTCTCTCACATCCAGCATACCTCCCTTCTTTCCCCATATCTACTTCCTTCCTCTGTATCCATTTCAGAAAAGAACAGGCCTCTAAGATAGGACTGCCAAACAAGATACAAAAAAGATAAGGCCAACAGACCTCACACTGAGGATGGACAAGGAACCCTAAATAGGGGAAAAAGAGTCTCAAGAGCAGGTGAGAGAGTCAAAGTTATACCTGTTCTTAATGTTAGGAGTCTAACAAAAATATAGAACTAACAGCCATGACATCTCTGCAGTGGACCTGGAGCGGACACATACAAACACAGTCCTTGCTGTTTATGTCTTGGAGACATTCCTGGCCATCAAGGGAGTGGGTTCCATCTAATGGATTGTGCTGCAAGTTAAACCAAACATTAGCTCACCACTCAAGCAAGTTTGGTATAATCATGCCCCCTTTACATCTTGTAAGCAGTACAGATTTTAGGTGTAGTGGTTTTTATTCTGGGTTTATGTCCGGGTTTCTCTTTTGATAGCCTGTACAGTACTGTCTTACCCCAAAGAGACTAGAACATAGGGGTGAAATCTTTTAACCTGCACTTCGTCCACCTCTCCACTTTCAGTGCACTGTGTATAAGCTTTCCTCCAGAGTGTGGCCCTGCTGTTGTTTTTCAGAGAGCAATGCTCTCTTGTAACATCAGCCTGGGCTTTTGGGCATCCTCATACAACCTCCTAGGACAACAACTCAGTTGTGTGAGAAAATACAATGTTGGCTGTATTTGTTTGACCTCCAACCAGCAATGGATGAGTGTTCCCCTTCCCCAACACCTTTGTCAGTGTGAGTGAGCTGTCACTTGTCCTGTTAAACTTCACCATCTAACATGTGTAAAATTAAAGCTCAAAGTAGTTTCCATTTGCATTACCTTAAAGGCTAAGGATGCTGAACCTGAACAGTGTTTCTCAGCCATCTGAGATTCTCCTGTTGAGAATTCTACATTGAGATCTGTTCTCTGTTTTTTATTTTATTTATTTTATTTTTTTAATATTAGTTACAGTTTATTAACTTTTTATTCCCGCTGTAGCCCACTCCCTCACTCCCTTCCAATCCCACCCTCTCTCCCTCATTTCCTCCATGCCCCTTTCCAAGGCCACTGATAAGAGAGGTCCACCTCACCTTAGCTTATCAGGTATCTTCAGGACTGACTGCAATATCCACCTTTGTGTTCTAGGAAGGCTGCTCCTCCCTGGAGGTGGGGGGTAGATCAAAGAGCCAGCCATTGAATTCATGTCATAAACAGTCCCTGTTCCCATTACTAGAGAACACACTTGGCTACTAAGCTACCATGGGTTCCATCCGAGCAGGGGTTCTAGGTTATATCCATACATGGTCCTTGATTGGAGATACAGTCTCATAAAAGACCCCTGTGCCCAGATATATTTGGTCCTTGTAGAGCTCCTGTCCTCTCCAGATGATACTAAGTCTCTCTTCTTTCATATGATTCCTTGCCCTCAGAGGATCAGACCCACAGTGCAAGTGATGCTCAGCACAGAACTCACTGCCTGGGGAGATGTTTTTCTAATAAAATAAAATAAAATAAAATAAAATAAAAATTTCTTAGGCATAAGAGTAAAATCTCTGATCTAAGAAGGTCTGTGAGCATGGCAACAATGTCTGATTTAATGCACACACAGATATATACAGATAATAATAGTCAGAGGTATCCTCATCCACCTACTCAAAAATCTTTAAAAAAATTAGTTAGATAAGAAACCCTCCTTTAAACATATCCTTAAAAGTCTAAGGTCTTGCCAGCCATGCTTGCACAAGCCTTTAATCCAGGCACCTGAAAGGCAGACACAGGCTGTGCTCTGTGAGTTCAGTGTTAGCCTCGTTGACAAAGAGTCCAGCACAAACGGGCCTACATGATGAAACCCGGTCTTTAAAAAAAATAAAATAAAACAGAAAATCTAAGATGGATTTAGTGGCACAGGTCTTGAATCCCAGCCTTCTGGCAGGAAGAAGCAGGCCAGTCTCAGCGAGTCCAAGGTCAGCCTGGTCTACAGATCTAGTCCAAGACAACCAGGGCTAAAAGAAGAGGCCCTGTCTCAAAATACCAAATCATGTGTGTGTGTGTGCGTGTGTGTGTGTGTGTATACATAAATATATATGTATTAGCTGTATACATATACAGAAAAATTTATTCTGTCAGGTCATTTCATGCAGAGAGCCTTCACTAGTGCAGGTTTCTGTGTTCTTCATCTTCCTATTGAGGAAGAAGTTTTACCTGATGATAGTACTCCAAAGTGTCATGTTTTCCCTGCTTTTTTTTCTCCTGGGTCTCTTCCAGGAGAAAAGTGGCTCCAGTTTACCTGAAGTCACAGAACAAAAAACTCTTTGCATTTTCTTAAATCTCTCTTTAATTCTCAAAATTCTTGGCCTTCTTCCACCTGTTGGACAGAGTGTTCACTCTGCTACAGGTTGAGTAATGTTTGTGCAGCTATGCAAGCTGATTAGAGGAGGAAGAGGGTAATTGTATCCTAAGTGCTGAAAGACACAGGGTAGGCTATGGGAGAACAGGCACAAATGATGATGAAATGCAAACATGTCCAGATCTGAAGAAAGTTTTGTCCTAAAAGAGAAGCCTGGACCAGGAATCACTAAGCCTTGTCCCTTCAGTACACTGTAATCCTAAGGGAGGTGCTCATGTCACTTAAGACTCATTGGCCAATCAGATGCTTTCATTCCTGCAGTCAGAGGGAGAGGCGGGTTCTTCCTGGCGCCTTGCTGCAAGTTCGCTCTTTAGCTGAGCAGGGTTGAATGGTTGGTCTGCTCTGGTATAAGTGCTGCTGCTGTGTACTGTGAGGGGATTTCAGCCAAGTTCCGAAGTTGCAACATGGTGTGTGTCCACTTCCCCCAGCCTGGTGGAGCAGGAGGCTGAACAGCAGTAGAAGCTGTTTAGGGTCCTTCCTGAGGGTGGGTGGGAGCTGGCAACCAGAAACAGCCACCAGAGAGGCCCCCTTTCCTTGCCCTGAACATAGCCGGGCATCTGAATATCTTGAGTATATTGACTTTTGGTTCCGAACAGAGAGAACTCACTTCTGGAACAGGAGGTTAGAATGAATGCTTTATTTTCTGAGCTCAGGGAAGTGGCCAGTTCAGATCTGAATGGTGCCCCAGGGTATGCTTTATTGTATATTTAAAGGTTTAAATTCACAAGGTGAGGGCCCCTTGGAGAGAGTTGGGGTCATCCAATCAAATGTGGGTTAAGCAAGGGAGTTTATGTTGGAGGCTATGCTGATCCAGTACACCTGGGCTCAACACTTTTAAATGTTTTCTAAGACATTCGGCCTGGAACCTAAGGCCTCTAATTTTTATCACTTGACATTTGTTCCAGAGCTCAAGGTGATAAGGCAACAGAGAAGTGTGTCCTCTGACTGTTAGTAAGTGAGGGCTTACTTATACAATTTAAGGCACCTGGTTAAAGTAACAGCAAGTTTAACCAGTTAACTGATAATTAGGAAAATGTTTCAATGTGTTCAGTGGAAAACGGCGCTGCAACATTGGGACTTTAAAGTTAGATTTATCTTGCTAGTAAAATGGAAGAGCTGTTTGAGGAAGGTTGGGCTCCGGAGGCCACCTCTTACACACTATGTGTATGCATGTTTAGTGGAAGTTGTAGGTAACATATGTATTGAGTAGCACTTCAGTGTAAAGCTGTGATGTAAATTCATAGAACAGTTGATGTACAGAAATTTTCAGTGCTTAGGTGACAGGACATCACACCAAGTAGAATAGCTAAGGGCTGTTTTAAAACAGATAAGTAGCATGTCAACCCAGCCTGTTAGAGATTGGGATGCTAGGAAACCCATTTTCTCAAGAGGATAGTCAACAAATTTGTCTCCAGCCATAACCAAGGAGAAAGACCCTGATTCATACCAACCATTGGCCCATCTCCATGTCAAAAAAGAGACATCTAACAAGCTGCTTAGTGGGCCATTACAGAATCAGAGCCAACATTAAATCCAGATGTGCCATAAAGTTGCAGTTTTCTTCTTAATAAAAGCATAGTTCAGCCACACGGGCAAGACATCTGATGAAAACAGTTGAACAGAGAAAACACTGTTGTGTTGAGGGCTGCCCTGACCAAACAAAACCTTCCTTGAGGTCCTCATGATGGAGAATAATCTAACTTCTCACACTCCTCAAATATGCTTTGCAGAGCCAGTACATCCTTGTGGCCTAGGCCTTGGGAGATTTCCCCAAGATTCTGAGTTATTTAAAATAAAGCACTGTTCCTTTTCTAAAACCAGAAATAGGGTGAGCAGCAGGGTAAGGACATTTGAGGAGTGCTTACTTCTCATTTTGAGAACCCACCTCTTTCAAACACATGGAAATACCCTCATCAGTTCCAAAGTCACTGTGGTGTTGGTAAATAATGTTATTGAGATCTTGTGTTTCCCTCATGCAGTATTGTTTTTTTAGACTCCTCATGATTTTATCCCATTGTATGAGAATTTCTGATCAATTCATAGACGTTTCCTGTTTCCTTCCATTTCTTTCAAGAAAGTAGTGTACAAGATGCTATTCTTCTCAAGAAGCTTAGTTAGGATAAGACGTAGCTTGTGCAAGACCTTCCCACCCTAGCTTTTTGTTGTTGTTGTATTTTTTAATTTTATTTTTATTAATTTTTATTTTATTAGTTTATTCACTTTCCATCCCAGCTGCATCCCCTTCCCCTTTCCTCTCCTAATCCCACATTCCCTTTCTCCTTCTCTCCCATGCCCCTCCCCCATTCCAATAACAGGGTAGGTCCTTCCCACTTCCATCTAACCCTAGTCCATCAGGTTTCATCAGGACCAGCTTCTCTGTCTTCCTCTGTGGACTGACAAGGCTGTTCCCCCCTCAGGTGGAGGTGATCAAAGAGCCAGTCATTGAGTTCATGTCAGAGACAGTCCCTGTTCCCTCTACCAGGGAACCCCCTTGGACACTGAACTGCCACGGGACACTTCTATGCAGGAGTTCCAAGTTATCTCCATGCATGATCCTTCCTTGGAGTATCAGTCTCAGAAATGACCCCTGTGCCCAGAGTTCTTGGTTCTGTTGCTCTTGTGGGGCTTTTTTTCCTTCCAGGTCCCTCTATCTCCCCCTTCCTCCCCCAAATTCCCTGCACTCTGCAAAAAGGTGGGCTATGAATCTCAGCATTTTTTTTTTGATATCCTGCTGAGTAAAGTCTTTCAGAAGCCCTCTGTGATAGGCTCCTGTCCTGTTTTCTGTTTTCTCCCTCTTCCGATGTCTGTCTTGTTTGCCTTTCTCAATGAAGATTGAGTATCGTACCAGGGTCCTCCCTCTTGATCAGTTTCCTTAGGTGTACAGATTTTAGTATGATTATCCTATATTATATGTCTAATATCCACTTATAAGTGAGTATATACCATGTGCCTCTTTCTGCTTCTGGGATACCTCACTCAGGATGATCATTTCTAGATCCCACCTTTTGCTTGCTGATTTCATGCTTTCTTTGCTGAGTAGTATTTCATTGTGTAAATGTACCATAATTTCTGTATCCATTTCTCCGTTGAGGGACATCTGGGTTGTTTCCAGCTTCTGACTATTACAAATAAAGCTTCTATGAACATGGTTGAGCAAATGTCCTTGTTGTATACTTGAGTAACTTTTGGATATATGCCTAGGAGTGGTATAGCTGGATCTTGAGTTAGCACTATTCCTAAGTGTCTGAGAAAGGACCAGATTGATTTCCAAGGTGGTTGTACAAGTTTACTTTTCCACCAGCAATGGAGGAGGGTTCCGCTTCACATAATCTCTAGCATGTGTTGTCACTTGAGTTTTTGATGTTAGCCATTCTTATGGGTGTAAGGTGAAATCTCAGGGTCGTGTTGGTTTGCATTTCCATGAGACTAAAGATGTTGGGCCTTTCTTTACGTGTTTCTTTGTGATTTGATGTTCCTTTATTGAGAATTCTGTTTAGTTCTGTATCCCATTTTTTAAATTGGATTACTTGATTTGTTGCTTCTTAATTTCTTTATATATTCTAGATATCAGCCCTCTGTCAGATATAGAGTTGGTGAAGATCCTTTCCCAACCTGTAGATCGTCTGTAAACTGTTTTGTTCTTATGACAGTGTCCTTTGTTTTACAGAAGCCTTTCAGTTTCATGAGGTCCCATTTATTGATTGTTGATTTTAGAGCCTGTGATGTTGGTGTTCTGTTCAGGAAGTTGTCTCCTGTGCCAATGTGTTCTAGGCTCTTCCCCACTTTTTCTTCTAACAGGTTTAGTGTGTCCGTTTTTATATTGAGGTCTTTGATCCATATGTATTTTAGTTTTGTGCAGGGTGATAAGTATTTGTCTGTTTGCATTTTTGTACATGTACACATCCAGTTAGTCCAACACCATTTGTTAAGATGTCTTTTTTTTTTTTTCATTGTATGGTTTTGGCACTTTTTCTACCTTCTACTTTTCTTAACATTGGAAACCACTGAGTCCTCTCTCTTCTACCTTGACACTGAATAATGACCTGCTGTATTATGGAAGTGGAGTACTTAAATCATTCAAGGAATATCTTTGCTGTGTAAATCTCCCATTTGTTTCAGTGGCTAGACTTGAAATCTCTAGTCCATATTAAAATTGTTTAATGTATAAACTGAAGCCTAAAATTAAGAGACTTAAGAAAGACTGTGTGTATGGAATACAAAATCAGTTTTAGGCTGACTTCACTCATAGCATTAAGTAGAGCTAGATACGTGCTACTATCAAAGAGATTATTTTTTAGTTAACCATTTAATTATGTATGGTGTACTTTCACTGTGGGGGTGGATATTAATTCTAGAACAGCTGCATCTTCAGCCTTTTGGAAAAATATTTCTAAGGCAAGCTTTATTGGTACAGGTCTCTTAGATCCCAGTCTATTGCTTCCCAGCAGCATGACTTTGCTTTCCTTTTGGTTAAAATTCCCAAAATTTTAAGGTAAAGCCTGTACCACAGCTGAGTTCTAAAAATTACTCATTTGAGTCATGTAATGAGCTGCCTATTTATGTGTGCGAAGTGGGAAGACAACTTGAAAAAATGAAGGTCAAATTTCTGGGACTTAAGGAACTCAATTTCAGGTTTAAAAGGAGTTTCTGAGCTGCAGTGGTGTCACAGATGCACATTGTGTTATATAGTTAACTAGGGCAGATTTCACAGCTTGTGACATAATAGATGTGGCAGGAAACAGTTATAAAATTATTATTTAACATTGTTTTGTTTAGGGGCATCAGTGGGACTGGATTTGCCTGCAGTCACTAGGGGGCCATGCAGGGCTACAGTGCCATAGTCTCTCATTTTGGTGACCTCCATTTAGAGAGACAGGTCATGGGGACTCTGTTTGAAAATAAGGTCAGTAGTACCTAGAGCATAATTTGAACAGTGTAGGAGTTACTTTGAGTTATTTTTGTGGGAGTTGTGATGTTTGTGTTTATTTAATTTCTATATGTATATAATCATAGGAAACATTGGTCTACCTTTTTTTCTTGGTTGAGTTTCCTTAGGTGTCTTGATGAAAACTTGAGTATATTGTTGGGCTTATGTTTTGGAATTTTTGCTATATTCCTTCACACATATTGTATACAATCTTCATTACTTGTACTGAACAGTAAGTACAGAAGTCATATTTTTGTGTCCGTAATATATCTTCATAATCCTGCGTTTCATAATACTGTGGGTTTTTTACATGATAAATTCAGTTCACAGCATGCCAGCCTAAAATTGCTGGTTGCCAGCATTCAAAGAACATGCATGGAATGGACCTAGGCACTTACACATGTCTAGTTGATGGTCAGCTTTGTCTTCATGTTGGTCACCTAGAATCTGAATTGGGGGCTGTCTGTGACATGGACACAGTTGACTGCTTATGAATCATTTTGCCCTAGCTTGGAAGCCTTCTCTGGCCTCAGTGGAAGAAGATGCACTTAGTCTGTATGCAACTTGATGTGCTGAGATTTGTTGTGGGGAGTCTCCCCTTTCCTGAGAAGAAGGGGAGGAGGAGTGAAGGATGATGGTGGGGATGATAACAGCAGGAGAGGAGGTACAGAGCTTTGAGCAGGCTATAAGGTGAAAAAGTAAGTAAACTAATGAGAAAATGGCTGGTTTCTATGTAAACGAGAGATTGCATTGACTGATGATTTCTATAGAAGGTTCTTCAATTGAGGATGGCAGTATCCCTAATTAAGTGGCCCTGGGCTGCATAAAAAAGCTAGCTGAGCCAGAGACAATGAAGAAATGAGAGCAAGACAGGAAACAATATTTGCCCTGATTTTTGCCTTAGTTTTCTTGAAATTTGAGTTTTTATCCTAGGTTTTCAAAATGATGGGCCAAAAAAGTAAACCCATTCATGACCTGAGATGTTGGTGGTTAGGGGATTCAATCACAGCAGCACAGTAGCAGGTTAGAAGAAAAAAAAGTATGCTAAAAGTGACTTTTCTCCTGGACATTAACATTAAAATGTTTAATAAAATGTATGTATGTATATATGTATTGTTTGAAGTTACATACTTCTTTATGTCACATCGTGCTGAAGTTCTACCTTGTAAGAGAATTTCCTACAGATTCTATATAATGACACAATAATTAGATTAATTTCAAAAAAGCATGTTATAGATGTATAATATGACTGTGTTCTTAGACTATGACAGATATATGAAGATTTGATGACAGTTTTGGAGGTTTATTTGGACGAATTCTAATTTGATGGGCAAGGTCATGTTGCCAGTTTTCCCTCTGGATATTTCAGAGAATGTATTAATATTATTCTTTTTCATTTTTATTTATTATGTTTATTTCATGTCCCACCTACAGCCCCCTCCGTTATCACCTTTCAATTCCATTGTCTCTCTCTCTGAGTGTATTAAATTTTTTAGAGAGATTAGTTTGTTTTTTGACTTTACATCCAAAGAGTGATCCTTCCTTCCTCTGCTCTCAGTCCACCCTCACCTTTCTTCCTCCCCTCTCACAAAAATAGAGCCTTAGTCTTCCTGTATCACCCCATTGCAGCACATCAAGTCACATCAGGACTGAGCATATCCTCATCTACTAAGGCCATTCAAGGCACACTTGACAGGGGGAGATTTTCTAAAAGCGGGCAGTAGAGTTCCTTTTAGAAACAGTCCCCTCAACTTACCACTCAACAAACATGGACCCAACCACCCTTAGTACAGATAAGTTCAAGAAGCCTAGGTCTAGAACATGCATGCTCCTTAGTTGATGTCTCATTTTCTTAACCCCCCCCCCCAGGTCTGGGTTACTTTTCTCTGTTGGTCTTCTTGTGGCTTTCTATCCCCTTCGGGTTCTTCCATGTTTCCCCCAGTACTTCCATAAGATGCCCAGAGATCCTCCCCATGCTTAGTTGCAAGTTCCAGCATCTGTCTCCATTGGCTATTGGGTGGAGCCTCTGAGGTAACAGGCATAATTAGGCTCTTTTCTACAAGCTCAGCAATGCAACATTTACAGTTTCATTGCTGGCTCTCTAGTGTAGTGTGGGTCTCAGGTTGGCCCAATTATTGGTTGGACATTCCCTCAATCTTTGTTCCATCATTATCCCTAAACTTATTGCAGTCAGGGTAATTTTTGGATAGTGGGTTTTGTTGTCCAGTTGTTGTTCCCTCTCTCCACTAGTCCTGACTGGCTAAGAGGTGGTCACTTCATACTTAATTTTCCATGTCTCTCTTCTCCTGCCCCTCCATTAGGATTCTCAGCTAGAGTCACACCCAGTCACACCCAGGTCCTCTCATGAAACTTCCCTGTCAAATGACTCCAAGGAGAAGCCCCCTCAGTTACCCTTCTTGTTCTCATGCCTCTCACGTCCTACTACAATTCTCCCCACATCTGCTACCCACATTTGTTTCCCTCCCCATTCTAACTTCTGCACAGTTCCCTCTATTCATCTACTTCTGCTGTCTGTTCTCATTTTTTTTTATTCTGAGTGATATTCTGCCAACCTCCCATGGACCCTTCTTACTTAGCTTCTTTGGGTGTGTGGATTGTAGAATGCGTATGCTGTACTATAGGTCTAATATCTGCTTATAAGCAATGTGTTTCTTTCTGTGTCTGGGTTACCTCTCTCAGGATGATCTTTTCTAGTTTGATCCATTTGCCTGCAATTTCCATGATTTATTTTTAATAACTGAGGTGTATTCCATTGTGTAAATGTATTAGTAGTTCTTTATCCATTCTTCACTTTCTGGATGTTATGAATAAAACAGCTATGAACATAGTAGAACAAATGTCCTTGTTCTATAATGAAACATCTTTGGGATATATTCCCTGGAGTGGTATAGATGGGTATTGAGGTAGAAATATGCCCAATTTTCTGAGAATGCACCAGTTTGATTACCAGAGAAGTAGTACAAGTTTGCACTCCCATCAGACCTGGAGGAAAGTTCCCTTTTCTCTACATCCTCACCAGAATGTGTTGTCACTTGAGTTTTTTTATCTTAGCAACTTCATTGGTGTACAATGGAATCTTAGAGTCATTTTGATTTCCATTTGTCTAATGGCTAAGGACTTTGATCTTTTCTTTAAGTGTTTCTCAGCCATTTGACTTTTCTCTCTTATGACTTCTCAGTTTAGCTCTGAACCCCATTTTTAAATTGTTTTTTTTGATTTGTTGGTGTTTAATTTCTTAAGTTCTTTGTATATTTTGGATATTACTTTTCTGTCTGATGTAGGGTTGGTGTAGATATTTTCCCAATCTGTTGACTGCTGTTTTGTTCTATTGATAATGTCCTTTGACTTACAGAAGCTTTTCAGTTTGAGATGCCATTTATTGTTGATCTCAGAGCCTGTGCTGATGTTGTTCTCCTGTGTTAATTAGTTCCAGAATTTTCTCCACCTTGTCTTCTATATGATTTAGAGTCTCTGGGTTTATGTGACGGTCTTTGATTCCCTTGGACTTCAGTTTCTGCAGGGTCATACAAAGGGTCTATTTTCATTTTTCTATGTGCAGACATCTACCACAATTTGTTTAAGATGCTGTCTTTTTTCCATTGTATAATTTTGGCTTCTTTGTTGAAAGTAAAGTTCCAATAGGGGTGTGGGTTTATTTCTGTGTCATTATTCCAATTTTATAGGATTGTACTGTTATCAAGGGTATTTTATTTTTCCACTTAAATTTAATGTTTGCTCTTTCAAGGTCTGTAAAGAACTGTGTTGGAATGTTGTTGGGAAATGGATTGAATCTGTAGACTCCATTTTTAAGAATGCTGCTTTAGAGAAAGGGAATAAAGGGAGCATTTGGGAGGGGAGAAGGAGGACGGATGCAAAGTGAATAAACCGTAATTAATAAAATATTTAAAAAAGAATGCTGTTTTTCTATGTTAATCCTATATATCCATGAGTTTGGGAGATCTTTCCATCTTTTGATATTTTCTTCAGTTTCTTTCTTTAAAGACTTCAAATTCTAGTCATAGAGGTCTTTCACTTCATCTTGTTTGTGGCTACTGTTCAGGGTGTTGTTTTCCAAATTTTATTCTCAACCCATTTTTTATTTGTATACAGAAGGAATAATGAAAATTTTAATTGTGTTCCCAGCCACTTTGTGGAAAGTGTATTTCAACTGTAGGAATTCCCTGGTAGGATTTCTTGGGTCACCTAGGTATACTAAGAAATCATCTACGAATAGTGATACTTTGAATTCTTCCTTTCCAATTTGTATGTCCTTTATAACCTTCAGTTGTCTTATTGTTTTGGCTAGGACTTAAGGAGTATATTGAAGAGATATGGAGATATGTACCTCATATGAGTGGAATTTCTTTAAGTTTCTCTCCAAATAATTTGATGTTGGCCCTCAGTTCGCTTTTTACTACTTTTATTATGTTAAGTGTGTGCCTGAATCCTTGTATGCTTGATTTCTCCAAGTCTTTTAACATGAAGGGTTGTTGAATTTTGTCAAAGCCTTTTTTTTCATCTAATGAGATGATCGTGTGATCTTGTTCTTTCAGTCAGTTTATATGGTGGATTACAGATGGATTTTCATATACTGAACTATCCCTGTATTCCTGAGATTAAGCCAATTTTTTCATCGTGTATATCTTTGATGTGTTCTTGCATATGTTTTACGAGTATTTTATTGAATATATTTGTGTTACAGACAGCTGTTAGCTGTCATATGTGTGCTGGGAATTTAACCCATGTCCTCTGGAAGAACAGACAGTGTTCTTAACTACTGAGCCATACCTCCATCCCCATGTTGCTTATTTATGATCAACATTTACATTGCTAATATTTTCATCTCTCCTTTTGTAATTGTTCAAACATACATTTCATTTTTAAGAAGATCATATTAATATTACAGTTTAAAATGAGGTACTTCAGGTTTCTAGACATGTATGCAGAACTGGAGTGAATGTGTAACTCTTTATAAAAAGTTGAGAAAGATCTTTAAGGTTTTTTATCTTGTTTGTTTGATTAATTTTTGCATATTGTTCAGGTTCTTATTATGTACCCCTGAGTGTCCTGGAATTTATTGCAAAGAGCCATCTACCGTCCACCTCTGTGAAATACACCAGCCTCTGTTTCCTGAGTGATTTTGGAATTAAAGTCATCAGATAATACACCCAGCCTGCCCATTCTTATAAGAGTCAGGAATCATTTATACTATTTTTCTCATGTGGGCTCTGTACTGTTTTTCTCTTTACTCTCTCTCTCTCTTTATCTGTTAATTGACATTTCTCTTGTAAGCCTATATCCTACTAAAAGGATGCAGAAATTAGAGAGGTGAACCTCACTGTTGAGTTTACTCCGAAAAAGAGTTGGTGATCACATTACAACTTGTGTGTCAGAAACTAAGTAGAAGAGCCACCAGAATACATTGAAAATATTGTAAAAGAAGGATACATTTCCAGTATTCTAAGTATCATACTTTCTGTTGTACATGTGTGTGGATATTTTAGACTGCATTGACCTACAATGATGTGCATGTGAACTTCACTCAAGAAGAGTGGGCTTTGCTGGATCCTTCCCAAAGGAATCTCTACAAAGATGTGATGCTAGAGACCTACAGGAACCTCACTGCAATAGGTAGGGCAATGAATTTTCTTTCCTTATTAAAATATGGGGAAACACTATTCATTATTGATGTGCTTCTGTAATTTCTCTTGAGGATAAGGAAGAATTAGATGAATCGATCTTTGATTGACCATAGATCACGACTTAAACTTTGTATTATTTCCAATAATAAAGCATACATTTTCTGTTACTGTATTTTAGGTTACAATTGGGAAAGTCATAATATAGAAGAGCATTGTCAAAATTCTAGAAGACATACAAGGTAATTTTCATTGTAAGCTGATATGAATATGGTTCTGAAAAAAATTTTAATATGTTCTGGAAGTTTGAAAGAGAAGGGACAGTGTAAATGATCAGTTTTAAGTGTATTTATTGATGATGACTAACTTGTTACTAAACTATGTACGTCCACGTTAGGTATTTGATGTGTGTTTGCAAGGCACTCCTCTAAGAAAGAATGCAAGGAATAATACTCACACAAGATCAATGATTAAATTGTTTACTCATTAGCGCTGAGGTAAAACTGCAATTTGTTTAGTATCCTACAACTCAGATATTGCCAAATGTATTCACAGTAAATAGGTGATGAAAGTATATCCAAAAGATTATACTAATCAACTCATCCATAGTAAAATGGGGTTACTCATATACTTGTAGTAATGTTGCTAAGTTTTGTGAGAAGGGCAGTTTTTTAGAGTCAGGAATGTTGTTGTGGAAAAACCATAATCCCTATATCACATGTCTGTGATGAACAAAAATCAAATGTGTGAATGCATCATGGAACCATGTCATTTATTATTATTCTTTTAATAATTATATCATATATCACAATGAGTACAAGTCATTTTAATGTGTGTATATTGAAAGAAACAATGTACGACCCAGAACAACTAAAAGGTATAGTAGCCCCCATTTTGAGTGGATGTTTAAAAATTGATACCTATTGTGCTTTACATGGGCTATTTAGAGCTTCCAGCAGTACAAATAATGATGCAGAGGCTTTTTAATATTTTAAAGCTTAGGCAATTTACTGGGCAGATTCTGAACCTTTTTTTTTTCCCTAACACAAACCTAGCACAGTGTCTGAATGCATGGCCAGCTCTACTTCTTTGTTCATGGTCATGTCCATCTGTTAACCTCACTGTCATGTTGGTGAATGGTGTGTCATTTGCTTTCTTCTTCCCAGCAACCCTTTCTCACTCAGAAGTTCTGTCCTGCTTTTTGCGCCTTGCTATCACTTGTTAGCTCTTTATTATTTCCAATAGATAAGTAAGGAAGGGCAAAGGTTTACAAAATATACGACAGGTGATCAGCCATAGAACTAACAACACTATGATTTCATCAGTACTTAGCTGATTGCTGGCTCAGCAAAACAACCAGTAGAGGAGAACACTGTGAATGTAAAAATAATGATGAAAACTCAAAATGTAATTATCCTTTACTTTTAATTCAAACTGCAAAATTAAGTCATGTGGCAAAAACGTCCATTAGTGTAATGAATGTGGAAAAGCTGTCATATGTGCCAATTATCTTTGCAGGTATGAAAACAATCAATGTGCAGATAAACTCCCTGAAGATACTCAATATGAAGTCTTTGCACATCACAGTAGTTCCCACACATGTAAAAGTATGCATACTGGTGTGGACCACTATGAATGTAGCCTATATAGTAATGCCTTTGCAAATAAAAGTCATATCCTAAGACATAAAAGGATACATATAGGAGAGAAACCTCATGAATGTAACCGATGTGGTAAAGCCTATGCATCTAACAGTGATCTCCTAAGACATAAAGGAACTCACACTGGAGAAAAACCTTATGAATGTAATCAATGTGGTAAAGCCTTTGCATGGAACAGTGATCTCCAAAAACATAAAAGAACTCACACTGGAGAGAAACCTTATGAATGTAACCAATGTGCTAAAGCCTTTGCAGATAACAGTAGTCTCCAAAGACATAAAAGAACACACACTGGAGAGAAACCTTATGAATGTAACCAATGTGGTAAAGCCTTTGTACGTAACAGTCATCTCCTAGTACATAAAAGAACTCACACTGGAGAAAAACCACATGAATGTAACCGATGTCGTAAAGCCTATGCATCTAACAGTGATCTCCTAAGACATAAAGGAACTCACACTGGAGAAAAACCTTATGAATGTAATCAATGTGGTAAAGCCTTTTCATGGAACAGTGATCTCCAAAAACATAAAAGAACTCACACTGGAGAGAAACCTTATGAATGTAACCAATGTGCTAAAGCCTTTGCAGATAACAGTAGTCTCCAAAGACATAAAAGAACTCACACTGGAGAAAAACCTTATGAATGTAACCAATGTGGTAAAGCCTTTGCAGATAACAGTCATCTCCTAGTACATAAAAGAACACACACTGAAGAAAAACTTCATGAATGTAACCGATGTGGTAAAGCCTATGCATCTAACAGTGATCTCCTAAGACATAAAGGAACTCACACTGGAGAAAAACCTTATGAATGTAATCAATGTGGTAAAGCCTTTGCATATAACAGTAAGCTTTTAGTACATAAACGAACTCACACTGGAGAAAAACCTTATGAATGTAATCAATGTGGTAAAGCCTTTGCATGGAACAGTGATCTCCAAAAACATAAAAGAACTCACACTGGCGAGAAACCTTATGAATGTAACCAATGTGCTAAAGCCTTTGCAGATAACAGTAGTCTCCAAAGACATAAAAGAAATCACACTGGAGAGAAACCTTATGAATGTAACCAATGTGGTAAAGCCTTTGCATCTAACAGTAATCTACGAGTACATTAAAGAATTCACACCGGAGAGAAACCTTATGAATGTAACCAATGTGGTAAAGCCTTTACACAGAACAGTAATCTCCTAGTACATAAAAGAACTCACACTGGAGAAAAACCTCATGAATGTAACCAATGTGGTAAAACCTTTTCACAGAACAGTCAATTCCTAATACATAAAAGAACTCACACTGGAGAGAAACCTTATGAATATAACCAATGTGGTAAAACCTTCGTAGATAACAGTGTTCTCCGAAGACATAAAAATCCATGTTGCAGAAATCCTTATGAATATAACTAATGTCATGAAGTCATTTCATGTAAGACTTATCTTGAACAAGAACACTTATTGAAGTGAAACCCTATGAATATGACCAATGTGTGAAAAAGTTTGCATGCCATAATAATCTCCATGTACATATAAGAAGCACACTGGATAGAAACTTTTTGAATGAAATCAATGTGATAAAGCATTTTGATGTAATAGTAATCTCCTATGACATAAAGAATGCATACTAGAGAGAAACCTTATGAATGTAACTAAGGTGGTGAAGCCATTGCGTGTAACAGTAGTCTCCTAATACAAAAAAGAACTAACACTGGAGAGAACTCTTATGGATGTAATCAATGTGTGAAAGCCTTTGTATGTAACAGTCATCTCCTAATACATAAAAGAGCTCACACTTGAGAGAAACCTTATTAATGTAACCTATGTGGTAAAGCCTTTTCACATAACTGTCATCTAATGAAAACGTGCTGTTCACAATCATCTTCAACATCATGAAAGGATTCATACTGGAACGAAAGACTATGAGTGTATTTACATGGTGAAGCTACTCCACATTTGTATAATCTTTGTCATCATGAAAGAATTCATACAGAGAGAAAATTTATGAATGTGTTAAAATGGGAGACCTTTACACATATCTATATTCTACATCCTCATAAAAGTTTCAAAATGGAGAGAAAAATCTGAGAATATAATCAATATGGTAAGGCTTTTGTGTTCTTCTATTCACTGAATCCAATACAACTCAAATAGGTCAATACAGATGAAAAAAAATATTGTCATCCAGTTTGATGAAGGACACATAATGTTGAACTGTGATGCCTACCCATCCAATGAGCCAGAAAGTTACAGAGGTTCTGAGCTTGAAAATCATAAACATCTTTAGCGTTTTACAACTGAATTATTTCCATCAGTCATGGTTTAGGCATATGGGATTTGTTTATGTCTTTGAGGAAGTCACCTGATGCAAAATGTAGGTTTAACAGTCAAAACATTCATATCCATTTGTTCTTTTGTGGTTAGAAAAAGTTATTATGTTTTAGGATAGAGAATCTGTGGTTTGGGTCAGTCATTTTAGTTAGGGGACCAAAAATCATGGTATGGAACAGTCATGTTTTGGGCAACAAAAGTTTAGGAATTAAAGTCGGTCAGCTATTGGGAAGTCTACAGGTTTCTTAGGGACTATGAACTTAAACTTATGTTCACCTTATAAATCAATGAAGGCTGGTAACTAAAAGGAAATACTTAGGACAAATTGCTTTTTCATGTTCCCACATACAATTTGCTTTTACGTGTAGTACATATCAAAGTCATGTTCAAGTATACAAATGGTCAGATAGTAGAGAGAAACCTTTCACATGCCTTCATGTGATAAAGCCTTTTCTTAATACAGTCATCCCCAAATACATAAAAGAACACACACTGCAGTGAAACCCTCTCAATAAGCAATGTGGTAAATCCTTTTCATAGGGTTTTCTTTGAAATCATTAGAAAAAGACATGCTGCAGAGAAACCCCATGAATGTAGTCAGTATGGTAAGGTTTTCTGCTTCATGCTACCATTATATAAGAGTAAAAGCCTTACTGTGTGGGCTACATCTTAAAGCCTTTGCATATCACAGTAGTCTTTGAGAACCTAAAAGAACTCATTCGGTTGAACATCTATTAGAATAAAAATTTTGTTAAGATCTTTGACCCACCAGGTTGCATTCAATTACACTAGATTATTTTCGAGAAAAATTCTAGCAACAGTGTATGCATGCATTTATGACATCCATCCTTATTTTGTTTCCAATTGAAATCTCATGGACCAAAGGCATATGAATTGAAACAGTAAGATAATATGTTTTTATTTCACAATTCACTTCAATTACATGAAATAAATCATCCAGTTGTAACATTTATGTGTGCGTATTAGTGCATTTTCTGTGACCAAACACAATGTCTAAGGCAACTTCCAAATATGTTGACTTTGCCTTATGATATGGTAGAGGATATGTGATCACTTTAAATTGGGCAAAACAAGTGTCATACATGGCAGCTAAAGTAGGAAGCTTGGAGCTCACAACCTCCACCTACAGCATGAAGCAGAGAGTGGGAACTACAGAAGGTATGCAGCTGAAAACTATCAAGCCCACCCCAAATAACATACTTCTCCAGCAGGGATACATTTCTTAAACATTCCCAAATGATACCACCAACTGAGAAGGATTAATTTCTCTGACTTCAAACCTACGTGTTTGATTTCTGTTACATGAAAGAATTCATGATGAAGAAAACATTTGTAGATAAGCCTGTAGTTGCCGCCAACATATAAGTAAAACATTCATGAGTAAACATATATTCAAGAATTTGTTTTAATTTCCCTTATGTGATATGTTATGGTGTATACGTGCTAGTGAGAGTACAACTTATTGCTATTATGTACAACATCTCATATGTAAGTTCTTAACATGGAACACAAAGAATCTCATACTGGCCCTTATTTAGCCTGAAAATATATTTACGTATCTGCTAGTGTGTGAATCTGTATATACAGCAGTACAACTATAGAAACATTAGAAAAATCTGTAGCAGTGATATGGACTACTCAGGGATTGATCTCAAATCATCAGGCTAAACTAAATTTACCCACTGAGACAATTCTCTGACATTCACTTGCAGGTTTGAGAAAGTCTTAAGAACAAGTCTTTATTCCTAAGAAATAATGTGTCTTTGTCTATCCATGTGCCTGTCCATTCTAGTTTCCATGTAGACTAGACACACTAATTTTTCTCATACCAGGAATTATAGAAAGTTGTAAAAAAGCTGATGTAGGTCTTGGGAATGAATTTGTCTTAACTGCAAAGCCATGTATATAGTACTGTAAATATCTTAAATCTTAGTATATCATCTTGATGTCAGGAAGTAGAAAATAATTCATAGAAGAGAGCAATCTTATTTATGCAAAAGCGTTTATTACTTTGGACATAATAAATGTATTTATTTCCAAGAAAAGTAATTATTTACCATGTTCACTTCATTGTAATGGAGGAGATCACCAATTGTGGTTGTGGTCTAAATTTTGAAACATTGGAGTAGGTATTGAATTTGCTGTGTGTATAGCAAATCCATTCACAGAAGTTTTATTAGGTTCTGATATTCATTCTGTGGTGGCTGTTCATGTTCTAATGCATTTCCACTTGGTTATAGGAATTTTACTGCTGCAATGCATAGAATGGAATCCCCATCCTCTATGTGGTCCATTGCTTATTTATATCAGGCAGTGTGAGATCATAGTTTTCAAGGAAGTGTCTATGAGAACTTGTAATTTTTTTAAATGTTTTCACAAGTTCATTTAAGATGTTGGTTTTTAAGCCTTGCTTGAATATAAATAATTAATTGATGCTTAATAGTATGTGTGTACATATGTATGTATATATTGTTTGAAGTTTCATGCTTCTGCATGTTTCCCATATTTACTATATGGTACTTCATCTTGAAGTTTTGCCTTCTTAGAGATTTATCTAGAAGTGATAGTTAATGTAACAGCAACAAGATTTATTTCAAAAAGGCATCTTGTGTGTGTAATGGACTATTCATTCTTAGGCTATGACAGCTATATGAAGAATGTGTGATACTCTATGGGATCTCTTTTGGTCATGGTTATATGTTTTTCAAGTTTATGTTGTCTCTTGCATACCACAAGCACTCCCCACTAAGCTCATTGAGACTCATAAAACGTACTTGAAAAATTACATCAGTACAATATTGTCTTCTATTCTGATTATGAATATATTGTCATCTGAGGATGGAAGAAAATGAAATTATTTGAATAATAAATGCTACTTGCAAATGAAAATTATACACTCCTGTCTTGTTTTGGAATGTTAGTTATTTCTTAGGAGTAAAGACTTGTTCTTAAGACTTTCTCAAAACTGCAAGTGAATGTCAGAGAATTGTCTCAGTGGGTAAATTTAGTTTAGCCTGATGATTTGAGATCAATCCCTGAGTAGTCCATATCACTGCTACAGATTTTTCTAATGTTTCTATAGTTGTCTTGCTGTATATGCAGATTCACACACTAGCAGATACGTAAATATATTTTCAGGCTAAATAAATGCAAGTATGGTCACTGGCCAAAAGATTCTTTGTGTTCCATGTCAATAACTTACATATAAGATGTACATAATAGCAATAAGTTGTACTCTCACTAGCACGTATACACCATAACATATGTATGTGCACACAAACACACTCCAGCATTTTTAAATTTTTTTATTTCATTTTTATTGATTACAGTTTATTCACTTTGTATCCATGCTATAGACCCCTTCTTCTCCCCTCCAAATCTCCCTCTTCTCTTATGCTTCTCCCCCAGTCCACTGATAGAGGAGGTACTTCTATCCTTCCATCTGAACCTAGTCTATCAGGTTTCATGGGGACTGTCATCATTGTCTTCCTCTGTGGACTGGTAAGGCTGTTCCCCCTGCAGGCAGAGGTGATCAAAGAGCCAGGCACTGAGTTCATGTCAGAGACAGTCCTTGTTCCCATTACTAGGGTACCCTCTTGGACACTAAGCTGCAATGGGTTATATCTGTCGGGTACTACATTATCTCCATTTGTGGTCCTTATTTGGATTATGAGTCTCCAAAAATCTCTGTGCCCAGATTTTTTCATTCTATTTCTCTCCTTGTGGAGCTCCTGTCCCCTCCAGGTCTTTCTATCTTCCCCCTTGTTTCATTAGATTACCTGTACCCTGCCCAAAGGTTGGTTATGAGTCTCAGCATATGTTTTGATACTCTGCTGTATAGAGTCTTTCAGAGGCCCTATGTGGTAGGTTCCTGTCCAGTTCCTTGTTTCCTACATCTTCTGATATCCATCCCCTTTGCCTTTCTGAATGAAGATTGAGCATCTTACCCAGGGTCCTCCTTGATTTGCTTCTTTAGCTGTGCAGATTTTAGGATGATTATTCTATATTATATGCCTAATATCCAGTTAAAAATGATGAAATTAACAAAGGAATGCAGCCACTAATAGATGACTGAAATTATTTGTAGAATTTGAAGTCTTATTACTGTTCATTAAAAGGAAAATGGTTCCTTTGTACATCTTATTTTATCCTTTAATTCCTTGATTCAAGTATAGACCACTTAAAAATCATAGGTTGGCTCATAAGTGCATGTCTGTCATCCTAAACCTAGGTTTCAATGGCAGGGTGATCTCTCTGAGACTGAGGCCAGACTGTTACACAGAGTGTGTTCTCTGTTTGTTTGTTTTTGAGACACAATTTTCTTGTGTTGCTTTGGCTGTTCTGGACTCACTTTGTAGACCCAGCCATCCTCATAATCACATAAAACTGTCTGCCTCTTCCTGGTTGAATGCTGGGATTACAAGTGTGTGCCACCATGCCCAGCTCCACAGACAGTTCTAAAACAGCCATGGTTATGTAGAAATGTCATGTATCAAAATGATTTCAAAATGTAAACTATATTTCAAGTTATAGATGTTTTTTTCCTGAGGTATAGTGTACACAGGGATGCTAGAAATTTTCTGAATTTGTGTTCTCTGTCATTTGTGTAAGTGAGAAATATAGCATTGAATTATCCCCTCATTGATCAGACATCATGATTACCAGATGGCATTGCCTCCTGAGCAATCTAGTTTCATGGCCTCATTTACTTCATTTTCAGTTAAGAACTTGTGGTCATAATCTCAGGGGCATTTCTGTCCATTTTAAAAATTTTACACATATTTCCACCTGGCTTTGAGCAAAGAGTGCCTTTTGAGCTCAGATTTTACATTTTTATCACATTCAGAATAGGACATAATTTAGCATGGTTCTGAATAGAGAACCCGTATTTGAACATATCCATATGCCCTAAGTTAAATCCCAGTGCTTGCTATGTTGAAGAAAACCATTGCTTTGGAAAGGACTCTTATGTTCTTCTTGCCAGGAAAATATCTTTCTCAGGTCTTGTGTCTTGGCTGGTGTAACAAAACACCAACAACACAGGCTCTAAGCAACAATCAATAAATGGGACCTCACGAAGCTGAAAAGCTTCTGTAAAGCAAAGGACACTGTCTACAGAATTGGAAAGAATATAAAGTTCACTAACCTTATATCTGACAAAAAGGCTAATATCTAGAATATATAGAAAACTCAAGAAGTTAAACAGCAACAAATCAAGTAATCCAATAAAAAAAGGGACACAGAGCTAAACAGAGAATTCTCAATAGACGAATGACAGAGAAACACTTAAAGAAATGCTCAATGCCCTTAGTCATCAGGGAAATGCAAATGAAAACAATCACGAGATTTCACCTTACAGCCATCAGAATAGCTAAGATCTAAAGCTCAAATAACAATACATGCTGAAGAGGATGTTGAGAAAGAGGAACCTTTCTCCACTCCTGGTGGGAATGTAAACTTGTACAATCACTATGGAAATCAATCTGTCACTTTCTCAGACAATTAGGAATAGTGCTTTCTCAAGATTCAGCTATACCACTCCTAAGCATATATCCAAAAGTTGCTCAAGAATACAACAAAGACATTTATTTGTCCAACCATGTTTGTAACAGCTTTATTTGTAATAGTCAGAAGTTGCAAACAACCCAGATGCCCCTCTACTGAAAAATGGATACAAAAATTTTGGTAAATCTACATAATGGAATATTATTCAGCAATAAAAAAATAAGGAAATCATGACAATTGCAGGCAAATGGTGGGGACTGGAAAAGATCATCCTGAGTGAGGTATCCCAGAAGCAGAAAGACACACAGGGTATATACTCAATCATAAGTGGATATTAAATATATAATATAGGATATACATACTAAAATCTGTACAACCAGAGAAACTTATGAAGGAGGAGGACTCTGGCTAAGATGCTGAATCCTCATTCAGAAAGGCAAAGAGGATGGACATCAGAAGAGGGATAAAACAGGGAACAGGACAGGAACCTACCACAGAGGGAATCTGAAAGGCTCTACCCTGCAGGGTATCAGAGAAGATGCTGAGACTTGTAGCCAAATTTTGGGCTGAGTGCAGAGCACTTCATGAAAGAAGTAGGAAATAATAAAACCTGGAGAGGACAGCTGCTCCACAAGGAGAGCAAGAGAACCAAAAAATCTGGGCACAGGGGACTTTTCTCAGACTAATACTCCAACCAAGGACCATTGATGGAGATAAACTAGAACCCAGCACAGATGTTGCCCATGGCAGTTCAGTGTCCAAGTGGATTCCATCGTAATGGGAACAGGGACTGTCTCTGATATGTGTTGATTGGCCTGCTCTTTGATCACCTCCCCCTGAGGGTAAAGCAACTTTACCAGACCACAGAAGAAGACAATGAAGCTATTCGTGATGAGCCCTGATAGACAATGATCAGAGGGAGGGAGAGGAGGACCTCCCCTATCAGTGGACTTGGGGAGGTGCATGTGTGGAGAAGAATGAGGGAAGATGGGATTGGGAGAGGAGGAAGGAGGGGGCACAGAGGGATTCAAAGTTAATAAAGTGTAATTAATAAAAAATAATATAAAAAATGGAAAGAAAAAAAAGACACAGAAGCTCTCATTGGTCAAATGACAAAACAATTTGAACATCAAAATGATCTGCATATCTATGTCCTCCCAAAATTCCTATGTAGAAGTCTTGAAACTCAAAGTAACAGAACTGCAGGAGATCTTTGGGAGGTACTCAGGTATGGGTGGTGAAGCCCTTGTAAATAGGTTCAGAACCTTATTGAAGAGATCCTATGAAATCATGTGGCCCTTTAGAACACTGAGTTTAAAGTGAGAACATGACTGTAGACAAGCATGCCCCCAAGTACACCTTATAATTTAACTTTAGACTTTCTAGAGTTTACAATTGTGAAAACTAAAGCCTTTGTTATTAATCATTTGTCACTTAGCCCCAGCAGACTAAAACAAACAATAACAGTCTAGTCAGCTGCAGAAGGCACATAAATCATGAATCCATATTGATGTAAGTGTATGTCAAATGCATTAACATTCTGATGTGGACCAAGACACAGAGTGTTAAGGTACTCATGGGTGTACATTTATTAACACTGTAGTAGAAAAGCCTGGAAAACACTGATTACAAGTAATGAAAGTGAAAGTATGTACCACCTGACAGGACACAGTGTGTTACACTTTTGTGATACCTTGGTCCCAGTTTATGCATTGATCCATGAGAACACAGAGAGCTTAGAGAGAGTCAACAAAAATAACAAACCTGGGATATTAGCCGTATCTTACAGGATAACCACGGTATAATCCTAAATAAACTAAATAACATGGAGGGTAGAAGAGAGGATACTTGAATCCCCCTAAGAAGGGGACAGACATGGGAAGTGGAGGGAGAGAGGAAGTCGGTGGGAGAGGGGGTGAAAAGAGGAACACGATGGGGGATCATATGTTGGAAAAGTGTGGATGGGGTGAGAGGGCTAGGAGAGAAGGGAAATTGGTGTTGCAGCATCTCTGAAATAAAATGAAGACCTGGAATTCTGGAGGTACCTAGGAAAATATGGGGGTGTGAGTCTGGCTGAGATGCCGAGCAGCAGGGATATTGAGACTGACGTGGACACATCTTGTAGCCAGTGGAGGGAGGGAGACACCAACCAACTGGCAAAACCCTTGACACAAATTTGTCAACTACAAGATATGCAGGAATAAAAGACAGAAGAGAGATTGAGGAAATGGCCAACCAAAGACTGGCACAACTTGAGACTCAACCCATGGGAGAGACCCAAATTCTGGCACTATAATACTCTGGTATGCTTGTAGACAGAAGACTAACATAACTGCCATCTGAGAGGCTTCTTCTGGCAGATAATGAAAGCAGATGCAGAGACCCACAGCCAAACAATTAGGCAGAACTCAGGGATTCTTGTGGAAGAGTTTGAGGAAGGATTAATGGATCTAGAGGGGTAGGACAGTACAAGAAGACCAACATAGGCAGCTCACTTGGGAACATGGGGCCTCATAGAGCCTGATCCACCAACAAAAGTACATGCCTGGAATAGTCCTAGGACCCCTCCACATATGAAACTGATGGGCTGTTTGTCTGGAAGTAGGTCCCCTAACAAGTAGGGCAGGGGCTTTCTCTGATTTCGGCTCCTATCTCTGTTGCCTCCCTCTGGATCACATTTTCCTAGCAGGGCTGCCTTGTCTTGCGTCAGTGAAAGAAGAGGTACTTAATACTGATGTAACTTGATATCCCAGGGTGGGTTGGTTGTGGGGGTTATAGGGAAAGTGGTTGGTAGGGTGGAACTGGGACGATAGGAAGGAGTGAGGTTGTGAATCGGAGTAAAATGAACAAATAATTTAATGAAGAAAAATGTAACTGATCTGTAGTCATCAAAAGTGACAAGATCATGAAAAAGATGAGGGAACTGTTCCATATTGAAACTGAAAACTAAACAAGATTAAAAACAAAACTGATTCTCTACACTGGCAGTCTGGGTAAGACTATGTCTGTAAGAAACTAAAAAGTGAAATGACGTGGTATTATGGAGCAGCATGAAGATTCTCTAAATACAGCTCAATGTCTTCTTTTTAGTCCGTGTGTGTGTGTGTTTGTGTGTTCATGATGAAGGTGAAACATGCATACTAGGGAACACATAGGAAGGTCAGAAGACAATTCTTGCCTTCCACCTTTTCATGAATTCAGGGATCAAACTCAGGTCTCCAGGATTGCCAGCAAGAGTGTTTTTCTGCTGAGCCATCTCACCAACCTGCAGGCAGTTCTCTTAAGTGACCTCAAATAGGTAGTAGGGAGAAAAAATGTGAAGGATCCCTTCTCTTAAACAAATTCTTAGGGATGAATAAATAATAATAAGTGATGAGAAGAACATTAGTACCCTAGTGCTACCAATGACTAACAATCAGCAAAACACAGCCCAAGCACCTCTGGAGACAAGGGGCTGCAGGGCTGGTAGAATTAACCTGAAATGAATGAGGTTTCCCCAGCTCTACAGTAACCTTGTTATTACATCTCGTTTATCTATATATAACAACACAAAGATATAAAAATAAGAAAATAAGTCTGTGTGAACCCTGTATACTCTTGGTTATGCAAGTCCATCAAAGTATAAACAGCAGTGTATCTCCCAAACTGTTCCTTATGAAGAAGTATCTGATGAATAAAGAGAACAATCAAATCACTTGAAAGCTAAGTGAGAGAGACCACCTGCAGTGGTTGGCTGGCTGTCTTAAGAAGAGCTATTTCATTCTGGAATGCTGGCACATACATCCTGAAACAATGTTCCTAGAAATGTGCACGGATCCTGTGGCCTTTCCAAGTACCTGGCTTTTGTTCGACTGGGATGTCCAAACTCCCCCACCCCACCCTCCCAAGGGCAGGCGGGAGGCAGCACCCGACTCTCTGTACTTTCTTTCCGGGAGGACTGGCCCCAGCATCTCTCTTCCTCAGGATGCCGGGCACAAGCGTAATCCTAGGAAGTCCACACACTGTGCTCCAGCCCTCCCAACCCCAGCGGCCCGAGGGCACGGTCCCGGGTACCAGCAGCCTCCATAGAAGCTCTTGGCAGAACTCGGGCAGGCTCTCCCGACCCGCCCAGCCCGCCAGCCCCCAGCTGCACCGCCCAGACCTTGCCCTGCGACCGCCATCCAGCGGGTGCCTCACACAAGCCCACAGCCAGCCAAGCTTGGCTGCATTGGGATGGCTGATACTTGTGGACCCGCCGCTCCTACACCTCGGGACCCAACCCTCTCTCCTTCCCGCCTCCCAGCTGCGATGCTAGGCCTAGCACCACCTAGCCCACTGGATGGCTGCTGGGGGCTGAGGCGGAGCTCAGAGGAGGCGGCGGCAGAGGAGCCCAGGGAACGGAAGCGGAGCCCGAGGGCGGCGGGTGACATAGCCCGGGGCGTAGAGAGGCGGAACCCGGGGATGGAGGCGGAGCCCGGGGCGGGGACGGGGGAGGAGCCCGAGGAAGCAGAGGTGGAGCCTAGTGGGGGCGGAGGCGGAGCCCGGGAGATGGAGGCAGAAACTGGAGCTGGGCGGGGGCAGAGCCCTGGTGCGGAGAGAGGAGCCCGGTGTGTAGGCGGAGCCCGGTGGGCAGAAGCGGAGCCTGGTAGGGCAGAGGCGGAGCCCGGGGGATGGAGGCGGAGCTCGGAGGGGATGGAGGCGGCGCCTGGGGAGGTGGAGGCTGAACCTGGGGGCGGAACTTGCGGCAGAGGCAGAGCCCGGGACGGGGCGTGGATGGAGCCTGGGGTGGAAGGAGGAGCCCGGGGTGGGGGGTGGAGCCTAGGGCAGAGGCGGAGCTCCGGGGAGCAGAGGCGGAGCCCGTGGTAGCAGAGGCAGAGCCTGGGTGGGAGGAGGCGGAGCCCGGGAAAGGAGGGAGGCGGATCCCGGTGTATGTAGGAGGTGGAGCTTGGGGGCGGTGGCGGATCCTGCGGCGGAGGCGGAGCCCGAGCCCGGGGCGACTGAGGCAGAGTTCGGGGTAGAGGCAGAGCCCAGGGGCAGAAGCGGAGCTCAGGCGGCGCCCACACCCTTACCTGGCTTCTCCTGGTCTCAGCGTACCACTATGAAGTAGTCCGCTAGCCGAGCCACAACCACCGTCACCGGGCCCGGGAAGTGGATTTCCATCACCGCCCTCACTGCCTCCGCCCACCAGGACCAGTCGAGCTCAGCGTTTTCCCTTCAGCGTCTGTATCCATAGCGACGGCGCTTTCATCACGCTTGACAATGGAGGAGTGCTCTGCGCCTGCGCCTGCCCCTCCCCCGCCCCACCCACAGAGGGCTTGGTCTTCGCGTTTCTCCCAGGCTGGTCGGACCCGCGGCTGGGGAAATGGGCTGCCAGGCGCAGCCTCACCATGGAGGCCGAGCTCTTAGAGGCCGGGCCTCTGCCTCAACGCCCCCCTCCCCTATTCTTTATTTTCCTGGAGCGGGGTCTTTCCTTCTGCCTTCTCTCTCCCTTTTGCAGTGGGGGAAGAAGGGCATGGAAGGACTCCCTCTCACTCTGAGGAAGGATCAGGCCTGAAGGGAGGCTTGAAGTGTGCAAACCCTGAGAGGCAACAAGGACCCCTTTCCGTACACCGAAGCTGGAAGGGGACATGAAGAGTGTTCCTGGGTGTCTTCAGGGGAACACTCACCCAAGCTGGGATTACTGTTGATCATAGGGTCTGGGGGAGGGGCGAGGGGGCAGGCAGAAAGCTCCCCTGCAGCAGGCAGGCCCCATTCACCTTGGTCTTCCAGGGAGGAACAGGCCAGGAGCTTGTCAGGGAGTGCACCTGGTGTCCAGCAGCGGCCCAGGCCACCACCCTGGCTGTCTTCTCAGAAACCTGAGCCTCTGGAGGTCTGGAAGCAGGAGAAAGGGCTTAACTCTCAATGTTCTCCAGATGCTTTGGTCTCTCCAGGCCTCTGCTGCTGCTTGCCTCTGGTTACCTGGTAACCAGGGTTCAGAGTTCTATCTGAGGAAGCAGGGTCACTTCCTGGAGTTCCCCAGCCCAAGCCTCCCCCTCACGGGCTCTCTGCTCTCCCTGAGGGCCACCATCCCTGTCTGCCCCGCTGCTTCACAGTTCCCTGGACACCACCGGACAGGGCAGAAATGTAGGGGAAAGAGACCCTCTGCTCCCCGAGTCGCTTTGCTGGTGGAGTTTCATCACTGTGATGGAGAGAGGACGGCAGAAGGTTTGCTCAACTGCCTGGGGTCAGATCCCTTTTCGTGAGCTAAAGGCAAAGGTCTATGGCCACATTTCCAAAAATAAAAATTAAAAACAAACAAAACAAACAAGCAAACAACAACAACAACAACAGAAACAGCCATGCAATTCTCTAGCCCCTTCTCTTCCCTCCATGGGGTGCCCGAGGCCCTGTGCCCCTTGGCCCGGCAGTAGCCGAGCCTCTGGCTTCTCTCTCGCAGTGGTGCTCTGCCTGGGGGAGTGTAGGAGAAGAGGGTGCCCCTGCCATGGCGCCAGGAAATGCTGCCAATGAAACCTGAGACAGTCCTGGAGAAAAGCAGTGAAGAAGTTGCCTCCCGTCACCACTAGAGGGCGCGGAGACACGGGAGAATGTGCCCTAAAAGAAGAGCAACAGCAAAGAGAAAATACTATGGCACAGAGGTTAAGAGGATCTGTTGCAGGTCCAATTCAGGGGGTAAGAGTATAGGCTGCAGGTCCAGAGGTTCGCCGTTTGGTTTCCACCCCTTGGATTGGTATCTTCATAAGATCCCCTGCACTCTGCCCAAGTTTTGTCTATGAGTCTCAGCAATAAATAAATCATCCAGTTGTAAAATTTACTTCCTTTTCAGTGACAAAACACAATCTCTTAAGGCACTTCCAAATATGTTTAATTTGCTTTATGGTTGTAGAGGGATATGGGATCATTGTGAAATGGTCATCACCAGTGTCACACATGGTAGCTGAATTAGGAAGCTTGGAGCTCACATCCTCAACCTGCAGTCTGAAGCAGATAGTGGGAACTACAAACGGTATATACTTGTAAACCATGGAGCCCTTTGTAAACGCAGTTTAATTCCTAGCACTCTCATCAAATGGCCAGAACTACCTGTGTTTCTAAGCCAAGGGTGTCGGGTGTATTCTTCTGGCCTCATAGAGGACAAGACAATGAAAATGGTGAAAAGACGCATGCACATGTGATTCCCTAATGTAAAACACATGTTCTTCCCATATATGTACTCATTTCTTGAAAAATTAAAATTGATTGTAATTTAGGTGCATAAGTTTTGCCAGTGTGTATACTAAGTACATGCACGATATCAGTGGAGGCCAGAAGAGAATGTCTGTTCTCCCATGATTGGAGTTACAGACAGTTGTGAACTATCTCCTGGGTAGGCCATGTGGCTGAGCAGTCCATCGCTCATAGGTGCTAAGCCCTCTATTCAGTGCTAGGAACATATCATTATAAAAGTAATATCTATTTTTAGTGCTGAGGTGTGTTTCTTTTATGAAGCAGAAAGAGAGGAATTTTTTTTATGTCCATCCTTTTAACCTGTGTCTTTTCACAAGGGAGTTGATGCCATTGATGTTGAGAGATACTAATTTCCAGTTTTTGTTACTTCCTGTTATTTTGATGTTGGTGGTGGTAATGTGTGTGTGTGTGTGTTTGTGTGTGTGTGTTTCCTTTCCTTTGGTTTTGCTAATGTGGGGTTATATATTTCCTGTGTTTTCCTGGGTGTAGTTCTCCTTGGGCTGCAGTTTTCCTTGTAGTATCTTCTGTAGGGCTGAATGATGATATTTAAAGATTTATTTTTAGGCTTATTTATTTTTAATTAAGTATGTTTGTAGGGGTATGTGTGCAAGTATGTGCATATGAGTGCAGGTGTCTCTGGGGACCAGAAGATATTTTCAGACTCCCTGAAGGTGAAGTAGAAGGAGATTGTGACCTGACTGATGTGCATAGTAGGAAATGAACTTTTTTACTCTAGACCAAAGGTTTATTGATTGGTTCAGAACACTTGTTGCTCTTGAGGCCCTGAGTTTGAATATGAAAAGCTTAAGAGCTCTGCCAACAAAAGATGTCCACTTTTAGTTGTTAATTACACCCTAATTGAAGGCTGAATGTCTCTTCTCTCATTGAAAGTACGCTGCTGTTTCTGTTAGCAGCCCTCCCAGACTGGATAGCCATTCTGAGCTGGACATTAAGGTGCAGGAGTTCCTCTCCCCACCAGAGCCTACTGATCTCTGCCTGACTTCATAAGGAATGTTTTTAGACATAGATGCCACCAACCACATTTGATGGATAGCCTTGGACACAACTCCTAGCTAACTCTCCCCTCCCTTCACCTATAGGATAATTAAGTACTGTGTTCTTGTTCATATGATAGGAGTGTGCTGTTTAATGCAAATCAAGCATCTTAGATGTGCCTAATTTTAAACAATTATGCACACCTATCCTTGAAGTATCCCAAGGAGTATATAGCATTGTTTTATAATTTAAAGTTTAACTTGCTCTTTGTGGGGCTTCCCAGAATGGCCAATCTCTGTCATGCTTGTTGGTCTTCCAAGCTTTACACCCAATCTTCTCCTGCTCCTGCTTTCCTGGGCTGGTGGGAAAAAGCCCCCAAGGCAGGAGGAGAACCACCTTATCTCTGGAATGCTTCAGATCAAAAGTTTCAGGTATCATAGCATTTCATATTTTAGATGTTTCTGGATGTGAGATACCCAATCAACCAGTGCCTTGGGGGTGGGGCTCTGTAAAAGGAGTTACACTTAATGTTTATTTCACAGGAATGTTGCTGGCAAGATTCAGGATATGGAATCTTCTGAGCCAAGCACAGTGGCTGACAGAGAAGAAATTAAGAGCAGAAATTTTAGTCCAGCCTGGGTAACTAACCTTCTTCATTAAAAAGAAAGAAGATATTAAGAAAGAAAAAAAGTATAATCTTCTTTGTTACCTTTCTTCCATGTGGGCTCATTTGACAATCATCTTATGCAGATCATGGTGCTCTCTAAAGTTTATATTTCCATTGATGTAGGTTTTAAGCCTGGGATAAATGGCAGAGGTACCTATTTAAAAATATTAAAATGGACCTAGCTGCCAATTTTCTTTCAGAAATCCTTCAGTCCTTCCAAAGCTTAGTATGGTTCTCTTGGCTGGCACACTGCACTCCCTACCCTGATTTTTCCTGCCCATATCAACCCATTTTCTGGGCTAACCTCCCTTCTCCATATCAACTTGCAGATTGTTTAACAAGGTTAGGTAAGATGTTTTTGCTAATGAGTCTGATGTAAAAAAATCTTAGAGAACCATGTGGAGTTAAGAAAAGTACACTCTTAACAGTAAAGCTGGGGACTCTTTAAGTTTCATGAGCAAAAACAAAAACCCAAGGTAGCACTAGCTGACTGGACACTCTCCAGCTGTGCCTGTAACTGAGACAGCAATTGGTTTCCTTATACTTGTTTTGCCCTCAGCTTCCTGATATGACTTAATACAAGTTAATGAGCAGATATACATCCCTTTAAGATTTAATGTAGAGGCGGCTGATTGTCTTATATGTATAAAAGTTTAGATTTGAAATCCTTTTAAGAATGTTGTAAGATTACTTTTTAATATAATGGTTTCTTAATTACCACAAATTTCAGCTTACCAGTAAAAAAAAAAAGGTGGCTGAGAAGTTATGTTGCTTGCTCATCTTGTTAATTGATCACAAGTTCATTAATTACAAGTGTATATGGGGTCTTGGCAATAACTTGTTTTTCATATTTGTTTTTTACCCATAATACATAAAACAGTTGGTCATGTGAAGGTATTGCGGAATATGTGGTGTTTTTTTTTTTTTTGGAGGTATATTCTTTGTAATCATTCACTTAAAGAAAATAGGGTGTAACCACATTCTGTGTTTAGTACTGCTTGAAAGATCTTGCTGGGATAGATAAGCTGTGGAAAAAGAGGAAAGTGTGATATGAACTAGCATTCTGGGTCTTTTTCCATCCACAGACGTGTATTTGTATAGAGTGGTTTGAACCTTACATTTTGGAGTTTGTTTCATCCACAAAGAAGTATGTATATGTATGTATGTAAGGTTGGGATGGAACTTGCTCTTTTGTGTTTGTTCTATCCATCATGATGTATGTATATGTAGGTAAGGTGGTTTGGTACTGGCTCTTTGGAGTTTATTCCATCCACCAAGTTGTATATATGTAAGATGGATTGATCGCTCTCTGGAGTTTGCTCTATCTACCCAGTATGTGAATGTGTATATATGTATGTATGTATGTATGCAGGCATGAATGTATGTATGTATGTATGTATATATGTATGTATGTGATTGTGTAAAGAAAAAAATAGCCTGTAAGAGAAGCTAAATGAAGAGAGGCTTAAATAAAAAGAAGCTTTTTGGAACCTACCTGCTGGAGTCTGTCTTACTTAATCTTCAAGAATAAGTGTGGTGTGCATGTGTGTGTGTGTGTGTGTGTGAGAGAGAGAGAGAGAGAGAGAGAGAGAGAGAACCTATTGGCTACATTTGAGCAGGGTTTTCAGGTCTTCTCGATGCATTGTCCTTGGTTGAGGTATCCGTCTCTATAAGGACCCCAAGGCCCACTATTTTGGGGTTCTATTGGTCCCTTTTTACATCTCCTTTCCCCTCCAGGTCTTTCTATCTCCCCCTTCTTTCATAAAATTTCATGTAGTCTGCCTAAAGTTTGACTATGGGTCTCAGCCTCTGCTTTGATACCTCAATCAGTGGATTCTTTCAGAGTCCACCTGTGGTAAGCTCCTGTCCTATTCCCTGTCTTCTATTGCTTTGGATATCTACCGCATTTTCCCTTCTGAATGAGGATTGATCATCTTCCCTAGGGTCTTCCCTGTTGTCCAGCTACTGCAGCAGTATAGATCTCAGTATGTTTATCCTCTATGTCTAATAACCACATCTGAGTGAGTATATACCATGTGTGTCTTTGTGCTTCTGGGTTACCTCACTCAAGTTGATCTTTTCTAGTTTCCATGATTTGCCTGTTAGAAATCTCCTTCAGCTGACAAACACCTTCAGCAAAGTGGCTGGATAAAAAAGTTACTCAAAAACATCAGTAGTCCACTTGTATACAAAATACAAAAGGGCTGAGAAAGAAACAACACCCTTTACAATAACCACAAATAACAAAAAGTAACTTGGTGTACTCTAAACAAATAAGTGAAAGACCTGTATGAAAAAAAAAATCTTATTGGATCTTAAAGCTCCTCATTCCCCACTATTTCATTCCTTTGACCTGTCTGCCTCATAGGAATGAGGATATTCTAAAGACATTTATATCTCTCCCTAAGGTGAACATCTAGTAAAACCATGAGCTCCATGAAATTCTAATTTACCCCTCGAATCTCTTTCTGTGAAAAGGCTGATTCCTCCACATGAGAAATTCTCTCCTACACAATCATTAACTCAATGTCTGAATACTTTGTGAGAGATAAAGGAGCTGAGAATGATAGACAGATTTAAGGATAGAAAAAAATAATTATATGGCTTGGTTAGATACTTGGTTGTGTGTATTTTGCCTTCCATCTAAAACTGTTAGGACCTAGAGGATATAATAGTTTCCTTATAACCTCATCTCTGGTCAAAACTACTGAATAAATATGTTAATATGTTTTCAGTTTTTATTAATAATTTCCTTCTGTCATTGTTTTCTCTCTTTTTTTATTTAAAAAGATAATCCCAGTATGTATCTCTGGTTACCCCGGAACTCACTATATCCTAGATATACCCACTTTCCCTCCAGAGTGCCTGCATTATAGGAGACATGTCACAGCTTGGCAAATCAGGTTTTTTTTAATTGGCTTATTGAGGATGAGTGGCTGAACCTGACTATATGATAATTAGAACATGGGCTATGTTCCTAACTCCAGTAACAGAAGAAAGCTCCCATCTAACGCAGCACTCCTGGTTAAAGTCCATTTCTGAACAATATTGCTTTCCTTTATCATCGAGTGTATTATAACTCATCTAAGAGTAGGGCAGAGTTCTATTTTCATTCTACAGAGAGTCAAACTGAGGCTCAAAGAAATATGTGGTTTTGTAATATAGTTAAGTGTAACTGCTAATCTTACTCATTACATCATTCTATTATGTCACTAAATAAAGTTGAAGCCACCTCAGCCAGGTATGGTGACATAAGGTACTTAGAAAGAATAGGCAGGAATTTCAGGGTTTCAAGGTCACCCAAGGAGTGAATGATCGGTGGTATAGTGGGAGACCGTCAGAATAAAGAGAGGCAGTTAGTAGCCCAGGCCAAAGTCCATAGTCTTCCCTGCAGCTGCAGATATTCAGAGCCATGGCACTAGCAATTGTTTGTTGAGATATTTACTGCTTTCTCTTTTCTATTCTAATGTTTCTTTTTCAAGGCAGCTTAGGTCACTTCAGGATCAGACTCCTGTTAGTCATTAATGAATGGAATTCTCCTGCAGGTGGAGAAATCAGCCTCAGACAGGGATTAACTCCCTCATTACATATCCAATGGAAAGTCTTCAGGCCTGAAACCATATAAACAGAACCAACAGAAATGGATTCAGGTTTAATTCATATATTTAAACATAATTGCTCACATACTTATAAGGAAAATTTGGAATGGATGAATTTGGGAAGGGATGAAGAAAGGATATGGAAAGGGGAAATTGATGTAATATATTTTAATTAATGTACAACAATAAATACACCCAACAGAAAAACTCAGCAAGTATTGTATATATATTTATAAAAAACTTACATATTTAATAGGAAAAATTGAAATGAAGAATATGGGAAGGGATGGAGAAAGGCCATGTAAAGGAGGAAATGATGTATGTATTTTAATTAACATGTACAAAAATAAATTTGAAATGAAAAGTGCCTAAAAAGATACCATAGCAGTGAAGATCACTGTGTGGTGTCACAAAAGACATAGGTTCCAATTCAGAAAGAAGTTCTTAGCTAAACAGCTCCTTAACTTCATTCCCAATGAATCTGATGCCTGCTTCTGGCCTCTACCTGTACTGTACACAGATACATGGAAAAAAAACTTCCATATATACATACATAAAATATAAATAAATCTTATGAAATAAAATTTCCTGTGATGATGTCATAGCCCTGAGATAGACTGCAGCCAGGGTGGTTGAAATAAACTTCTGGTCCTGCATAGAAGCAGCTGTATCTCTTTCTCTGAGCCTGCCTTCTCAGAGGCAAAAGCTGCCTTACTCTGAAGTAAGAGTTGCTCCCATGTTGAATTTTATCACCAGGATACCATTCTATTGCTCTCCAGGGAAATGAGCTTGTCATCTTTTTTATTAATTTAAATAACTTCTTCAATTAAAGGGTGGCACCATCACTCAGTTTTATTTACCCACTTGAATCATACAGTCAACTCTCAATTACAGTAAGAGGAAAAAGACTTGCATGTCATGCTCAGCATCTGCTTTTAGACTACAGTAAAAGGACTAGTTACTTTTGTAGATCCCAAAGAAAAATAGGGTACTCAAAGAGCTGCTGATTTCACTATTGTGAAAATGAACTTGTTGTGGCAGGGTGAGTGCTTTTGTAATTTCCCAAAAAGTAATAATTAATGTCAGATGAATGAAGACAGACCAGATTGGTGGGTGTACAATTGGGGAGGACAGCATTGTGGGGATCAGGATTCAGGTGAAGGAGGTGTGGGAGTGGTGAAAGATCCCACCCAGAATCCTGGGAAATCAGACTGAAGGTGCAGGTCTAACTTTATTGTCCAGTGCAAAAGTCTTTGAATGACTGAAAAGCCAATGAGACCATCCTATGGTCTCAAGCACCAACAAAGTTTGGTGCAACTATAAGGAAAAGTGTGTGGTGGCAAGGTCACCTTAGGAAACTTCTGTAAAAAAGGTGGAAGCCGTCCAAACCCTACTTTCAGATCTATTTTGAGAGTTTAATAGTGAGCTATGAGTCCCTAGGAGATGAACACTGTATGCAGTGGATACATGGATCTTTTGAGGATCCGTAGGAGTCACTGACATCACTTGCCATTCCATTTTGGGCCTCCAATAGTTTCATGTTGACACTCCCCTTATAGCATGATCCATTGAATATTGAATATTCAACCATGGAACTGTCCTTTGCAGATATGTCCAGTCCACAGACACATTTAAGTCAGCTCTGAGGCTTGAGACACAGGCCATTCACTATAGCTGTGTGTGTCAGGTCACAGATCTAAACAAGTAACATTGCACTCAGGATTAAGTTCATACAGTATTTTATTAATCTAGTTCCCTTTGCAAAGGAACCGCCTGATCTTTTTCAGTGTCAGTTAGGCAACATTTAATTGGAATTTCCTTACCATTCCACTACCAGCAGCCACAGTGGTGTGATTAAGGAAAATTCAACTCCAGGTACAAAAGAAATTTCTGAGCTGAAGAGGTTTCTCAAGTGTGCATGTGTTATGCAGGTAGATACAGCAGATTTCACATCTTGTGCCATTATCCATATGTCCAGGAAGCTGACATGAAATTATAGTTCAAAATTATTTTTGTGTGGGCATCACTGTGGCTGGGTTTGCTGAACTTACAAATAGGCTTGAGGAGCTGCAGATCCATAACCGACCTTTCTGATCATTTCCCTGTACAGAGATATGTATAGAACATGGGACCTCTCTGGAAGAGAAATAAGTAGTAGCTGGAGAGTCAGAAATTATTTTGTGTGAGTTGTGAAATTTGTGTTTGCTTGATTTCTGTGCACATACAATTGTAACATTGTTCAGGTTCACATTCTTCCTGTTTCCTTAGGTTGTTTAATGAAAACTTGAATATAATTTGGGACTTATGTTTTCTGTATTTTTGTCTTCATCTACTTATTCTTTCACTTATACTGTATAAACTTTTGATTATTTTAGTTTTAAGGAAGTACAGAAGTCATGTTGTACCAGTGTGTGTACAATGTCTTCATAGTCATAATGAGAATTCTGAGTTTTTTACATGGCACATGGCTTTTGAATCAGCTTTTCTGTAATAAATTGTTAGGAATTCTCTTTGGATTGTTTTTAATTCATGCTGCAAATTGAAAGTTCAGTCTTTTATCTTTTTCTTTTGAAAACATAGGTAAAGTGTTTGAAATGGGTGAATTTTATTATATTCATTAATTTGGCAAAAAACAGTAAGTGTGTGACATTTAAACTTTTGTCAAATGATGTTCAAGCTATAGAAAGTGTCCTTTTGGACAAAGTTCAGTGACACCTAATATATTCATATAATATGGTCACATAACAACCACAATGAGCAGAGTTCTTATAAAAAGATATAATTGCTATGGGTTAAAGCAATCTTCTCATTAGATTTTCTAGTCACATGTAATTGGTATTGACAAGTATCACAGTTCTCATTTTCATTGCAGTTATACTCATCATTGCCTACATATTAAAATTTCTCCTATGCTTGTTTACCCAGGATAATCTTGTGCCTCAAGAGGACATCATAATAAAAGAGTGAAGACAATAGCAACCATTAAAGGATTATACACTTATAAATGACTCTCACAGCCAGTGCTGTATTAGTCATGAGACACCATGTAATAGCAGCAAAGGCAGTATCAACCCACTTTTTCTCCCTTCTGATTTTAATTATTAGTGCACACGTTTTTTGTTTTTTTTTTCAGATGGATAGGAGAGATTCATCAATTTTGTCTACACTTCAGATGCCAATAGTAAATGACGGGCTGAAAGCACAGAGTCTAGTTTTCACAATCACCTTCAAAAGGTTTTTCTAATGTTCTTTTAGATGGTATGTGGATAAGAAAAAATAAATATCAAAATTTTGTAGCAAGAGTTGTTATTAAAAGGAGAAGAAAATGTGCTGTTACAGTAGATTATAAAAAATGCAGAAAGTTGCTTAACTTGGATGGTATGAGAGATTTCTGCCAATAAATCACACTGCATGCAAAACTACAAATGCGTTTAAGAAATAGACTGACATGGTTGAATGTAAACAATGATAATAAATTACAGTTGAACAAAAACATGATTTCTCAGAAAAATGACTGATTGCGTTTTTTCTGATTAAATATTCTCTATAGATGGAAAGATTTTCACTTTTGCTTTGGATAATGTGTTAAAACATTTAACATTTTTATACACACATTTCTTTATGTTTAATATATTATATAATAAAAATAGCTGTACTGGATTGTATTTCATATTTATTTCTACTTGAATAGTTATTCAAACACTTGGTTTCCTTAGAAAGAAAGAAGAGTATTCTTCTGGAATGAAATGTGCAGGAACTGCTGTAATTCCTGAATAAAAACCAGTGAAAGCCAACACCAGAAGATGACCTGAGTTTGTTTTCTTTTCTTTTTTTAAGTATTTATTTATTATTTATACAACATACTGCCTGTACACCAGATCTTACCATACATGGTTATGAGACACCATGTGGTTGCTGGGAATTGAGCTCAGGAACTTTATAAGAACAGCAAGTATTCTTAACCTCTGAGCCATCACTCCAGCCCCTCAATTTTTTTTCTTTGTTTCACTTGGCTGAGAGCAATGCTTCTCAATTCACAGATGTAGACATGCCTGAGACAGAACTTGTCATGAATTCCCATGTGATGTTCAGCCACTACACAAAAAGAACAAGAATTCTGTTTGTCAAAACCAGCTTTTCCTGTCATTACTATTTTGCTCTTCTTTGTCCTTTATTGCTTTGTCCATTCATTCTGCTATGTACACAACAAATTAATCCTGCTGCTGTGGTTTGAAAGCATAAGCTGATCATGACTTGCTACAGCTGGGATACAAAATGAATGAATTATAATTATTTTTAAAAATTAATTAATTAAAAAAAGATGGAATGCTTGTAGCTCCTTCTCCAGAACTATGCCTGCCATTCCTTTGTCATGTCCCCCACCATGACATAAACCTCTGAAAGTATAGTATAGGCTATCCCAAATTAAATGTTTTCTTTTGTTGAGATGTCCTGGTGTCTCTTTACAGCAATGGAAACTGTAACTAAGACTAAAGTTGTTACCAGGAGCTGGAGTATTGCTGTAATAGGCCTTATCATGCTTTCCTTGGAGGAATGTGAGTTTGGTAACTGTGGACTAGAAAAAGAGCTAGAGAAATGGAAATAAGGGAATAGTGACCTCAGTGTAAGACCCCATGCAGCCAAGCTTCCATTTTGTGAAAGTACTGCTTAGGCCATGCATGGTGCTATGCACCTTCAACACTGGTATTCAGGAGATAGAAACATGTTCATCTCTGAGTTCAGTGTCAATCTATGGAGCAAGTACCAGCAGAGCCAACCTTAATCATTGAAGAAAAGCATTGAAAAAAGGAAGCTTGTTCAGAATTCATTGAACAATGATTCCATGTTCCAGCCCCAGCAAGCAGCAGAACTCAGCAGCCTCAGCCAAGTGGTTCTTGCTTTAGATTGGAGAATAGAAGAATGTGGTTATATCATATTCCACAGTGCTAAGATGGCTCACACAAGAAATTCCAGCACTCAGGGAGGCAGAGGCACGTGGATCTCTGTGAGTTCGAGGCTAGCCTGGTCTACAAAAGCAAGTCCTGCACAGCTAAGGCTACACAGAGAAACCCTTTGTAGAAAAACAAAAACAAAACAAACAAAACAAAACAAAAGAAAAGAAACAAACAAATAAATACCCCAAACTTGCCATGAAAGCACAGTAGTGTAGTTCAAGTAAGTAAAAACCCAAATAGTTGGGTACCGTGAGAGATTTATTTTATTTATATCTTTTGACATAAGTAAACCTTTCTTTAATATGGACCATTTGAGGTGATAAATTCCCTCTTTAGGCTAACACACATATCTGGTGGCAGCCTACATATATAATGGACATTGAAGATGGTCAATCTGTCTCTTGTTCTGCATGCCTAAGCTCTGGCTAGTAACTTTTTTTTTTCACTGACATTAGCATCTACTTCTTTGGAATTCTGGAATATTCTGATAATCAGGAATCTTAGTTATCCAGCCAAACATTTTGAAGAGCTACTGGAATCAACTCTCCACAGCCTTTGAGCCATTCTTATAAAATAGTTTTCTACATACACAGAGAAATTCTTTCTATCAGTTCTGTTCATATAGAGAGCCTTTACTAATACAGATTTGTTTTTTTCCAGACCTTCCCATTGAGGAAGAAGTGCTAGCTGATACTAGTAGTCCAAAGTGTCATGTGTTTCCTGTTTTTTTCCCCCCTGAGTTGTCTCATACCTTCCCGGGGGAAAGTAGCTGCGGTTTATCTGACCCTAGCGTGAAATCACAGAACAAAAATCTCATTTCATTTTATAAAACTTCTCTCTAATTCTTAATATTCTTGTCACTCTGCCACCTGCAGGACAGACTGTTCACTCTGCGGCAGGTTGAATAATGGACCGAGTGGCATATATCCACCTTGATTACAGGAGGAAGAGAGAAATTGCCTACTGAGTGCTGTAAGACATAAGGCAGGCTAGGGGAGGACAGGCACAAATGATGATAAAATACAAATATCTGCAGGTCTGGAAAAAGTCTGCTCCTGAAAGGGAAGCTGCGCCAGGAATCACTGTACAGTTTTCATTTTTGCTCCGGGAAACTGTAACCCTAAAGGAGGTGCTCATGTCACTCAAGACTCACTGGCCAATCAGGACCCTGAGGACATCCCTCCAGTCAGCGGAAGAGGCAGGCTCTTCCTGATGCCATGCTCCTTGTTTGCAGTGTAGCTGAGCAGAGTTGAATGGTTTTTGTGCTGTGGTCTGAGCGTGGTTGTTGTGTGCTGTGAGGGGATTTCGGGCGAGTTCCAAAGTCGCAACATGGTGAGTGTGTGTTCGTTGCCCACAACCTGGTGGAGCAGGGTCTGAACCAGGACCTGCATGTAGGGTCCTTCCTGGGACTGGGTGGAACCTACAGCCGGGAGCCAGGGGAGTGATCCCTTGTCCTAATCTTCAATGCATTGAGGGCATTTGAACATCTTCACCGTATTGGGTTGGTGTGGAAGCCGAGAAATCTCTCTTCAGGAACAGAAAGTTAAAAGGAAAGCTTTATTTTAAGAGCTCAAGGAGGCGGCCAGTTCTGGATCTGAAAGGTCCCCGAGGGGGTGAGCTTTGTTGTATTTTTAAAAGGTAATATCCACAAAGCTAGGCGCCCTTGGTGAGTGTGGGGGTCATCCAATCAAAATTTAAAATTGTGGATTAAGCAAGGGAGTTTGTCGGAGGATGTGCTGATCCAGGACACCCGGGCTCAAGGCCTTTAACTATTTTCCAAAACATTAGATCTGGAATCCAAGGTCTGAATTTATCCCGCTAGAGGTTTGGTCCGTGGTTCAAGGTGATAAGGGAACAAAGAAGTGAGACATCTGTTTATAATGAGGGTTTTGTAGGTGATATATTTTTACAATTTAGGCACCTCTTTTCAGGTTAAAGTACGTTTAAGCAGTTAACAGATTATTAGGAAAGTGTTTCCGGGGGTCCAGTGGGAGATGGTGCTGCAAGCTTGGGAATGTGAAGTTATTTTAACCTTGCTAGTAAAATGAAAGAGCAAAACTTAAGAGTTGCTTGGGGAAGACTGCACTCTGGAGGCCGTCTCCTTACATATTATGGAGATGTATGTTTGCAAAGTATTTGCAGCAGGGACTTGAACGTAGAAATGTCCTTGGTAGGATGCAAACTCAGATAGGCCTAGTTTCTAGTGTCTTCTCCAAGTTCTGACCTTGGCATTTAACATGTAGGTATAAAATTCATTTGGAGTTAACTTTGTGGAGTTCGGAAATAACATACTTGTTGAGTAGCACTTCATCATAAAGCTGTGATGTAAAAGAGTAGAATTCTTGATGTGAAGGATTTACCAAGGTTTAGGAGATAGGAAGTCACTACAAATACAAATCAGGTAAGAGTTTGTTTTAAAATATCCCTGAGATAAGTAGCATGCCAGCCAAGCCTGTTAGAGATTAGGATGCCAGGAAATACGTGTTTGTTCCCGAGGTTTGTATACAAATTTGTCTTTAACCATAATCAAGGGGACAGCCCTGATTCATAGCAACTGCTGGCCCATCTCCATGTTCAAGAAGAGGCATCTAACAACCTTCTCAGGGCATTGCAGAATCTCAGCCAACATTAAAGCCTGGTGTGCCTTTACGTTGCAGTTTTCTTCTTGAGAAAAAGCAGTTCTGCCACTTGGGCAAGATATCTACTGACAACAATTTGAACAGGGTAATCACTATTGTGTTGAAGGCTGGCCTGACCAAACAGGGCTTTCCCTGAGGTCCTCATGTATAGAAAATGACATAACTGCTTCTCACACTCCTCAGATATACTTGGAAGTGCCAGTATGACCTATGGCCTAGGCCTTGGGTGATTTCCTCAAGATTCTGAGGTATAATAAAGTATCCCTCATTTTCTAAAGCCATATATATGTCTGGGTTAGATGTGGGGCAGAGCATTTCAGGAGGGTCTGCTTCAGATTCTGAGAACTTAACACTTCCCAAATATGGAGCAGAATTTCTTAGTTCCAAAGTCAATGTGGTTTTGGTAAATAATGTTCCCATTGTGCAGTATTTTTTTTTAATAGACTCCTCATGATTTTATCTCATTGTATGAGAGATCAATTCATAGATGTCTCCTGTTTCCTTACATTTCTTCCCTGGAAGTAATGTACAAGATGCTAGTTTTCTAAAAAAGCTTAGTTATGATAAGACAGCATGTACAAGACCTTCCCACTCCAACTTTTATACCTTATACTTTTCCTTTCATTTGAAACCTCAGAGACCTTCCACTTATGGCCCTGGCACTGAAAAATGACCAGCTGTATTATAGGTGCACAGGACATACATAGTTCTAGGAATATCTTTGCTGTGCAAATCTTCCATCTGCCTCAGTGGCTAGACTTGAAACCTGTAGTCCATATTGAAATTGTTTAATATATACCTGGGCCTTGAATTGAAAAGAGACATAAGGATGACTACATGTAGGGAAATCAAAATCTGTTCTAAGCTGTCTTCTCTTTTAGCATGATCTAGAGCTGGATACATGCTACTCTTAAAGAGATTTTTTTTTCCTAACTTAACGATTTAATTGTGTTTGGAGTACTTTCTCCCTGGGGATGCATATTAATTATAGAACAGCTGCATCTTCAGCCTTTTGGGAAAATATTTCTGAGAGAAGTTAGGTTGGATCAGTTCATATTGATCCCAGTCTGTTGCTCCCCAGAACAATGACCTGCTTTTCTCCTTGTTAAAATTCCTATATTCTTAATTTAAAGGCTGTTTCACCACAGACTTTTAAAAATTACTCATTTGAGTCAAGTAATGAGCTCAATATTTGTGTGCATGGGGAAGACTGATTGGAAAAATGAAGGTCAAATTTCTAGTAGTTTTCAACACTGCTTTATAATTAATTTTTTTTTCTAAACATTTTGCATTATGTTCGAAACTGGTGTCAGGATTGCATTGACTATATAAATAGCTTTTGGTAGAGTGGACATTTTCACAAGGTTATTCCTATAAAACCCTAAGCATGTGCAGTCTTTCCATCTTCTGGTTTCTTTTCTAGTGACTTAAAGTTTGACTTGTATTTGTTAGGTGCATTTGACTTATGCTGTCTTTTAATTCCACAGTTCCTCAGATTAGTTTATTTAGAGATAACCAGTTTATTGGCAGAAGGGATTTTTGATTATCACTCTTTTGGAGTAAATCTGTTGTCTGTTGTTTCACATCTGTTTTCTTTTATGAAACTGAGTGCAGTTATATATATATATATATATATATATATATATATATATATATATATATGAATTTCTTTTTTTTAAATGCTAGGATCTCTCTGTGTAGTGCTGCCTCTCCTGGACTTGCTTTTTAGACCAGGATTGTCTTGAACTCACAGCAATCAACTTCCCTCTGACTCCACGTGTGCTGGGATTATGTAAAGGCATGCGCTGCAACCACCATCCAGCTGATTGTATTATCTTTTGCTCGATTTTTCTTTACTGAGTATGAATTGCTCCTCCCTTAAATATATTGACTACTTTTGGCTTTCAGTATGTTTTGTCAGGCAATGGAATATCTGAATACATGGTAGTTTTCTGGCTCCATTTCCTCAGAATCTTATCGAACCTATTACCACAAATAAGTGTCTGCATTTAGTGTTAATGGGAGGTTCTTAGAGGCAGCAACCATATGGATTCTGTTTCTTATTCAGTCTGATAGACTGTATTTATTGAGAAATTGAACCCAGTAACATAGTTATTTTTGAAAGATGTGTATTGATTCTTCTCATTTTCTTGATTTTATGTTGTTTTCTTGGATCTATTTGATAAATAAACATTGTAAGGGCAATGTTTTTTAACATATTGTGAAATCTTGCATGTATTTATTCTCTTAAAACTGATGCATTTCTCTTAATTTTCTCTGTAGTGCTGTCTTTGTACATATATGCTCTTTTAATATTTTTTTTTACTAGAAAAGCTTATTCCTCCTGCAGTTTTAATACATTCCTTTGCTGACTGTAACATCAGGACTAAAAATTATGATGTTTCAGGAGTTATAGTATATTTCTGATTTGCTTCTGAGGTTAAAGTTTATGTCAAACAGTTTTGTATTATTCTATTGGGCTTGCCACATTTGTTAGTAACCTGATCTTTCTCAATGCAAATTTTAATACCATTTTTTTAAATTTTCTGTTTCTAATGGTTTAACTGTAATACATTTTTAAAATCCACATCAATCTCTCTTTTTCTGCTATGGCAGGGTTCCTGTGTGCAGTGTTGGATCTGGGACAGAAGCAGAATCCCTGTTTTCTTTATCTCTTAGGTTGCCAGGCAAGTGACCAGGAAGGATGATTGAAAGGAAAAGAAATAGGGGAGGGAGCCCAGGTTTTTTCTCCAGGATTAGGGACTGGCTATATATACTACTGCTAAGGAGGAAAACTAAAACTAAACACATTTTTTCTCTGACTGAAAATGTAAAAAGCAGCTTCTAGTTGAAACTGCAAGGGGTTGTTATAAAGGGCCCTTTGACTTGAAATTAACACCTGTGCAGGAACAGGCCTCTGAGGAGGCCTCCTCAGTTAGTGACATAGACATCCAAAGTGAGAGCTGAAAATTCCAAATTATCTGATACTCTTCCTGAACGAGTCATAGATTTCCTTGATAATTACTATCTACTGTGGGAAGAAGCTGCTCAGATGAGGGTTGATACAGTTGATACAGTTGATACAGCTGTGTGTCATTAGGAAACATTTTATCTCTATATCAATTTAATAGGTTAATATTAGTAGGTTTTCTTCTAGGGCTCATGATTTATCTGCTCTCTGGTTCGTGGCCTTAATGACAGTATCAGGCATGGGTTCCATTTTATGGAAAGGGCATAAAATACAATTTAAAAAGTAGTTGGACACTTCCATAACATTTGTGCCACAATTTTACCAGTGGGCATAACTTTCAGCCTAGTCATTATTATAGCTTGCATAGTTCACATTTTGGTAAGACTGAATATTACATTTCTTATCCAGTATTGTGCATAGAACCTTTCTGCAAAAGTAACTTTTTCACCCTGGGTAAGATGATTAGTCCTCACTCACAAAGGCAAATGGGAGAACGACATTGGAAGAAGGAGAAAACAGGGAACTGGACAGGAGCCTCTGAAAGAGAGCCACAAAGGGCCTCTAAAAGTCTCTGCCCAGCAGGGTATCAAAGCAGATGCTGAGACTCATAACCATACTGTGGACAGAGTGCAGAGAATCTTATGAAGGAAGGGGGAGATATTAAGACCTGGAGGGGACAGGAGATCCAGAAGAAGAGCAACAAAACCAAAAACATCTGGTCACAGGGGTCTTTTCTGAGACTGGTAGACCAACAAAGGACCATACATGGAGATAACCTAGAACCTCTGCTCAGATGTAGCTGATGGCAACTCAGTCTCCAAGCAGATTCCCTAGTAAGGGAGCAGGGACTGTCTCTGGCATGAACATGGTGGCTGGCTCTTTGATCACCTGCCCCTGAGGGGCGATCAGCCTTGCCAGGCTACAGAGGAAGACAATGCAACCAGTCCTGATGAGACGCAATAGCTAGTTTCAGACAGAAGGAGAGGAGGATTTCCCCTATCAGTGGACTTGGGGAAGGGCATATGAGAAGAGGGAGGGAGAGTGGGATTGGGAAGGGATGGAGGAGGGGGCTACAGCTGGGATACAAGGTGAATAAATGAATTAAATAAAATTAAAATAAAAAAATAATAGACTCATTGGTAAAGAAAAGCAGTATTTTTCATAGTTGCAAGATAGTGGAGTTTAAGGGTTAGAACAGTGAAAAAAGAGGCTAACTATTTGATCCTTGGGGTAATAGCATATTTGGATAGAAGGCAAGAAATGTATGCACAGCTAAGTAAGGCTACTCTCCTGTTCCCTGTCCTCTCCCACTTCTGAGGTCTATCCTGTTTGCCCTTCTGAATGAGGATTAAGCCTCTTCCCTAGGGTTCTCCTTGTTGTTTACCTTTTTTAGGACTATGACTTTTACTATGTTTATACTATATTATATGGCTAATATCCACTTATAAATGATTATATACCATGTAAGGCTTTCTGCTTCTGGATTACCTCACTCAGGATCATCTTTTCTAGTGCCATCCAGTTGCCTGCAAATTTCATGATTTCCTTGTTTTTAATGGCTCAGTAGTATTCCATTGTGTAAATGTACCACAGTTTCCGTATCCATTCCTCAGATGACAGACAACTAGGTTTTTTCCAGGTTCTGGAATAAAGCGGCTATGATCATAGGTGAGCAAATGTCCTTGTTGTATGGTTGAGCATCTTTCAGATATATTCCCAGGAGTGGTCTAGCTGGATGTTGAGGTAGCACTATTGCTAATTTTCTGGGAAAGCACCAGAATGATTTTCAAAGTGGTTGTATGCCGGGGCCAGCTGGGCAGAGACGAACGGTTCTTGAGTCGGGTGTGAGGATTAATATTAATAAAATAAACACACAGCACACAGGAAACTTTTTAAAGGTCCAGACTCGACAGCTTTTGCAAAAGGCAGACTGCTGCAGCAAGCAACAAGTCTCAAGTGTTGCCTCATCCTCTGCCTCCAGCCTTCTGACCACTTTATTTTTTGAGGAGTTACTTTAGCCAGTAAAACATCTCAGAACAATAGGTTAATTTGCACAAGGAGCCTGAGGAAGAGGTGTAACCCTCACAAGCTATCCCACCTTTTGTCACAAACAAAAGGAGATGGACTTGCAAGTTCTCCTCTGCCATTAGTAAAGGCCTGCTTAAAGCCATCTCTCTGCCGAGATTTAAATATCAAAGCAGGCCGCTGAGTCACGGCTCCCGACAGTTGTACAAGTTGACATCCCTCCAGCAATGGAGTAAAGTTCCCCTTTCTCAACAACCTCTCTAGCATGTGTTGTCACTAGAGTTTTCGAACTTAGCCATTCTGATGGGTGTGAGGTAAAAACTCAGGACAATTTTGATTTGTATTTCCCTGATGACTAAGGATGTTGAACATTTCTTTAAGTGCTTCTCTGCCATTCAGTATTCCTTTGTTGACTATTTTCTGTTTAGCTCTGTACCCAGTTGTTAAAATTGATTATGTGGTTCTGGGGTGTTTAACTTCTTGAGTTCTTTATATACTCTGGATGTTATCCATCGGTCAGGTGTACGTTTGGTGAAGATCCTTTCCCAATCTGTAAGCTGTCATTTTGTTCTGATGACACTGTCCTTTGCTTTACAGAAGCATTTAAGTTTTATGAGGTCCCATTTATTGATTGTTGCTCTTACAGCCTGTGCTGTTGGTGTTCTTTTCAGGCAGCTATTTCCTGTGCCAATGAGTTCAAGGCTCTTCCATAATTTTTTGTCTAAGAGATTTAGTGTGTCTGGGTTTATGTTGAGGTCTTTGACCCACTTGGACTTTAGTTTATGCAGGGTAGTAAATATGGATCTATTTGCATTTTTCTACATGTGGACATCCATTTCACATAGCACCATTTGTTTAAGATGCTGTAATTTTCCATTGTATGGTTTTGGCTCCTTTGTTAAAAAGCAGTTGTGTAGGAATGTGGGTTTATTTCTGGGTCTCTGATTTTATTCCATTGAACAAAACCCTATTTCTATGCCAGTACCATGCAGATATTATTGATATTTATCTATAATATGTCTTTCTTTCTTTTTGTATTTATTGCAATTTATTCACTTTGTATCCCAGTGGTAACCCCTTCCTCATTCACACCCAATATGCCCTCCCTCCCTCTTCTCCTCCCATGCCTATTCCCCAGTACACTGATAGGGCCTTTTCTCCTTCCCTTCCATCTGACCCTAGCCTATCAGTTCTCATTTGGACTGTCTGCATTGTCTTCCTTTCTGGCCTGGCAAGGCTTCTTTGCCCTCAGGGGGAGATGATCAAAGAGTCAGCCACTGAGTTCATGACAGAGACAGTCCCTGTTCCCCTTACTAGTGAGCCCACTTGGAGACTGAGCTCCCTCTGTGGAGGAGTTCTAGGTTATCTCCATGTGTGGACCTTGGTTGGAGTTTCAATCTCAGAAAAGACCCTTGTGCCCAGATTTTTTTTGGTTCTGTTGCTCTTCTTCTGGAGCTCCCCTCTAGGTCTTTCTATCTCCCCCTTCTTTCATAAGATTCACTGCCCTCTACCCAAAGTTTGGCTATGATTGTCAGTGTCTGCTTTAATACCATGCTGGGTAGAGTTTTTCAGAGGCCCTCTGTGGTAGGCTCCTATCTTGTTCCTTGTGTTCACCCTCTTCCAATGTCCATCCCATTTGCTTTTCTGAATTAGGATTGAGCATATTACCAAAGATCCTCCTTCCTGCTTAGCTTCTTTAGGTATACATATTTTAGTATGATTATCTTATATTATATGACTAATATACAGTTTTAAGTGAGTATATAATATTTGTTTCTTTCTGCTTCTAGGATTCCTCACTCAGGATCATCTTTTTTAGTTTCTACCATTCGCCTACAAATTTCATGATTTCCTTGTTTTTAATTGCTGAGTATTAGCTCATTGTGTAAATGTACCACAATTTCTGTATCCATTCCTCAACTGAGGGACATCTGGGTTGTTTTCAGATTCTGGATATTACGAATAAAGCTGCTAAAAACATGGTTGAACAAATGTCCTTGTTGTGTACTTGAGGGTATTTTGGATATATGCTATTATTGGAATAGCTGGATCTTGAGGTAGCAATATTCCTAATTGTCTGAGAAAGAGCTGGATTGATTTCCAAAGTGGTTGTAGAAGTTTATATTCCCACCAGCAATAGAAGAGGGTTCCTCTTTCTCCACATCCTCTCCAGCATGTGTTGTCACTTGATTTTTTGATCTTATATTTATTTTATTTCTTGTTTTATTCTCTATTGAGAATTTTCTCTTTGTCTCTGTACCCCATTTTATAATTGGATTACTTGGCTTGTTGCTGTTTAACTTCTTGAGTTCTTTATATATACTGGATATTAGCTGTCTATCAGGTATAGGGTTGATGAAGATACTTTCCCAGTCTATAAGCTGTCATTTTGTTCTGATGATATTGGCCTTTGCTTTACAGAAGTTTTTCAGTTTCATGGAGTCCCATTTATTGATTGTTGATCTTAGAGGCTGTGCTGTTTTTCTGTTCAGGAAATTGTTTCTTGTGCCAGTGAGTTCAAGGCTCTTCCCCACTTTTTCTTCTGGTAAATTTAGTGTGTTTGGTTTTATATTGAGGTCTTTGATCTACTTGGACTTTAATTTTGTGCAAGGTGATAAGTATGGATCTATTTGCATTTTTTTACATGTAGATATACAGTTAGACCAGCACCATTTGTTGAAGATGCTGTCTTTTTTTTTTTTTTTTCATTGTATGGTTTTGGCTCCTCTGTCAGAAATCAGGTGTCCATAATTGTGTGGGTTTATTTCTGGGTCTTCTATTTGATTCCATTGATCTACCAGTCTATTTCTATGCCACCATGCAGTTTTTATTACTGTTGCTCTATAATACAGCTTGAAATCAGGGATTGTTTTACTGATTCTGGGTTTCTTGTTATTCAGTATGAAATTGAGAATGTTTCTTTCAAGGTTTGTGTTGGGAATTGCATTGAATCTGTAGATTGCTTTTGGTCAAATGGCCATTTTTACTATGCTAATCCTGTCAAGCCATGAACATGGGAGATCTTTCCATCTTCTGATATCTTCATCTATTTCTTTCTTTAGAGACTTTAAGTTTTGTGTTTTTTTTTCATACAAGTCTTTGACTTGCTTAGTTAGAGTTACACCAAAGGTACTTTATATCCTTTGTGGCTGTTGTGAAGGGTGTTGTTTCCCTAATTTCTTTCTCAGCCCATTTGTCTTTTGTGTACAGACGGCTACTGATTTTTTTTTGAGTTATTTTGTATACAGCCACTTTGCTGAATGTGTTTATTAGTTGTAGGATTTCCCTTGTAGAATTTTTGTGGTCACTCATCTATACTATCATAACATCTGCAAATAGTGATACTTTGACTTCTTCCTTTCCAAACCAAATCCCCTTGATCTCCTTTAATTGTCATATTGCTCTAGCATGGACTTCAAAAAGTATGTTGATGAGATATGGATAGAGTGGGCAGCCTTTTCTTGTCCCTGATTTCAATGAGGTTGGTTTAGGTTTCTCTGTGTTTAGTGTAATGTTGCCTATAGCCTTGCTGTACATTGACTTTATATGTTTAGATATGTGCATTATATCCCTGATCACTCCAGAACCTTAAACATAAATGTATGTTGAATTTTCTCAAATACTTTTTCAGGATCTAAGGAGAGTATCATGTGTTGTTGTTTTTTTTTTTTTTTTCACTTTGTTTATATGGTGGATTACATTGATAGAGTCCTGTATCTTGAACCACCTCTGCATTCCTGGGATTAAACCTACTTGGTCATAATGGATGATATCTTTGATGTGCTCTTGGATTTGGTATGCAAGCATTTTGTTCAGTATTTTTGCATGAATGTTCCTAAGGAATAGTGGCCAGAAATTCTCTTTCTTTGTTGGGTCTTTGTGTGTTTTAGTTATCAAGGTGACTGTGGCTTCATAGAATGAGTTTGTTAATGTTCCCTCTGTTTCTATTGTGTGGAATAGTTTGAAGAGAATTAGAGTTAGCTCTTCTTTGAAGATCTGGTAGAATTCTGTACTGAAACCATTTGTTCCTGGGAATTTTTTGGGTGAGAGACTTTTGATGATAGCTTAGGTGATATAGGACTACTTACTTTATTTACCTGGTCTTGATTCAGCTTTGGTAAGTGGAATTGATAAAGAAAATTGTACATTTTATTTATATTTTCAAATTTTGTGGCATATAGGTTTTGAAGTAAGACCTACTGATTTTTGGATTTCCTCAAAGTCAGTTATGTCCCCCTTTTCATTTCCTATTTTGTTGATTTGGGTAGTGACTCTCTCTTTTACTTGGCCTGGCGAAGGGTTTGTCTATCTTGTTGATTTTCTCAAAAAAAAAAAAACCACAGCTCTTCATTTAATTGTTTTGTTTCTAATTCATTAATTTTATCCCTGATTTTGATTATTTCTAGCCTTCTATTCCTCTTGGAAGTGTCTATTTTTACTTTTACAGGATTTCAGGTGAACTGTTAAGTTGCTTTTATGAGATGTTTCAAATTTCTTCTTGAAGGCACTTAGTGCTGTGGACTTTCCTCTTAGCACTGCTATTATTGTGTCCCATAAGTTTGGGTATGTAATATATCTTGAAGTCAGGTATGTAGATACTTCCAGAAGTTCATCTCTGGAGTCTGAGTACTCTTCCTTATGACAAGAGATGTCCAGGGAAACACGAGTGGGTGCTGGTTTTTCAGATAGAGCCAAGCAGGAATATGTATTTTGAAGGAAGGGCACAAGCACAGTGCCCAGAAGGGTGAGGCATTGGAAAGGATTTCTTTGAATGGTAAAGGGCATGAGTACCATTTTAGTTTTTGTTTATTTTCTTCTCTCTCCTTTTTTTGTGAAGCAAAAGTATTGTTTTGTAAAGAAATGAACCTCTGTAATGCCACAGTCCAAGCAAGTGAAAGATAAGGCAAAAGGTGACCTAAATATGTTTCCTCGAGGATATATATTTCACATTGCTGAGAGCAAAATTATAGGCTTTGCTTTTTGAAAAACCTAATAAATTTAGGATTCTTAAATACCTCTATCCCTCTTCCACCCACCACCCCTAGTTAGGAGAGAAAAACCGGTTTGTACAGACAAGGAGCTCAGACCTCTCCAGCTATTTAATGCTGGTTAGGGTTGTTGGCTTCTTTAGGATAATACCAGTCTCAGTCATCTGGATTCCAGAAGTCTACTCAAACAGCAAACAGCTTGGCACGATTTTTTATAATATATTTTATTTGGGTTATTATGCCTCTACTTCCCTTACAACCATTATTCCTTCAAACACCCCAACACTAGATAAAAGAGAAAGAAGGCTAGAGGGAAAAGAGATATTGGTCTCTTTAATAAAGCTGCTTCCTATGGATTATTGTGGTCAAGTTCTTTGGGGCAATACCTCTTAATCATGAGGATATTCAGCAGTCCAACAAACCAGCAATGACAAACACAGTAGCAGTGTGGGTGAAAAGCATCATGAAGAGCAGCATTCTTTCTTCTTCAAATACCCCAGGCCTTCTTATGGCTCTCGCATGTGTACCCTCTCCAGAAGACTCAGAATTAAACTATGTGCAGTTGGCAAAAACACATGTCTGCTAGAGCACGAGACAATCAGAATTAACAGCTGTGGACAAACTGAAGCAGCCTTGTGCTCCACACCTGGGGTTAAAAGAAAAACACATTCACATAACATGAGTAGGATTTTAAAGGAACATACATTTGTAACACAATTTCTGATTCTATTACTTTGGTTATTTTCTCTCTGTCTTTTACTTAGATTAGATAAGTACTTATTTAATTTGGATAAGGGTTTGTCTGTCTTGTTGATTTTTCTCAAAGAACCAACTTTTTGTTTCATTGGTTCTTTATCTTCTCTTTCTATTTTATTGATTTCTGCCCTCAATTTGATAGTTTCTTGATGTCTACTCCTTTTTTGTGTGCTTACATATTTTTGTTCTAGACTTTTCAGGTGTGTTTTTAAGTTGATAGTATGAGATCTCTCCAATATCTTTATGTAGGCCCTTTGTGCTATGAAGTTTTCTCTTAGCACCACTTTCATTCCTCATTGTATTCCATGAGTTTGCATACAGTATTTATTTATTTATATTGGATTCTATAGTCTTTATTTTTTTTCATTTGTTTTAACCCATTTTTCATTCAGTAGAAGATTATTCACTTACCATGAGTTTGTAATGTTTTTATGATTCTTTCTGATGCTATTTTTATCCTGCTTTAAAACATGGTGGTCTGACAGGATACAAGATGTTATTTTAATTTTCCATTAAGATTTACATTGTGTGTGAATATGTAGTCAATTTTAGAGGATGTGTAATGAAATGACGAGAAGGTATATTCTTTTGTGTTTCTGTAGAATGTTTTGTAATTCTCAGATAGATTTAGGTCCTGCTGTGGTAACATAGCTGAGCTCAGGTGGTGACATATTGCCTGACTGTTCTTGAATCTATTCCTATGCTGCTGTCTAGAGATCTGGATTTGGGGTGATTATAGGTCTAAGTGCTGTTTTTTTGGGTGGGAGTTTTGTGCTTGAGGTTCTGCTAGCACTCTGAAGTTCCAGAAAGTGTGTTGGCTGGGTGTTGATATTTTAATGACCTGCTTGGCATGTATTCACTGTGTTATGTTTGCTGGGATGGTATGGAGGGAGAGGTGCAACATGTGTTCAGTTGGAACAGTAGGGAAGATCCTGGAATTGGGTTTGTGGTAACAAAGATAGTGAGGAAGATTTCTGGTATTCCACCTTGGTCTCCATGCAAGTATGGCCTATGGTTGAGCAGAGGAGTTGGGGGTGAGATTACAGAAGCAGAACAGAGATTGGGAGTGTGTAATCTACAGGACACAAGAAAGGGGAAGCTGCCACTGGTGTTCTTTGTAGTGCTAGGGGCAACCATGAGAATTGGGTCTTCTGTAACAGAGAGTGGGGAAAGCTCCACAGAAACAAGTAGGAGAATATCACTGAACATTTGTTTCTTCTTTGTGTGTTTCTTTGGGGGAACTTAAGAAAGCTTTTGGAGGAGGAACCTGTCTAGATTGGGGATTGGATTTGAGTGTCTATGATCTCAACCCAGTTCCTGGTGTTTGTGTCTACTGTGTTGTGATTGAAATTGATCGTTCTGACTCCTTGTTATGTTCTCATGCTTTCACTTTTATCAACTCTATCCCAAAATCATATAGGAAAGACTCAAAGCAATTGCTATTCAGTGCTAGGCTATTTTGGTATCCTGAGGTTTTTACATGTTTAATTTTGTTGTTTTTGGAGACCAAGTTTCTTTGTGTAGCGTTGGCTGTCCTGAATGTAGGTATGAAATTCAGCCAGGCTTCACACTTAGAGGTCTACCTCCCTCTGGCTGCAGAGGGCTGGGATCAAATGTAGTCCAATATGCACATTTTGTTTCGATATATAGGCTGATGGGCCTGGTATGTAGGGTCTAGTACATGTCAAGCATATTCTATTTTGCTGGTCTTCACATCCACACTTGAATTTTGATATTTGTCGGAGTGTATATTCTGTTTCTCAGGTTGTCATGTATTCATCACATTAACACTGCCTGTATTTCTGAGTCATTGGATTGTAGGTCTGTGACATTCTTCTTGCCTCCTGTGTTTGTTTTGTTTTGTTTTGTTTTAACGGGCGAATAAGGGTAGTATTTTGCCTGTATGTATGAATATGCACCTCTTTTGTACCAGGTCTTCCCAATAGTCAGCAGATGGTCTCAGAACTCCTGAATTTGGAGTAATGGATAGATGTGAGCTTCCATTTAAACACTGGCAATTGAGCCCAATTATTTACAGGACCAACAAGAGCTTTTCATTGCTGAGCCACTTCAACTGCCTTATGTTGCTTATTTCATCTGTCCATTTGTACCTGTTTGAACACGCATTCCCTTTTAATAAGTTCTCATTAATGTTACAGTTTAACCTGGGACACTTCAGGTTTCTGGAAGTTAGATATAAAACTGTAGTGAATATATAAACCATTGAGTTCTTTGTATCTTTCTTATTTGAATGATCTTTGCAGTGGATTCAGATCTTAAATGTACCTCTGGAAGTCATGAAACTTGTTTGAAAAGAAGGCCGGCATCCATCTTAATGAGATACACAGACTGAGTGCTAGCATTAAAGGCATGAGCCAATACGTCCTGCTTGCCCATATTTTTTGTAGTTAGTAATTGAGCATAGCATTTCTGTGATGTGCCATCTGTACTGATCATCTATTTTCTTGTTTCTCATTATGTCTTTTAATTGGCATTTCCTTTGAAAAGCTATATTTTATTCAAAGGGTCCAGAGATGACAAGGTGAACCTCATCATTTAGTTTCCTTCTAAAATGACTTGTCAATTACATCAATTCATTACATCAACGTCTATGTGAGGAGATAAGTAAGAGAAGCACTGGAATTATAGGAATACATTGTCTATTAAGTATACATATACAACATGCATTGCCATGCTTTCTGTGATACTCACATATGGGATATTTTAGAAATCAATAACCTATGAAGAAGTGGATGTTAATTTCACTCCAGAAGAGTGGGCTTTGCTAGATCCTTCCCAGAAGAGTCTCTACAAAGATGTCATGCTGGATACCTACAAACACCTTACAGCTATAGGTAAGACAGTGAATTTTCTTTCACTATTAAGAAAAAGAGGACATCTGTTGTTATTGTTTTTTGTTTTTTCTTATTGATGCTCTTATGAAATTTCAATTGGAATGAGGAAGAATAAATCACACATGTTTCTAAGATTCACTGAAAATAGTAACTTAAATTTTGCCTAATTTTGAATAATATGCCATACACTTTCTGGTATATATTTTAGGCTACAATTGGGAAGACCGTACTGAAGAACATTGTCAACATTTTAGAAGACATGGAAGGTAATTTTCTTGTGGAAACTGGTATAAATATTCCTGTGAAAAAAAATTTTAATGTGTCCCAGAAGTTTTAAATAAAAACAATAGAGAAAAAGCACTAGTTTAAGTATATTAAGGAATATTAAATTCTCCCAAACCCATTTTCCTCACAGTCAGGTGTCTGATTTATGTTTTCAAGGCATTTCTCTAAGAAAGAAGATGATGAAACACTTGCTTAACAGATATTGCTGTGAAAAGGACTTTAATTCACATGTAGTCATTGCTGTATCTGAAGACTACTGCCCCTGTCTGCTGCCCTAGACCTGGGCAGGGCAGCTTCTAGGTTCCATACAATCTATCTTAAGCATAGAAGATTTTCAGCCTCTGTGAATTACTGCTTAATATGCACACCCTTTCTTTCTGAGCACATAGATGGCTGATTCAGTTCAGCTGTTCTGGCTCAAACTCCTTTCCTAGCTAACTTATTAAATCTGGCTTTTCTCCCATCCTCTGAATTGCTTTGTTTGGCCTCAAACTAACTCCAGCAGTCTTTTCTAATCTTCAGGCTCTTATTTTCCTGATCATTTGATCTTCACCTTAGTTCTCTCCAACCTGTCTTTCTTTTACTGTCCCAGAAAAACTGCCTCCTCTCTCCATGCTGTGTCCCTTAAGGAGCTTCATTTCCTCTCTATTTCATGAGAGATGAATGTATCCTATTCTGTCAAATATTTTTCTGAATTTGTCCCCTTTTCTGCCACTCACTTAGATATTGCTTTCAAACATGTGTGCTTCCTTCTCCCAACTATTTTTACACCCATTGTTTGAGATTAAACACATGTATCACCATGCCTGAAACTAAGCTTTTCTTTACTGGACATTGCTCTATACCAGGCTGGCACTGAAGGCAGATCTTCTTGCCTCTGTCTACTGGATTAATGTATTGTTATATTCCAGCCAGATCACATAGACATAGAGGGTCTTCGGATGTGATCTTTTGCCAGAGCAACAAGTCTCTAAATCAAATTCCTCTATAAAAATCATTACTCATATCCACATTACAGATGCTCCGTAGAAATTCTAATCTCTTAAGTCTTATACAATTCAGATATTGGAAAAAGCAAGCTCATTAAATAGGTGATAATTTTATGTACAAAACCTACTCAAGAGCAAATATTCCATAGAAAAGCTGATGTGACTCAAATACTTGAAGTAAACTTGCTAAGTTTAGTTAGATGGAAAGGATGAAAGTCAAGAAAATTGTTGTGGAGGAAAAATGATTCCCATAGCACATGTCTTTGAAGACAAAATACAAACTGTGAATATGAGGATCTTCCATTTGTTACTCAAGTCATTTGACCATAAGGATATGAAAAGAAAAATCATACTTACCTCTCAGAACAAGGAGAAAATATGTAGTATTCCTTAGTTGGAATAGACTTCGTGAATGTGATGCAAGTTTACATTTAATTTATTAATAATCACTAATAATAATTAAATAATAATCATAAATAATAATCAGATTATTATTTAAACAGTTAAAGAAAATTCCCCATCTACCCAATAGCAGTGAGATTCCTTTAGGTCTCCAGCATCACTTCTTTGAAGAGATTCTTTTGGGATGGATCCAACGAAGCCCACTTTTCCTGAGTGAAGTTAACATGCACACCATCATAGGTTATTGCATTCTAAACTATTCTATACATATGTACAACAGAAACCATGAAAGTGACAACACTAAATTTATAATTATTCATGTATCAATTCATTATTAATGACAGAAACTCTAATGAAAGCAGGGGACAATTAATAAATTAAACTACTATGCTTAATTAGTTTTTGAAACTAATTGGGAATATAGCCACAGAAATCACATTAGAGATTACTAACCCTGTGGAAATTGTTGTGTTTACCCTAGTTCAGTTTCCACATGTAGTGTGACTCCCACTATAGGAAAATTTATGAATGCAGTCACTATTGTATAGATGAGTTCTAGTTCTTTTCAAATATGTGAAAAAACACTTATAGAAAAAGTACCCCCCTACCAGTGGACTGGTGGAGGAGCATGGTTGGAGAAGAGGGAGGGGGGATGAGATTATTAGGGAGCTACAGTTGGGATACAAGGTGAATAAACTGTAATTAATAAAAATATGCTCTTTAAAAGAGGAAAGAAAGAAAAAGGATGCTATAAGCAATCCATGTAATATGTTTCTTACCTCAAAGGTATCTTTAAAATGCAAAATTTCCACAATCAAGGGGGAAATTATAAATGTAAACAAAGTGATAAAACAGTAAGATGTAAGTCCTTTTTACATTTAGATCAAATTGTAAACTTAATTCACTGTAATGAATCACTGTAATGAATGTGAAAAAGCTTACACATATACCAATTATCTTTGCAGCCATGAAAAACCACATACTAGTGAGATCCCCTATGAATGTAATCAGTGTGGTAAAGCCTTTGCATGTCATAGATCTCTTCAAAGACAGGAAAGAATTCAGAATGGAAAGAAACTCTACAAATGTAATCAATGTGAAAAAGCCTTTTCAAGACATAGTAGTCTCCAAAATCATAAAAGGACACATACTGGAGAGAAACCCTTTGAATGTAATCAATGTGGTAAAGCCTTTGCAGATCGCAGTAACTGCCAGAGCCATAAAAGAATTCATAGTGGAGAGAAACCCTATGAATGTCATCAATGTGGTAAAGCCTTTTCACAACTCAGTAGTCTCCAAAAGCATAAAAGAACACATACTGGAGAGAAACCCTATGGATGTAATCAGTGTGATAAAGCATTTTCTCGTTGCTGTGATCTCCAGAGACATGAAAGAATTCATACTGGAGAGAAGCCCTATGAATGTAATCAATGTGGCAAAGCCTTTTCACATCCCAGTAGTCTCCAAAGGCATAAAAGCACACATACTGGAAAGCAGCCCTATGAATGTAATCAATGTGATAAAGCCTTTGCACGTTGCTGTGATCTCAAGAGGCATGAAAGAATTCATGCTGCTAAGAAATCCTATGAATGTAGTCAATGTGGTAAAGTCATTGCACATTCCAGTGACCTTCGAAGGCATGAAAGAATTCATACTGGAGAGAAAGCCTACATATGTAATCAATGTGGTAAAGCCTTTGCACGATGTTGTGATCTCCAGCGGCATAAAAGAATTCATAGTGCAGAGAAACCCTATGAATGTAATCAATGTGGCAAAGCATTTGCACATTGCAGTAACCTCCAAAGGCATGAAATAATTCATACTGGAGAAAAACCCTACAAATGTAATCAATGTGATAAAGCCTTTTCACATCCCAATAGTCTCCAAAAGCATAAAAGAACACACTGGAGAGAAAGCCTATAATGTAATCCATGTGATAAAGCCTTTGCACGTTGCTGTGATCTCCGAAGGCATGTAAGTTTTCATATTGGAGAGAAACCCTAAGACTATAAACAGTGTATTAAAGCCTTTGCATGGTGCATTGACCCTCAAACCATAAATAAATCATACTTGAGAGAAAACCTTATGAATATATTTAGTATGATGAAACCTTTGTACATTTCTATAGGTTTTATTATTGTGAATGAATCATATTGAAGAGACACCCTATGAATGTATTTAATATGGTAAATGAAAGTTTTGCATTTTCATCTACCATAGAGATGTAATGAAGTGATATAATCAGCAATCAATTGTATATCTCACTACATAGCTTGCTGTGATATGAATATATAATTTTATGTTCCATGATTCTGCATGTTCCTCTTAATTATCCATTTATGATTTCATCTAAAGTACTGCATTCTATAGGAAATATATGAAGATTCTAGATAATGTTACAGCAAGAATATTAATTTCAAAACCACTTCTGATGTGTGTGTGGAACATAATTATGGGTTTTTATGTCATGACAGATATGTAGAAATTGGGAGACAACTTTGTGCAGTCTCCTTTGTCTATCTTTGTATGATGACTGAGGTCAAGTTGCCAGGTTTGGACACCACAAATGTTCCCTACAGAACTGTTTTCATGATGCTCAAATAGGATTAGTTGAGATATTACATAAATAAAATTTCTTTTCACATTGTAAACATTTTCATGTAATAATTGAGGAAATCAGGGTGATTTGAATTAATTTTATTTGTAAATGAAAATGATCTGGAGCTCTATATTTTGGAATGTATTGATTTATTCCTAGGAGTAAACACTTGTTCATAACATATATGAGAACTACAAGTGAGTGTCAAAGAATTGTCTCAGTGGGTAAAGTTGGTTGCTGCTAAGCCTGATAACATGACATCAATCTCTGGGAGATTCATATTATTCCAAATTTTTCACTTATTTCTACATTTAAGCTATGGCATATGCACACTCTCACACCAGCGTATACAGAAATTCTTTGTAAATCTAAGTCAGGACCATTGAGGTCACCTGAATCAAATAATTGCCTGAGTTTCATCTCTAGGACCCACATTGGAGATGTAGATGATAGTCTGCAATACACTGTCCTCTCACTGCCACATACACAGGTACTTACATGCTAACAGAGTGCAAACATTTTAAAGGATGAAATTCACAAAGCTAAGAAAAATAACACAAGAGAACATATGAAAAGATTTGACAGACTAAATTATTGCTATTGGATTTCAAGATGTATTTCTGTTCATTGAAACTATGATGGTTCCTTTTTTAATTAATGTCCTGGTTTTGATTTGGAAAATGAGTGGATTTTTTTTTTCATTCATTTTGCAGTTCAAAGACAGGTCATTTAAAAAATATGTCTCAATTTAGCTTACTGGTGAATGCCTGTAATCCCAGCACCTGAGAGACATTGGCAACCCAATCTGAGTTTTATACCAGTGTGGTCTACATAGTGAATTTCAGACAGCCATGGCTATGTAGAGATATCCTCTCTCAAAAAGATCCTAAAATGAAAGAGTATATCTCAAAGCATGGAAATGTTTCTGATATAATCTTCCTGAACATTGATTTTAATAAATATTCTTGTTACATTTACTCACATTAAGAGACCTGTGTTAATAATGAAAATAGGAAACTGTCCTAAGTCCAGTCACAGAGGGAAAGAAATCCATTGAGCCCTTCAGCAGCCATCTAGCAGGGATACATAACCTTCAAGTGATAGGAGACCAAAGTATTAATGGAACATCTTCATCCTCTCTATTGTAATGACATGTTTGGGAGATAGAATGTTAGTAGTTCTGCTCCTCTTGCATGCCCAAATTTGGTTCCTAGAACCCACATCAGATGGCTGAGAATAATGTATATTTCCAGGTCTAGGGTATCTGATGAATTCCTCTGGCCACCTAGGGCACCAGCTATGAAAATGGTGAAAACACACATGCATATTTGACTCCACATTGTAAAAGAGGTTTTCTTAATGTATATGTTATTTTTATTAAAATTCATGTAATTTAGGTACATAAATTTTATTGCTGTGTATCCCAAGTGCATGCAATGTATGAGATGAGGCAGAAGATCGTGTCTCCTCCATGTGATTAGAGTTACTGGCAATTGTGAGCTGTGGCTTGGATGCCTGACATCAAATCTAGGTCATGTGGAAGAGCAGCCAGTGTACCTAGGGACTGAGCCATCTATTCAGCTCCATAAACATGTCATTAATAGCAGTAAGGTAGGAAAAGTTGATCTTCAGTTCATTTTTAACTCAGCCCAGATGACCCAGAAGAAAAAGATTGATAGCTTAAGGAATTTAGGATTGGTTTTTAAAGAAGTTTCTAAGCCAAAATCTCCATAAAAATATGGAAGTATCCAAAAATGATCAGGACAGAACTGATAATACCAAATGATTAAAAAGTGCCTGACCACTTGACCAAAGCCACAAGACTGAGTTTATCTTGCATGTGTTAAATAGGCAGCAATGGGAGCCCACAAGAACGCATGTCAAGACACATACCCCTGCTTGAGATTGTGACTACTGTAAAGAAAGAAAATAAACTTGAAGACATGAAGACTAACTTTTCTGAAACAGATTGCATTCTGCTTCCCTGATGCCTGCAAAACATTCAGTTAGGAGCCCAAGATGGAGACTCTATAAGTTGTAGAGGTTGTGGTCAGAGGAACCTGAGGGTCAAACTATAAGGCTGGAAAAATCAGGTGTTTATAAAGACCTGTGGAAAGTGGAGGAATTATTAAGGAGGGAGCTTTGAATGTTAAAGTGTTACTTTTACACAAGGAATACTACTCAGCAATTAAAAACAAGGAAATTATGAGGTATCCCAGAAGCAGAAAGATACACATGGTATATACTCACTTTTAAGTGGTTATTAGACATGTAATATAGGATAAACATACTAAAATCTGTACACCTAAAGAAGCTAGGCAAGGAAAAGGACCCAGGGAAAGATGGTCAATCCTGATTCAGAAAGGCAAATGGGATAGACAACGGAAGAAGGTGAAAACAAGGAACAAGACAGGAGCCTACCACAGAGGGCCTCTAAAAGACTCTACCCAGAAGGATATTAACGCAGATGCTGAGGCTCATAGCCACTTTGGGCAGATTGCAGGGAATCTGGTGAAAGAAGGGGAGATTGAAAGACATAGAGAGGTCTGGAGCTCTACAAAGAGAACAACAGAAGCAAAAATATCTGCACTCAGGGGACTTTTCTGAAACTGATTCTCCAACCAAGATCCACGCATGGATCCTAGAAACCCTGTACAGATGGAACCCATGGCAGCTCAGTCTCCAAATGGGCCTCATAGTAAGGGGAACAGGGGCTGTCTTTAACATGAACTCAGTGGCTGGCTCTTTGATCACCTCCCAATGAGGTGGGGCAGCCTTACCAGGCCACAGAGGAAGACTAGGAATTGAGAATTCTGAGTTTTTCACATAGTACATGGTTTTGGAATTAGTTTTCCTGTAATAAATCATTAGGAATTTTCTTTGGATTGCTTTTAATTCAATCTTCAAATTGAAAGTTAATTTTTTAAATCTTTTTCTTTTGAAAAAAATATGTTTAATGGTGGTGTTTATACTTGTTTGAAAGGGTAAAATATATCATTATATAATCATTAATTTGACATAAACCATAAATACATGCCACTGAAGATTATTTGATATAAGGTACAAAGTAATACAAAGCGACTTTACTGTTGAGTTCAGTGACACAGCATACATTAACATGGTCACATAGCAACTACATTACGTAGAGTTCTCATAAAAGGACAGAATTGCTGTGGATTCATTAGATTTTTCCATGCACATGAAATTGGTATTGTGAAGTGTCACAGTTCTCATGCTCATCGCAGTTATATTCATAACACAGCCACAGAAGACATGGCACAGACTTAGAAAAGCCCCATTGACCCATCCCATTTGACGGTCTAGTCAAACAGGGTCTACCTGAAAGAGGGAGTAGAAATGGGGGGACAGAGAGGCGAATGGTGACCAAAACAGGCTTTTTGAACAAGGTCTTAGTTTACTGAATGTGCAAACAACACTTATAAAGCCAAGGGTACAAGAAAAAATTTTTTTTCACAGTAGCCACACATCTGCACCACCTGGCAAGGCATCCAAGAAATTCACTCAAGGTTACACAGAGTTTGCTGTCTGGTTCTCAGGGTTGTAGGGAGCTTGCTATCTACTTCTCAGGCTCTGAACACCCTGCTTGCAGAGACTGCCAAGACTGTCTCTGAAAAATGGAACTTAGTTAAGATCTGCATCTGCTAAGGCCAGGAGGCAGAATTCCAATTACCAGACTCCTTCACCCCATGTTTGATAATTATGTCTCTGTGATATTCCTGAAAATCTAGGCAGTATAATATATGGGTCCCCCATCACCTTAGCTTCAATTTAAAGCAGATATTCTCTTGGCACTCCCAAATATTCTGTACCATCAAGTCACAGGACAACTTTTCTGGCTCAGTTGGTGGTGAGGTTTTTCTTCCCATTGTGTGTAGAGAATTTTCTTTCCCCCAAGAGGCTGGAATATAGGGTTGAAGACTCCAAGCCTGTACATGCTCATCTTCTGTATATTCAGCAAAGCTCTGTGGAAATGGCCCTCAGCAATGGGGGCCTTTCTCAGTTTTTTACTACCATCAGCTTGATTTGTTTAGGGATATCTACAGGGCCAATGAACCAAGACATCAATTGATTGTAACACAATTCCAGCACTGAAAACCCTGTCTGACCATAAAAGATGGTCAGTTCAGACTCTGTATCCTTTGTTACTAGGACTTTTTACTAGGGATGCAATCATAGACTCCATGAAGTTGCCACAAAACTTTTTTTTCCACTCTAAGCAGCAAAATTCTCCTGATTCCAGCTGTGTCTTCCTGTAGCTTTTCTCTCCCTCCATTATCTGATGTTTTCTGCTCCAGCATACCCACAGCATCTATTCTTTCTCTCCTTCCCAGAGAGCTCCAATTTCTACCATCTTGTTTACCTAACACTCTGGATCTGTGGAATTTTAACTTGAAGCAGTGTGTCACTGTGGAGGCAGACTTTGAAGTCTTCTATGCTCAAATAAGTCCATTTTCACAGTCTTTTCTGCTTCAGATCAAGATGTAAACCTCGTAGCTTCTCCAGAACTATACCTGCCTTTACTCTGTCAGGTTTCCCACCATGACAATAAAGCAGTAAACCTCAGAAAAAAGACAGCCAAAATTAATGTTTTATTTTATAAAAGATGCCGTGGTCATGGTGTCTCTTCAAAGCAATGGAAACTAACTATGAATGAAGTTGCTAGCAGGAGCTGGGGTATAGCTGTAATAGTCCTTTCCATGCTTTTCTTTGGAAGAATGTGGATTTTTGTAAGTTTGGATTAGGAAAATAGTTGAAGTGGAATAAAGGGAGTAGTGACCTCAGGGGAATACTCCCAGTGGCAAAGCTTCCATCATATAAAAGTAAAGCTTAGAGGCCATGCATGGTGGTATATACCCTCAACATCAGCACTCAGGAGAGAGCAGAATATAGGTTTCTGAGCCCAAAGTCATATATGGAGCAAGTTCCTGCAGATCCAAGCTTAATCAGTGAAGAAAAACATTGGAATAAGGGAAGCTTATGTAGATTTCATTGAACATTGGTCCCAAGTTCCAGCCCCAGCAAGCAGCAGAACTCAGCTGATTCAGCCAAGTAGTTCTGGCTTTAGAGTCAATAATAGAAGACAACGGTAGAATAATAATAGAGGTCAACTTTGGAAGAGTGGGGTAATGTCATTATTCCCTGTGCTGAGATGGTTCACACAGGTAATTCCAGCACTCAGGGAGGCAGAGGTAGGTGGATCTCAGTGAGTTCAAGGCCAGCCTGCTCAAAAAAAAAAAACCAGTCCAGTACAGCTAAGGCTACACAGAGAAACTCTGTCTAGAATAACAAAAAAAAAAAAAAAACAAAAATGATTTAAAAATGAAATAAAATAACTGTATTTCAAGTAAATAAAACCCAAATAGTTGGGTATTATAAGGGAACTTTTTAATTTATCTTTTGGAGTAAGATAAATTAAAAATATTTAGTAAGATAAACTAAAGATATTTAATTTATCTTTTCTTTGATCTGGACCTATTGAGGTGATGAGCTCCCTCCTTAACTTAAGCCACATATCTCATGGTAGCCTAAATATATAATGGAAACTGAAGATGGTTAATCTTTCTCTTGTTCAATGTGCCTTAGCTCTGGCTAGCAAGTTCATTTTTTCACTTCCATTAGAGTTTACGTCTTTGGAATTCTGGTGTATTTTGATGATCATGAAGCTTAGTTATCCAATCAAACGGTCTCAACAGCTACTGAATTCTTTAACTCTGCATGGTCTTTGAGCAATTCTTATAAATTAACTTTCTACATACACAGAGAAATACATTCTATCAGATTTTTTCATGTAGAGAGCCTTTTCTAATATAGCTTTGTTTTTTCCCCACTTTTCCATTGAGATACAAGTGCTTGCTAACGTGGTGCTCAAAAATATCATGTGTTTCCTGCTTTTTGCCCCTTGGTTGCCTCAGACCTTCCAGGGGGAAAGTAGCTGCAGTATATTTGACAGTAGCGTTAAATCACAGAACAAAAATCTCATTGCATTTTCTGAAATCTCTGTTTAATTCGTAATATACTTGGGACCCATCCACTTGAGGAACAGATTGCTCACTCCCCTGGAGGTTGAATAATGTGCTGTGCATCCATCCACCTTGATTCCAGTAGAAGAGGGAATGTGCCTACTGAGTGCTAGAAGACAGAAGGTAGAGAGAAGGTAAGAGAGGACAGGTACAAATGATACTGAACTAAAAATCTCTGAGATCTGGAAAAGGTCTGATCCTAAAATGGAAGCATGGGCCAGGAATCACAAAGCCTTGTCTCTTGGGTACACTCTAACCTTAAAGAAGGTGCTCATGTCACTCAATACTGACTGGCCAATCAGGACTGTGAGGTCATCCCTTCAGAGGAAGAGGTGGATTCTTCCTGGTGCCATATTGCACATATGCTCTGTAGGTGAGCAGCTTTTAAAAGCTGGTGTCCTGTGGTCCATTTGAGGCTTCTGTGTGCTGTGAGGATATTTCAGGCGAGTTCCAAAGTCACATTGTGGTGAGTTTGTGGATACTGACCCCAACCTATGGAACAGGAGGCTGAAGAGCAGGACCTGCTTTATTGGGTATTTCCAGAGTCTGGTTAGGAACCTACATGAAGTCACAGGAGGGATCACTTGTCCTAGCCATGACCATAGCAGGGATATTTGAATATTTTCACTGTATTGGGTTCTGGATGGAAACCGATAAATCTCACTTCAGGAATAGAAGATTAAAAATCAAAGCCTTATTTTCTGAGCTCAGGGAATCATATAGTTCAGGATCGTCTAGTTCTCCCAAGGGTAAGCTATTTTTGATATTTAATATTTTTGGCTTAGCACGGGAGTTTCTGTTGGAGGCTTGGTCTAATCCAGCATATTTCACCTCAAGGCCTTAAATAATTTTCCAAGATATTCGGTCTGGAATCGAAGGTCCTTAATTTATATCCCTAGACATTTGGTCCAGAGCTCAAGGTGATAAAGGCATGAAGAATTGGGTCCCTGGTCTGGTTAAAAGTGAGTGGTTTGTGGTCAAGTTTTTTTTTTAACAATTTAGGCACCTCCATTAAGTTAACAGCAAGTTTAATCAGTTAACAGATAATTGGGAAAATGTTATAAGGAACCCGGAGGGAGATGGCTCTGCAAACTTGGCAATTTTCAATATCATATGGGAAAACAATAAACGCAGAATTGACAAAACAAGCCTGTACAGGAAAATATTTTCTAGAGGTTATCCTCATCCCAGCTCTCAAAGCTGTACTTTAGAGCAATAGTAATAAAAAACAGCATGGTAATGGCACCTGTACTTTAAATCTTTAAGGGGTGTGCATTTACTTATTAGTTGCTGGGAGCCAAAGCTATTTACTGAAGCCTAAGCCAAATGGTAAGCCAAAGCTATTTACTGAAGCCAAAGCCAAATAGTGAGCAAAGGTCATTTAGTGGCAACATAAAGCTATTTAGTGAAAGAGTTATTTAGGATCCTAAGTCATGGGTGATAGATTTATGAGGACATCTGTCTGTCAGTTTTAGAGCATCCATGAGAAATCTTAAGAAAACATCCTTACGGTATCTTGCAGGTGCAATATTCAAGCCATGGAAGCACTCTTGCTGTCTCTTGCAACAGTAATTAAGCCTTCCCCCTTTCCTGCCTTCTCCCTATATAAGTCGGGCAAAAATTTCTAATAAATGAGGCTTTGATCAGACAAGAAAACTTGGCCTCCATCAGGTCTCTCTGTCCCACCATTCTTTTCACCCCCACTCCCCCTTAGGACCCCGATGAACTTCCGCAGGTCAGGACAATTAGTAATTTTTATTAAATCATATTAAGAAGTTTAGGACAAAATAAGTATAGTGGAATCAAATGCTGTCTCAGTTTCAGGCCCAGCTTGAAGGTATGCAGTCAGCCAATACTACCTTGGCTATTGTTTCTGCTTATCAGCCTTAACATCCCTGGCTTTACTATTAAGAGTGTACTTTTCTTAACTTTAAATTATTCTCCAAGATTTTGTACATCACAGACATTAGCAAAAACATCTTCCCCAACTTTGTTAAACTATCTTTTTAAAAATTCTTTCTAAGTATAATGATCATTGATACAACCTACAACTATGGTTCCTTTCAAGGGCAGTGGTTAATTCATTAATCTGCTCCAGCTTGATCTGTGAAAAGAGATCAAGAGAAAAAAGATCAAGCATTGTTAAAAATTTAAATGCCAGTGATATTGCCCAGTGAGGGGGCTAGGAGCATCCTTAGAGTTTTCATACAACTCTTCTTATGAGGAATATGGATATCATAATGGCATCAAACAGAGTTATGTTCCACAGGCCCTGGGAAAGAGAATTCATGGTATTGGGTGGGCTATGCCAGCCTTGAGGACCATATAACATGGAAGAACTGAAGGATTGTTGGGAGAAAATTGGCAGCTAGGTCTGTTTTGATATGTTAAATATGAACCTCTGCCATTTGTTCCAGGTATGAAACCTACATCTATGGAAATATAAACTTCAGAGAGAGCAGGATGGTCTCCATTAGGTAATGATTAAATAATGATCTCACCCGGAAGAAAGGTGGCAAAGACAAATATTCTAATTTTCTTTCCTTTCTTTATATCCTCTTTCTTTTCTTTGAAGGAGGGTGGGTACCCAGACTGGACTCAAATTTTTGCTGTCAAGTTTTGTTTTTTTTAATTTATTTTTATTTTATTAATTATTTTTTATTTTTTCACAATTTATTCCTTGTATACCCCTATTAAAGGCCACTCTCTCAACTCATACTGGTCCCACCCTCCTTCCCTCTTCCCCCAAACCCTTCCCCATAGTTCACTCAAAGGAGGAATTCCCCTCCTCTGCCATCCATCCACATATTATCAGAACACTACTCAGCTATTAAAAACAGGGATATAAAATTTCTGCTCTTATTACTTCTGCATAGGCCACTGTGCTCACCTCAGAAGATTTCATACTATGAAGCTTGCCTGCAAGCTTACTGTGAGATAAACGCTAGGTATAACTCATTTTAGAGAGTCCCACCCCCAAGGCACTGTTTGATTTACCATCTCACATCCAGAAACATGTGAAATTTGAAATGTTATGAAGTGTGAAACATTTTTTCACAAGCATTTCTGAGAACATGGTTCTCTTGCTGCCTGGAGGCTGCTTCCCAGAAGCCCAGGAAGGAAGGAGGGCCAGAAGATGAGGTATAAAGCTTGGAAGACACCCACAAGAATAACAGTGATCAGAACACTCTGGGAACTACCTCAGGAAGTAAGTTCAAATTTAATTCCAGAAAACAGAGGGTATATACCTCTTAGGGAGTGACTGGAATGCTGCAAGAATAGGTGTAGATGATTGTTTAAAACTGAGCACTTCAAGGATGCTTGATTTGCAGTAAACGGTACATTCATATCATATGAACAAGAACATGGAACCTAATTATCCTATCTTTGAAGGTAGGAGAGAGTTATCAGGGATCTGTGTCAAAGGCCATGTATCAAATTTGGTTGGTGGCAGCTATGTCTAAAGCACTCTCCAGATGAAGTCAGGCAGAGAAAACTCACCCTTGACATGGTTATACAACTAGGCCAGCAGCAGGGTCATACATGGAAGAAAAAGCCTCCTCACTCACATCTCAAAATTCAGTCTGGGTTGTGATGGTTTTCAGTAGAACCCCTTGGAACAAAAGGTATGTGTGAACAAAGAAACTTCTACAGGTTACCACTGTTGTGTTACTCTCAGAGAACTTACTGGCTGGTGTTAGTTCACCATTCCCTACATATTCATCCATTGGACTGAAAGTTTCTTGTGTAAAGTGAGGCAATTGAAAACAGTAAATGTTGAGAATCAGGATTATCAATAAGTCTTCCAGAAACACCTTATTATATAATACTGTTGCATTTAATTGATATTCACCATTCATTGTATTCTTTTTAAAAATAAGTTTATTTGCTTTAAATTCCAATTGTAGTCCCACTCCCTTCTCTCCCCCAGTATGACCCTCCATTCCTATTGCCCCTATTCCCTTTCCCCTTCAGAAAAGGGAGGTCATTTCCATTGAGCTAGTTTTTCAGTTCTGGATCTCAGTGGACCAAAGAACACAAAGACCTTTCCACATTGCTTATACTCTCAGAATTCCTCTCCAGAAAAGATACTTTTATGAAGATGATGACTCTAGATTTGTGCATGGCCTCACCATTTTAACACATTCATAAGCTTTCACTCCAGTATGAATCCTTTCAAGATGATGAAGATTATACACATGTGGAATGGATTCACCATGTTAAAAGCACTCACAGGCTTTCTATCCATTAGGATTTCTTTCATGAGTGTGAAGATGATTCTGAAGTCCAAAAGTTTTTTTACACTGGTTACAGTCAGAAAGCTTCTTTCCAGTATCTGTTCTTTTATGTATTAGGAAATGTTATGTACAAAGGCTTTGCCACATACTTATATTCATATGGTTTCCCTGCAGAATGTGTTGTTGTCTTAGGAGATGACTGTTACATGCAAAGGCTTTATCACACTAATTACCCTCAGAAGGCTTCTCTCCAGTGTGTGTTTTTTCCTGTTTTTGGAGACTACTCTATTGTGCAAGGTCTTTATCATGTTTAGTATATTTATAAGGTTTCTTTCCAGTATGTGTTCTTCTATGCCGTATGAGATTACTGTTTTGTGCAAAGGCTTTACCACACTGGTTGAATTCATAAGGTTTCTCTCCAATGTGTGTTCTTTTATGGCTTAAGAGAGTACTGTTTTGTGCAAAGGCTATACCACACTGGTTACATGCATAAGGTTTCTCTCCAGTGTGTTTTCTTTTATGCCTTATGAGATTATTCTTCTTTGCAAAGGCTTTGCCACACTGGTTACATTCATAAAGTTTCTCTCCAGTGTGTGTTCTTTTATGGCTTAAGAGAGTGCTGTTTCTTGCAAAGGCTTTACCACACTGGTTACATTCATAAGTTTTTCCTCCAGTGTGTGTTCTTCTATGGCTTATGAGATGACTGTTTTTTACAAAGGCTTTACCACATTGATTACATTTGTAAGGCTTCTCTCCTGCGTGTGTTCTTTTATGCTGTATGAGATCAGTGGTATAGGGGAAGGCTTTACCACATAGAGTGCATTTAGAAGGTTTCTCTCCAGTATGACTGCTTTCATGCCTGCAAAGATAATTGGAACATGTAAAAGATTTACCACAGTCATTGCATTACACTAATAAATATATTTATCTATATGAATTTTGTAATTCAGTCTAATGGCAAAGAAGAATAAAATTTTAAAGTTTTATCACCTTATTTACTTTCATGGTTTTTCCCTTCATTTTGGGTATTTTTGAAGATCCCTGTGATAGTAAGATCATTTGTTATGTGATTCACTTTTATGGCATCATTTTTTATAACAGGTTTTCTCGTATATATGAAGAGTATTGTAAGAATTCAGAGTTTTACCACAGCAGTCCCATTCACAAATTTTTGTACTGTATGAATGACACTTCATTTACAAAGTGAACCAGGACAAGCAGAAGAAGTTCCAAATTCCTAGTATTTATAGGTATTTTCAGCAGTATGACTTTGCTGATGAATTCTCAGTGAAGTTGCAAAACCAATTAACAGTAACCATTTATCACATTCAGCAAATCTGCTCAAATTGGGGACTTCTACAAAATCAACTGTTCTTGGAGAAAGACAGGTACACTGCTTCTTTCAATATCTCCATGCTCATGTGTCTTAGAAACATTGTGACATATGATATACCTACTTAAATTACAATAATAATAAAAGATTCCCACATTGAATTAACACAGTTTTTTTATCATAGACATGTAATATAGGGATTAAGGTTTCTCCAAAACAGTATTCTTGACTCTCATAAGCTGCTCCTTTCACTAAATTTTACAATGTTACTGCAAGAATATGAGTAACAATAATTTTACTATGAAATATTTGCTTATTAGAAGGTTTTGGACACATACTAATCACCTATTCAATGTGTATACCTCTTACAATATCTGAGTAGATAAAATGAGACTAAACAGATTGGCAGTTCAACTCAGTAGCTGTAATGTCCATAATATTCAAATGGTATTTTCTGTACATTACTTTATTTTCTTGTATCTTGGGGGAGTGCCTCGAAAACACAAATCAGATACCTGACATTGAAGTACGTGGAACTGTGAGATTTTAATGCTCATCAGTACACTTAAAGCAGTGCTGTTTTTACACTGTTGCTTTTCTTTAAAACTTCCAGGACACAGCCAGGTGTGCTGGTACATGCCTTTAATCCCAGCACTTGTGGAGGCAGAAGCAGGCAGATCTGTGTGAGGTTGAGGTCAGGCTGGTCTAACAATCAAGTCTAAGTCAAAGCACAGCTACACAGAAAAAAAAAAACTATTTCAAAAACAGAAAATAAAAAGCAGCCAACAAACAAACAAACAAGCAAACTTCCAGGACACATTAAAATTTCTTAAGATTCATATCTGTATCAGCATGCACATAAAGTTACCTTTTATTACTTGTAGAACTTTGAAAATATTCTTCAATTTTATGGTCTTCCCAATTGTAGCCTAAAATATAGTACCAGAATATATGTATTATTGGAAATATCACATTATTATTAAGGCAAAACTTAAATCACTATCTTCTGTGACCCTTAGAACCATGCCTGATTTATTCACATCATTCCTCCTCATTCTCAATTGGAATTACAGAAGAAAATAAATAACAAAGTAAGAGTTATCTCCTTATTTTAAAAGTGAAAGAAAATTTGCAGTCTTACCTATAGCAGTGAGGTTTTCACAGGTCTCTAGCATCACATCTTTGTAGAGTTGCTTCTGGGAAGGTTCCAGCAAAGCCCACTCTTCTTGGCTGAATTTCACATGCACATCACTGAAGGTCACTGAATTCTAAAATATGCCATACATTTGTACAACAGAAACAGTGGCAACAATATAAAATTATATGTCATTGTCAATATAATCATATAATTCTACTGCTTCTTCCATTTATTTTCTGACACAGAAGTGCTAATATTATACAGTTGGGTGCTATGCATGATGTGAAGTAGGGGAGATGAAAAAGCCTAAAGGTTAGATTGAAAAAAAAAACAGAAAAAAAAACAAAGGCGTGCTTCAAAAACCTGTGTTTCATCAGTTTGTAAGACATGAATATAAAGTAGCCATTAGTTGGGTTCCTGAGCAATCTATGAATCATCTTCAGTTACTTAGGCAAGTAGGTCAGGACCCTGTCATGAGACAGGTGGAAGGACAAAACACAGTCATATTTTATATAGCAACAAATGAGATGTGTTGATCTGGGGACACTGAACAGATGGGTAGCATCAGTCAAAAGACAAGATGGTACTGAATATTATGCTTTGACCAGGGCTCAGGGATGTGGCATATCAGTATGTGAAGAGGGGGGGCTCATATATTTGTGGAAGGGAAAGTGGACTACAGTGAATACATGGATAAAAATAATGTGAGTGGCAAGCAACAACAATCATAGCCAATAACATCATATTTCTGAATGGCCAGACAAAAGAAAAGGAATATAACACATGATTATTCTCTGATCATTGTTTTGTATATCCTCCTTACTAAATAATGTAGTCTATAGATTAAAAATAAAAATTAAAGCTTTTCTATTAAAAATAAATGTTAATGTTATCACTAAGTCATTTTAGAAGAAAAAGGAATAACAAGTTTTAACTGTATCATATCTGAACTTTTTGAAGAGGATATAGCTTTGGAATAGACATGGCAATTAATGTGGACAAAGACAAACATAGAGAAGAGTGTGAAATGGAGAGACAGAGACACAGAGACAGAGACACACAGAGAGAGAAATTAACAGATGAACAATACTAAGTACAGATCAGAGAAATTTAACAGTTACTAACTACAAAAAATGGTGGACAAGCTGGGTGTATTCTATTATGCCTTAATTCCATCACTCAGGAGGCAGACGCAGGTGTATCTTATTGAACTAGATATCAACATTATCTATTCAAAGAGTTCTAGGACAGCCAGGCCTATATAGTAAGACAGAGCCTCCCCTAAAAGTTAATCAAACAAACACAAACTATTGAAAGAACTCAGAGGTCTTTACTGAAGCTTCTACAAGGAATTATACATTCACTCCTGTTATATATTTGTTTTCCAGAAATCTGCACTGCCCCAGCTTAAACTGTAACTTCAATGATATCTTACTAAAAGGGAATGCATGTTTAAACAGCTAGAAATAGAAAGATGAAAATATTAATAATGTAAATGCTGATCATAAATAAGCAACATAAAACAAGACAGATGGCTTAGCAGTGAGGTGTTCTTGCTGCTCTTTCAAATAACTGGGCTCAATTGTCAGTGATTACCTGGGACCCACTACTATCAATTGCTATAAGTTCATCAGTTCTGAAGACATCTTCAGACTACTGTGAGGATTAGGCACACAGGTGCATATTCATGCATACAATCAAAATACTCATATTCAGTAAAAATTAAAAATAGATCCAAGATGGTTGGGGTGATTGCATACTGTGTCTGATAAGCTGGGTAGCAGAGACTGCATAGCGTCCAATAGTTGGATCTGTGGGTCCCAACTGATTGTGTTTCAAATGTAAGAAGAAAACCAATGATGAGGGAAACAATCAGTCCAACCTCAGAGCACCCAGCTAATCTCTGGGAAAGTTCCTGGGATATTGCAACAGGAATAAGGTTTTCAAGCAAATGGACCCAAGAAGCAAGCAGGAGTAGCTATTCTAATATCTAATAAAATAGACTTTCAACCAAAATTATTTGAAAGGGATGAGGAAGGGGGGAATCCAAGAAGGCAGTGCCAGGAGGACATTGGGTCTGAGGAGTAGGACAGCAATGTTGGTACAGCAACTAAAAGACTGAACTCTGGCCCCTAAAACAACAAAGATCCTTTTTCCCAGGTGAGAGGAAACTCCACGGTGTGGGAGTCAGTCAAGTCCACTCTCAGGTCACTCAGCAAGAACTGGAAAGATATCCTGGGTTGCAGGATACACCTTTGTGTCCTGATAACCTTTCCAGAGCCCCAGTCTAGAAAAAAAAAAACAGGGAAGAAAGCAGGTCTGACCTCAGGTCACCCAGTCTATCCCTGGAAAGGTCCTGCAGACTGGTGGGTGCACAGCCGCCAGGCCTGAGTGGGCCCCCAGCCACTAGCCCTTCATTCCCTACTCTCCATCACATACAGAACTGTGTGCCCCGGGACACTAGAGGCTAGGTTTCCCTCTCTGGAGAAAATCCCACAGGCAGGGAAACAGCAGGTCCCAGCTTAGAGAACTCAGCCAACTCCCCCACACACACTACATCCAACATACACATAAACATTCTTGGAAAAGTTCTCAGCTTCTTTCCCAGTCACCAGCTTGGAGCCATCATTGGCAAGTGCCTACGTATTTTACACACCACGTCAAAACCACAGACTGGGTCTTCCTATTGGGAGAAAACCCAAAGGTGGGGAAAATATCTGGCCCTACCTCGGGACACCTAGCTCCAAAAAAGTTTCTGGTTGTACACAGGCTCCACACTCTAGCCTCTTGCTGTACACATGAGAGTAATGCTCATGTGCCACTGATTACCACTTGAGTACAGGGGAAGAGAGCTCCAAACTCAGACCTCCAGAAGCCTGGGTTCCCTGAGATCAACCCCCAGATACTTCCCCAAGGGACAACCAGTTATCTCTAACTAAACTGACCAAACCCCGGGGCACCCAGGTTACAGAAGCAGCTCACTAAATTTACATCAAGAAACCCAGTAGCAGGGCAGCTGTCTCCAGGACTTATCTGGGTGAGAGGAGAGCCCCCTTGACTAATATAGACCACAATTACCACTCAGGTCTGTACTTCTATGGCAATTCCTGAAAAACACCTGCCATTCAGTGACCGTACCCCAAAAGCTGAGGAGGCCTTCTTTGGGAAAAATTATCTTCCTGCCAAGGGGATTCTCCACACCACAAGATTCCAGGAAGCACCAGAAACTAACAGCCAACACCTAAGATAGCCAAATGGGTAGAGTGTAAAATCTCAACGAACAAAAGACACAGCAATATGGCATCTCCAGAATCCAGTTATCCTGGGGCAAGTAGCCCTGGACTCACTAGCATAAGTGAAATTCGAGAAGATAACCTTACATCTATGCTTAAGAAGAGAATAAGAGAGGAAACAAATAAACTATGTAAAGAACTAGAGGAAGATAGTCAGTCTATCAAGATCTGCAAAGAAATGGAAGAAGATAAAGACAAACAGATTATGGCCATCCATAAAGAAATATAGGAAGTTCCATCCAAACAATTTGTGGCCTTTACAGAAGAAATACTTAAATCACTGAAAGAAATTAAAGAAACAGAGGATTGTTCAAACAAACAGCTGAAGGAATTGAAGGAAAATACAGTCAGACAGGTGAAGTAATTCAACAAAACAGCTCAAGATCTGAAGATAGAATTGGAAAAATGAAAGAAAACACAAATGAAGGATATTCTGGAGAGAAAGAATTTAGGGAAGAAAACAGGAACTACAGAGGTAAGCACAACCTATTGAGATGGTTATAACTATAAGAGATGGAAGAAAGAATCTCAACTGTGAAAGACACAATAGAAGGAATCGATGTATCCATCAAAGAAAATGTTAAATCTAAAAAAATCTTGACACAGACCATCCAAGAAAATATGAAAAGACAAAACCTAAGAATAATAGGAATAGAGGAAAAAGATTCCCTCCTACAAGGCCCAGAAAATATTTTCAGCAAAATCATAAAAGAAAAAATCCCCAACTTAAGGAAGAAGTCTATAAGAACACAAGAGGCCTACAGAACACCCAATAAAATAGACCAGAAAAGAAAATCCTCCCACCACATAATAATAAAAACAGTAAGTATACAGAACAAAGAAAAATACTAAAAGCTGCAAGGGAAAAAGGCCAAGTAACATATAATGGCAAACCCATCAGAATCACACCTGACTTCTCAACAGAGACTATGAAAGCTAAAAGGGCCTGGTCAGATATCATCCAGACCCTAAGAGAACATAGATTTTAGCCCAGGCTACTATACCCTCATAGACTCTCAGTCTTCATAGATTGAGAAAACAAGATTTTCAACGACAAAAGCAAATTTCAACAATACCTACACACAAATCCAGTGTTACAGAAGACACTAGATGGAAAAATACAACCAAAGAAACCAACTACTTTCAAGAAAACACAGGAAATAATTAATCTCACTACAACAAAACAAAAAGTAGCGAAGCACACAAACTTACTATCACAGTCAATATCAAAACCAAAGGATCTAACAGCCACTGGTCATTAATCTCTCTCAATGGATCCAATTCTCCAATAAAAAAGATGCAGACTAACAGAATGGATGCCTAAATAAGACCCAACAATCTGCTGCATACAAGAAACACACCTAAGTCACAAGATATTACCTGAGGGTAAAGTTCTGGTAGACATTTTTCCAAAAAAATGGAACCAAGAATCAAGCAGGAGTAGCCATTCTAATATCTAATAAAATAGACTTTCAACCAAAATTAATAAAAAAAGAGATGGGGAAGGACACTTCATACACATCAAGGGAAAAATTCCACCAGGAAGATATCACAATCCTGAACATCCATGCCCCAAATACAAAGGCACCCATGTTTATAAAAGAAACATTAATAAAACTTAAACCACACATAGATCACCATACATTAATAGTGGGAGACTTCAACATCCCACTCTCAAAAAAGAACAGGTTGACAAAACAGAGAAAAAAAGAAACAATATCTCTAACAGGGGTCATGAATCAAATGGACCTAACAGACATCTACAGAACCTTACACTCAAACACAAAAGAATTTACCTTCTTCTCAGCACCTCATGGAACCTTCTCCAAAACAGACCATATAGTTGATTACAAAGCAAGCCTCAACAGATACAAGAAGATTGAAATAATCCCTTGTATCCTATTTGATCACCATGGAATAAAGCTGGACCTTAACAACAACAGAAATATCAGAAAGCCTACACAAACATGGAAACTGAGCAACTCACTACTAAATGACAGCTGGGTCAGGGAAGAAATAAAGAAAGAAATTAAAGTCTTCCTAGAATTCAATGCAAATGAAGACACCAGATACCCAACTTATGGAACATGATGAAAGCAGTGCTAAAAGGAAAGTTCATAGCACTGAGTGCTTTCAAGAAGAAATTTGAAACATCTCATTTAAGAAACTTAATGGCTTACCTAAAAGCCCTAGGGAAAAAAAAAAAGAAGCAGACACGCGAAAAAGGAATAGATGACTGGAAATAATCAAACTCAGGGCTGAAATCAATCAATTAGAAACAAATAAAACAATTAAAATAATCAATGAAACCAAGAGCTTGTTCTTTGAGAAAATGAGGAAGATAGACAAACCCTTAGCAAAACTAATTAAAAGGCAGAGAGACACCATCCAAATTAACAAAATCAGAAAAGTAAAGGGGGAGAAAACAATAGACACTGAGGAAATCCAAACAATTAGGACTTACTTCAAAAGTCTCTATGCCACAAAATTTGAAAATCTAAATAAAATGGACAATTTTCTTGATCAATTCCACTTACCAAAGCTGAATCAAGACCAGGTAAATCAACTAAATAGTCCTGTATCTCCTAAGGAAATAGAAGCATTCATCAAAATTCTCAGATTCACGAAAAGCCCAGGGCCAGGTGGTTTCAGTGCAGAATTCTACCAGACCATCAAAGAAGAGCTAACACCAGTTCTCTTCAATCTATTCCACAAAATAAAAACATAAGGAACACTACCAAACTTATTCATTGAAGCCACAGTCACCTTGGTACCTAAAGCTCACAAAGACCCAACAAAGAAAGCATGTTTCAGGCCAATCTCCCATATGAACATTGACGCAAAAATACTCAACAAAATACTTTGCAAACCGAATACAAGAACACATCAAAGATATCATTCACTATGACCATGTAGGCTTCATTCCAGGCATGCAGGGGTGGTTCAATATACAGAAATCCATCAATGTGATCCACCATATTAACAAACTGAAAGAAAAAAAACCATATGATAATCTCCTTAGATGCTGAAAATGCATTTGACAAAATCCGGCATCCATTCATGTTTAAAGTATTGGAGATATCAGGGATACAAGGCACATACCTAAATATAGTAAAAGCAATATACAGCAAACCTATAGCCAACATCAAACTAAATGTAGAGAAACTTAAATCAATTCCACCGAAATCAGAAACAAGACAAGGCTGCCCAGTATACCTGAGTGACCCCCAAAATTCTACCAGGGAACTCCTAAAGCTGACAAACACTTTTAGCAAAGTGGTTGTATACAAAATCAACTGAAAAAATAAGTAGCCCTCCTGTATACAAAAGACAAAAGGGCTGAGAAAGAAATTAGGTAAACAACACCCTTCACAATAGTTCCAAAGGACATAAAGTACCTTGGTAGGACCCTAAACAAGGAAGGCACAAACTTGTATGAAAAAAAAATTCAAGTCTCTGAAGAAAGAAATAGAAGAAGATATCAAAAGATGGAAAGATCTCTCATGCTCATGGCTTGGCAGGATTAACATAGTAAAAATGGTCCTCTTACCAAACGCAGTCTACAGATTTAGTATAATTCCCATCAAATTACCATCACAATTCTTTACAGAACTTGTAAGAAAAATTCCCAACTTCATATGGAATAACAAGAAACCCAGAATTGCTAAAACAATCTTCCATAATAAAAGATCTTCTGGGGGTATCTCCATTCCTGATCTCAAGCTGTACTATAGAGCAACAGTAATAAAAACTGCATGGTACTGGCATAGACACCAACTAGTGGATCAACGGAATCGGATAGAAGTCGCAGAAATACACCCACACACTATGGACTCCTGATTTTTGCCAAAACCATACAATGGAAAAAAGATAGCATCTTCAAGAAATGGTGCTGGTCTAACTGAATGTCTACATGTAGAAAAATGCAAAAAGATCCATATTTATCACTCTGCACAACACTAAAGTTCAGGTGGATCAAAGACCTCAGTATAAAACCAGACATACTAACCCTGTCAGAAGAAAAAGTGAGGAAGAGCCTTGAACTCATTGGAATTGGAGACAGCTTCCTGAACAGAACTTCAACAGTACAGGTTCTAAGAGCAACAATAAATAAATGGGACCTCATGAAACTGAAAACTTCTATAAGTCAAAGGAAACTGTTATCAAAACAAAATTACTCCCTGCAGATTGGGAAAGGATCTTCACCAACCCTATATCTGACAGAAGGTTAATATCCAGTATTTATAAAGATTTCAAGAAGTTAAAGACCAACAAATCAAGTAACCCAAATTAAAAAATGGGGTACAGACCTAAACAGAGAATTCTCAATAAAGGAATATAGAATGGCAGAGAAACACTTAAAAAATGTTCAACATTCTCAGTCATCATGGAAATGCAAATCAAAACCACCCTGAGATTTCACCTTACACACATCAAAATGACTAAGACAAATAACTCAAGTGACAACTCATGCTGGATAGGATTTGGAGAAAGGAGAACCCTCCTTCATTGCTGGTGGGAATGTAAACTTATACAACCACTTTACAAATCAACCTGACACTTTCTCAGACAATTAGAAACAGCACCTCCTCAAGATCCAGCTGTACTCCCTACTCAATGAAATCTAGGTCAGGGAAGAAATAAAGAAAGAACTTCCTACAATTCAATGAAAATGAAGGTACATCATACCCAAACTGCAATGAAAGCAGTCCTAAGAGGGGTTTCAATAGCACTAAAGGCCTTCATAAGCTACTGGAGACATCCCATTCAAGCAACTGAATGGCACACTTGAAAGCCCTAGAAAAAAGAAGCAGACACACCCAACAGGAGTAGACTACTAGGACTAACCAAACTCAGGGCTGAAATTAATAAATTAAAAACAAAGAGAATAATTCAAAGAATCAACAAAACCAAGAGCTAGTTCTTTGAGAAAATCAAATATATAGACAAACTTTTGGTCAAACTAAGTAAATGGCAGAAAGACACTATCCAAATCAACAGTCGGAAAGGAAGAGAGAGAGAGAAAGATAACAAACACTGAGAAAATCCAAAGAACCATTAGACCTTATGTCAAAACCTATATGCTGCAAAATTTAAAAATCTAAATGAAATATACAATTCTCTTGTTAGATTCCACTTACCAAAGTTGAATCAAAAGCAGGTAAAGATATTAAATAGTCTTTTACTGCCTAAGGGAATAGAAGCAGCCATCTAAATACTTGCAACCAAAAAAAGCCAAGAGTGAGATGATTTCAGAGCAGAATTATACAAGACCATCAATGAAGAGTCAATATTGATATTCTTCAAATTATTCCACAAAATAGAAATGGACACAACATGACCAAACTCCTTTTGTAAGACCACAGTCACCTTGATAAATCCTCAAAGACCCCCAAAAAGAAAGAGAACTTCAGACCAATCTCTTTTATGAACAATGATGCAAAAATACTCAATAAAATAATCACAAACCAAATCCAAGAACATATCAAACATATCATCCACCATTACCAAGTAGGCTTCATCCCAGGCATGCAGGAATAATTCAATATAGGGAATCTTAATCCATCATATAAACAAATTGAAAAAAAAAGGATCATTTCCTTAGATGCTGAAAAAACATTTGACAATATCCAACAGTTATTCTTGTTTAAAGTCTTGGAGAGACTGGGGCCAGAGGCACAGATCTAAAAATAGCAAAGACAATATACAGCAATCCTATAGCTATCATCAAACTAAATGGAAAGAAAGTTTAATCAATTCCACTGAACTCAGGGACAAGACAAGGCCACACACTCTCTCCAAATCTTTTCAGTACAGTACTCAAAGTTCTATCTAGGGCAATAAGAAAACCAAAGGAGATCAAGGGGATACAAATTGATAAGGAAGAAGTCAAAATATTGCTATTCACATATATGACATTATATAAAAGTGACCCCAAATATTCTACTGTAGGGAACTCCTACAGCTGAAAAACACTTTATCAAAGTGGTTGGATATAAACTTAACTAAAAAAAAATCAGTAGCACTCCTGTATGCAAAAGACAAATGGACTGAGAAAGAATTAGGAGAACAACACCCTTCACAATAGGCAGGAAAAAAAAAACATAATGTACCTTGGAGTTATCTTCAACAAGCAAGTGAAAAACCTACATGAAAAAAAAAAAACTTTAAGCCTCTGAAGAAGGAAATTGAAAAAGATAACAGAAGATAGAAATATCTCTCATGCTGATGGGTCAGAAGGATCAACATAGTAAAAATTGCTATCATACCAAAAACAATCTATAGATGAAATGATATTCCCATCAAAATACCAACACAATTCCTTAAGAAACTTGAAAAAAAATTATCAGCTTCATATGGAAAAATAAAAAAAGCCAGAATAGCTAAAACAGTCCTGAACTAAAGCAGATCTTCAGTAGGTATCACCATCCCTGATCTCAAGCTCTACTATAAATCAATAGTAATAAAAAAAAAAAGCACGGTACTGAAATAAAATCAGAATGGTGGATGAATGGAATTGAAGTGAACACTCATAAATAAACCCACACACCTATGGACACTTGACTTTTGACAAAGAAGCCAAAACCATGCAATGGAAAAAGGACAGCATCTTCAACAAATGGTGCTGGTCTAACTGGAAGTCTACATGTAGAAAAATGAAAATAGATTCATATTTATCACCCTGCATCAAACTACAGTCCAAGTTGTCCTATGACCTCAACATAAAACCAGATACACTAAATCTGTTAGAAGAAAAAGTGGGAAAGAGCCTTGATCTCATTGGCATTGATTATAAATTCCTCAACAGAACACCAAAAACACTGGCTCTAAGATCAAGAATTAATGAATAGGATCTCATGAAACAAAAAGCTTCTATGAAGCAAAGAACTCTGTCAATAGAATAACATGACCACCTACAGCCTGGCAAAAGATCTTCACCAACCCTACATACAACTGAAAGAGCTAATAAACAATATATATAAAGAGCTGAAGAAATTAAACTCCAATAATCCAAATAATCCAATTTAAAACTGGGGTACAGAACTATACAGAGATTTCTCCACAGAGGAATATCAAATGGTGGACATTAAATGCTCAATATCTGTAGTCATCATGGAAATGCAAATGACATTCCATCTTAAACCCATCATGGCTAAGGTCAAAACGTGAAGTGACAGCAAGCTAATGAGAATGTGGAGAAAGAGGAATACTCCTCCATTGCTGGTGGGAGTGCAAACTTATACAACTACTTTAGAAATCAATCTGATGCTTTCTCAGACATTGAAAATAGTGTTACTTCAAGACCCAGCTCTACCATTCCTGGGAATATATCAAAAAGATGCTCCACCATTCAACAAAAATATTTGTTCAACTGTGTTCATAGCATCTATATTCATAATAGCAATAACAGGGAAACAAACTACATGTCTCTCAACCAAACCATTGTTTTACAGAAATTGTGGTACATTCACACAATGGAATGCACCACGGGTATTTAAAAAAAAAAAAACAAGGAAACTATAAAATTTTCAGGCAAGTAGATGGAACTAGAAATGATCATCCTAAGTGAGTTATTCCAAAACCAGAAAGACATGCATGGTATATACTCACTTGTAAATGGATAATGGCCATAATATAGGATAAACATACTACAATCTACAGACCTAAAGGAGCTAAATAGAAAGGAGGACCCTATGAAGGATGCTCAATTCTTATGCAAAAGTGCAAATAGAGTCGACACCAGAAGTGACTGAGGAGAGGGAAGAGGATGAGAGCCTAACATACATATCCTCCAAAAGACTCTGCCCAGCAGGGGTTTGAAGCAGATGCTAAGATTCACAGCCAAACTTTGGGTAAGGCACAGGGAATCATAGGAAAGAGTGGGAGGATAGAATATAGAAAGACCCAGAGCTGGCAGGACCTCCATAAGAAGACCAACAAGAACAACAAATCTGGGCCCATGGGAACTTAGAGAGATTGATGGACCCACCAAAGATCATTCATGAAGAGGAACCAGACCCCTGCTCAGATGTAGCTGATAGGCAGCTCAGTCTCCATGTTTGATCCATAGTAAGGGGAGAAGGTGCTGGCTCTGACATGGACTCTGTTGTCTGCTATTTGATCACTTCCCCTTGGTAGAGGGGGGATTGCTATGCCACAGAGGAAGAGGATGCAGACAGTCCTACTGAGACTTGATAGGCTGGGTTCAGATTGTAGGAGAGGAGGGCTCCCTGTATCTGAGCTATAGGAAATGGGATAAGGGGAAAGAAGAATGGAGGGTGAGACTAGGAAGAGACAAGGAAGAGGATTACAATTGGGATGTTAAGTGGGTAAATTACTTTTTAATTTAAGTAATTAATTTTTGACAATGTGTTCACTTTGTATCCTTGCCATAGCCCCCTCCCTCATCTCCTTCCAGTCCCTCCCACCCTCCTTCTTCTCCCCCTATGCCCTTTCTCTAGTCTCCTAATTGGGGAGGAACTCCTCGTCTTCTAGCTTATCAGGTCTCATCAAGGATGGCTGCATCATCTTCCTCTGCGGCCTTGAAAGGCTGCACCACCAAGAAGGAGGTGATCAAAGACTTGTGTTCATGTCAGAGAATAAATTTAAAAAAAACAATTTAAATTAAAAATAAATTAAATGTGAATAAAGCAAACAAATAAAATAAAAAAGCAGGCAAGAAGAGTGTCACACACCTACAATTCAATGACCCAGAAAGCTCAGATAGTGTTAGTGTCATGAATAAATGCCATCCTAAGAAATTAAATATACTCCCTGCTAAATTTCAAATGCAAGATATGGGTGAAGATCAGCACAAAAACCCATGCTTACATATACAAAACAAAACAAAACAAAATAAAATATCTAAAACCCTATATTCCAGACTCAGCATCCAATGATGGTGATGTTGATGCCAGGCATGTTGGCCTAAATTTAAGCCCAACACTCGATTGGAGTTAGAGCTGTAAGTTCAAAACCAGCCTGGTCTACATATAAACTTTAGGACAGCCAGGGCTACACAGAAACTTTTTCTTCATTGTCAAAAACAGAAACACCATCTTTTCTGGGAGCTTTTTTTATTCAATCGAATACGTTCTGACCCAATTCACTATAGGCTTATTGTCATCCCATGATGAAAATGTAGTCTAACTTCAATGATCCTAAAATTCTGCAATAGCTCATACACGGTTCAAATGTTCACAGTCTCTTCTGACACACAAGAGAATCTCTTGGGTGCCACATCTTGTAACATCAGAAGCAAGTTACATTATTCCAATATAGATGCACAGAATATCCCTTTCCCATTCTTGTAGAGAGGAATTGTGTACATATTGAGGGAAGACTGGACCAAGGAAAGAAGATCAGCAAGGAAAACAATAAATCCTGATGCTGTTTGAAAAGGTTTAGGTGGTCCTATCTCTGAAACATCTCATACATCCCCAAGATTGCTTACTTCCACTCCCTATAGGCAACAATATATGGTAGGTGTCTCCTGACTTAGGTATCTAAACATCTTGTAGTGTCAAGATACAACTCAGTCTTCACCCTCACTGCTTCATGCAATGAAACTTTACAGTATCTTCACTATTAATCTGACTCTGCTAAACACTGATGGCTGGCACCGGGCTGAACTGAAGCTACAAAGAAAGAATCTATTACCTTAAATTTTGCATCTTTCTTGTTTCTAGAACCAGCACAACATGTGTGACCCTTTTAAGTTGGATTCTACATTGGGGTGGACAAGTTGGGATGGACCGTGCCACACTTGGACCACTTTTGGAGCAGGTTTTATATGAAGTTCCTTCCTGGCCCTAGGAAACACTTTGCCTACCCCTTCCATTAATAGAAGAATTAACAGGGGTGATTGTTACTGTATGGACACCATCTTAGGCTTCAAATCCAGAGCTAGGACCTACTCTTTGATGGTGATACTTTCCTTGAAAATTATTGTCTCTGTTTCAGCATGTGACTGCCATCTGGAACTACCTAGTGATGTTTTTCTCTACAAACCAAAGACTTTACATTTATTTCTGCTCCACTTGTATCTTTCTTTCACTGTGTTCCTGGAATATCTCACTAACAATAACCATTCAACAGATTTAGTATTCCAAGTAAGAAATACAGCCCATTATTTTTTAATTTCGCCTCACTCAATTTCTCAGGGCATGGGCAGAATAAGTATGATTTTCAGCTAAAATATTACACAAATGACCTCTAGCTTAATTTTCCATGGAGTCTATTTTCCACTGAAATCCTATGACCTGGACTTCCTCTGTCTGCATTACTCTTAACACTCTGATCTTCTAGGCCCCAGCAGAACAGCTGATGAAGCTCTGTATACAGCTTTCTAATGCCTTTGCCATCTTAAATCAATCCTGATGTTTTCCACTTTCCATAAAAAAAAAAAATTCCAGGTTCTGTGCAGCCGCTAAATCACTCTTTGCATATAGTTTTTGTTCTAATTTTCTACTTTGTTCCTGTGACTAAATCCCCTAAACAAAAGCATCTCAGGTCATGAATTGGCTTAGTTGTTTAGTTTGGTACTGTCAGATCACAGTCTATCATTTTGGGAGGTTAGCATAGAAAGTCGAGCTTGAAGAAAATTAGGGCAAATGCGATGGGCAAATATTTCTTGGGTTGGTCTCTTCTTTTACCTCTGTCTCATGCTCAGGTAATTGTCTTATGTTGCCCAGGCCCACTTACTTAGGGATATTGCATCTCTCAGTGGAATAGCCTTCCCACATCCATCATCCATCAACACAATCTCTCACAAATAGAGCAACCAGCTTCTCTGATGAGGGCATGCCTCAGATGACTGTAGGCTTTGAAATTTTGGCAACTGAAGTGAATTAAGACACAGAGATAATATATGAGAAAGTTTTAAAAACCCCAAAACAATGTGTTAACTCTGTCAATCGCTTAAGTAGCAGAAACTGAGACATTGAAGATTGCTACAACTTGAAAACAGAGATATACCAAGAAATGAGGAGGGGGAAGTCTTTAGTATCAAGAAAAGCAAAGTAAAACTGTTTCTCTAAATCAAGTTTCTAAATCAATAAAAACTCAAGGAATTATAACATAATATAAGAAATTTTCAGAAGGCAAACATATGTGATGGTCTATCACTTTCAAGAGAAACAATATAGCTAGACTATAACTAATCAAATCATGCAGTATACATAGCACCCTTGACAAAAGGAAACACAAAGATAGGCCTATAAATATAACACAGTTTTATAAGCAAATACAACAGGATTATAGTCAAAATCAAAATGAAAGAAATCACTGACCAGCACTCAACTTGAGCATTCTGGTTCTTTCCTTTGCCAACAATAAAAATTCATTGGAGGTGGAGGGATATTCCAATTGAAGAGATTCCATTAAAGCATACAAATGTTTCAACATTAAAAAAATAATTTTGATGAGTAAAATTATCTCATACTGTTATGAGAAATAAAATTATATCTGTTAGGATCAGATGGAAACCATATTGTTTTCTATGGCTGATGATTGGATATATGTATTCACCAGTGTGAGAAAATATAAACTTTTAAAAACCAAGTGGAAGAAAGAAGATTTTTAAAGAAACAGTGTGTTTGTATTATACACTTAAACACCTCCTTTTGCACTAATTGCTTTAATGACCAAAATCATCTTCATGTAGTCTGTTTTAAGATCTCTTTCTTGTGCTTCCAGCTATGTTTGTATATTCAGGATGTGTTGTAGTATGTGGTGTGAATAAATTCCATAAATAAATCCAGACAAAACAATCAAACTATTGGAGGAAATCAATAAATTCCTTAAATAAAACCCTGAAACAACAAAGTAAGATATTGGTGGATTTGGGTGAAGTCTGACATCTCTGGATAGCCATTTATTTGCACTCCATGATGGTGAACTGTTTTTTTCAGTGAAGAGCCTAAAAATCTGCCTCCTGATCTCTATGACCCCAGGTCTTATAAAGAGCCTCACATAGCCCTCAGGGCAGATTATTAGCCACACCTTTTCCTGTGAAGGAAACAGCTCCAACAAGCATCAGGGAATTCATAGAAATGGATCACCGTGCTGAGGATCTTAGTTTTAAGCAGTGACTTTCAACTATACTCAGAGATTTCTCCCCACAACATATATAGGATACTTAAGTACTGTGTTCTCCCTCTAGCAATAGGACCATGCTACTGCATGGAAAAATGAAGCATGGTAGCACTATATGTAAGCCAAGTATCCTTGACCCCTAGAGCCCATCAAATCAGACATTCATCCTCAAAATCCTTCCCTCTGCCCAAGGTTTATAAATCCCTGACTTCAAATAAACATGCTGGGGATGCATGCATGCTGGCTGGTTGTATGCCACCTGATACCATCTGCCTTCCATCATGGCCCCTGAGAGTCATCATGTATCCCCCTCTGGGTCTGATCTCTGGCACACTGGGCCTAAGCCTCACTGGGTCTGGGTCTCACCAGGCCTGTGTCTTGGTTGCAAGGCAACCAGTCATGGACTTTCACCTGCACCTCTGAGGTGCTTAGCACAGCAGCTTAACCAAGAATGGTAACATTTTGGTATTGCCATAGGCTCTGGAACACCTGAATTTACATTGGTGATCTCATTCTAAAAGAGTTATCTAGCTGTAAGTGTCCATAGAAAATTTTTCCAAACCATGGCCTAGTGAACATGGGTGTCACCCTAAAGTGTCTAGCTGCCCCTGAGAGAAATGGAAGTGCCATTCTTTATGATCTCTATCTGGAAGCTGAGTTTCAGGCCCCTGCTAAATGGAGAACAATTGAATGAAACACATTTTGGAAATAGGGAAATAGAAACAATAAAGAAAGCTGGCCATGGTGGTGCATGCCTGTAATCCCAGTACTTGGGAAGACAGAGGCAGAGATCTCTCTCTGACTTTGAGGCTAGCCTGCTCTAAAAAGCAAGTACAGGACAGCCAATACTACACAGAGAATCCCAGCCTCAGAAGAAAGAAAGAAAGAAAGAAAGAAAGAAAGAAAGAAAGAAAGAAAGAAGAAAGAATTTAATTTTTTTTTAAAGCAGAAAGTTAGGAAATCCTGGAAATGAAAAATTTAAATACTACAACAAGGAACTACAGAGGCAACGTTCACACAGAAAACAGAGATGAAGGAGAGAAATTTAGGCACTGAATATAAAATATGAGAAATGGAAGACAGGTGTGTTTGCACACTTCTTTAATATTGGCACTCAGGGAAGCAGAAGCAACTGGATTGTTGTGAAGCCAGCCTGGTATACACAGTGATTCCAGGACAACCAAGGGTATAAAAAGCAACAGTGTCTGAAAACCAAACCAAACAACAACAGAAAAGAACAGAAAAAAAAAGAAAAGAAATGAATACATGTGTGAAAAACAATGTTAAATCTAAAAATTCCCTAACGCAAAACATCCAGCAACTCTGGGACATTTTGAAAAGAGAAAACCTGCTAATAATCAGATTAGAGGAAGAAGAATGAGATCAAATAAGATATTTTCAACAAAATCATACAAGAAAAAAATTCTTAACCTAAAGAAGAAGATGTCTATGGAGGCACAAGAAGCATAAAAAATACCAAAGAGACTGGACCAGAAAGAGTCCTTTTACCACAGAATAATCAAAATACTAAACATGCCGAACAAAGAAAGACTAAGAAAGGCTGCAAATGAAAACAAACAAACAAACCAAACTAACCAACCAGTCAGACAAACCAAAACAAACAAAAACCAACCAAGAAACAAACAAACAAACAAAAAATGCAGATCTATTGGAATTGATCCTGTATTGTCAATAAAAAATGATAGATGTTGAAGGGCTTAGACAGGGTGCTTCTGACTCGAAAAACCTACAGAAGCCAACACAAATTACTAACTGTGCCCAGAAGCTTTCAATTAGCAAATGGAAAAGATAAGATGTTCCATGAAAAGGTCAAATTTAAACAATATGTATCTATAAATATAGCTCCACACAGGGTGCTAAAACTACCACCACCACCAAAATACTAGGAATAACAATCACCGTTCATTGATATCTCTTAATAACATCGACTCAAATTCACCAATAAAAGGACACAGGCTCACAAAATGGATGATAATACAGAATCTATCCTTCTAATTGCAACAATCAGCTTCACATCAAAGATAGAAATTATCTCAAGGTAAAGGGTTGGAAAGAGATATTTCAAATACATGTACTGAAGTATCAAGCTGGTATAACAATTTTAATGTCTAACAAAACAGACTTCAAACAAAATCTAATCAAAAGATGGCAAAGGACAATACATATTCAAAAAAAATCATCCAGTAAGATGATAACATTTCAATACTTAACATCTATGCCCCAAATATAACAACACCCAAGTTATAAAAGAAACACTTCTGCAGCCTGCATCACATCATAAACTGACAGAAGAAGATTTCAATATATCACTCTCACCATTGGACATGTCTTCCAGCCCAAACTAAACAGAAAAATGTTCCATCTAACTAATATCCAAAATTAAATATACCCAAATTATATCTACAGAACCTTCCACCCAAACACAAAAGATTATTCTCTTCTTAGCAACTCATATACTGTTCTCCAAAGTTGATGATGAACACTGGAAGTCTCAAAAGATAAAAGAAACTTGAAATAACCTCCCGCATCCTATCAGACCATTGTGTATTAAAGCAGCACATCATCTATAACAGAAACAATAGAAAGCTTACAAACTCATGGAAACTGAACAACTCTCTACTGAATAAAAAAAATGGGTCAAGAATGAAATAAAGAAGGAAATTAAAGACTTTATAGTAGTCAATGATATGAATAAACAACATATCAAAACTCATAGTACACAAATTAAGTGTTGACCAGAAAACAGTTCATAGCACTAAGTACATACAGAAAAAAATCAGAGAAGTTTCTTACTAGAAACTTAACAGCACACCTAATACTCTAGAACAAAAATAAGTAAGTATAACCAAAAGGAGTAGACAGTGAGAAACAATTGAACTGCATCTTCACTGGTAGAACTGTAGGAAGATCAGTTGACAATGGATTGTACACAAGGCAAACCAATGTTTTTTCTAGAAATGGTCCAAAAAGAAGGCCTCAGCCTTCTGGAATATGCAGAAGGTCTGGCAAAGGCCATCTGTGAACTAATGAATGTGCAGATCAGCAAGATATAGGCAAGGTAACCTTTGTCATGGGGAAATGCCATAGGGGGGCCTCCCACAGGCCCCAGTATCTAATACAATTCAATCATGTCCTGTCAGCTTTAGAGAAACTCATCCACAAAACACTTAAAAGATTTAATGTCTGTTGTCAAAAGCAACATTTCTCTGTATGTAATCACACATATAAATGCTTCAGTAAATAAAACAAAAAATTCAGGAGAGATCACAAAACTAGTATTCTGGCAAACTGCTGTAAATGATCCAAGACCAAAGCTGAAATTGCAAATAAATGGCATTGAAATGGAAGGTTTAGTATAAACAGGAAAAGATGTAATTATAATTTCACCAAACTCTTGAAATCTGATTGGCCTCTTCAAGAAGTAAACATTCCGCTTCTAGGGATTGGAACTTTATCTCAAATAAAAGAAAGTGCAAGATGGGTTAAGTGTATAAGGACAGACAAACAAACAGAAAAATTAAATCCATATATAGCTAATACATCAATGAATTTAAAAGGATGTAATATTTTGCAGCAATGGAAAACACAGATTAATATTCCTACAGTCTCAGAAACAAACCATAAAATATAGAACACTTCTGAGGAAAATGTTAAAAGGTATCAACAAGAACAGTCACAGAATGTTCAGGTTGTCCTTAAGCAGGACATACAGTTTTGAAGAGACTTTGAGTAAAAGAGAAAAAAGAACACTGAATTAAATGAGCTTGTATATTTTAAAGATGTTCTGACCTCAGAATTGAAACCAGGATATGTGTTATTCTGGGGAAGAGGTTTTGCATTTGTTTCAACAGGAAAAGAAATGTGATACCTTCAAAACTGATTAGATTTGAATAGTAGAGATCTCCTGAATAAGCAGAGGTAACTGTTCATCAGACAGTTTAGTCATTCAGTCCAAACTAACTTATAAAGACTAAAGTTTTCTTCTTAAATAAAAAGGATATTTTTGCTGTTTCATATGAAAAACAGGTAAGAGATTTAAAATGTTTTAAGTAAGATCAAAGGGTACAATCTTGTTGGAATAATTTGCAGTGAAGACAAAATATTTGAGCAAAGTTGTGGTAGACCATGCTTTTAATCCTAGCAGAGACATACAGTTCTTTAATAATTAGTTGTTTTCTAAATTTAGGTATTACAATGAATGGGATGTGGGTGTTTTATACACTTTATCCAGCATTTGGGAGGCATATGTCTTTTATATACTACCTGCAAGGCAGAGGCAGGTGCATAGAATTTACAGTGCTTTCATTTAGAAGCTACTTATAAAAGACAGGCTGAAATTCAAAGTGTCCTTTGTTATCTAAAAATAAATACACTTGAAGGTATATTTAATTGTAAAGTTTCAAAATACTTCTAACTTTAATTGAGATTATATTTTTTTTCAAAAACCATTTTGCCATATAAAAGATATAACCTAAATATAAATATGTATATATATGTATAGATATAGATGATATAGATATAGATATAGATAAAGATATAACCTAGATATATACCTGAAAAGGAAATACCCCATCCCAGAATTAGGGATGGGGCAGGGTTTTTATTTTATCTTTCCAGGAAAATAAAAACATCCAACTCAGGAATATGGAGACCACTGGACAAATGAAAATTCTGAAGAAAAATGACAGCTCACCAAAAGAAAATGTCCAAAAAAAAGGAGTAAACTGGCCAAGTGGTATCACCCACCTTCATGTTGTCTCTTCTGCCTTCTACAGACATAAGTGCAAATGGTCTTTTTGTGCTTGATAAAGGAGAATCCAAAAATCTCTATCTTATATCAGAAAGGCCACCTGGTAAGAAATAGAGAAAAACAGAAAAATAAGTGATGATTCTATTGCCACTAATCATATATTTTCTGGCATGATATGACTTCTGTACTTACCACAAACTTCAATGATCAAGATTTTTCACAAATCAGTATTCGTGAAAAAATGAGGAGCTAAAATAAAAAGCCAAAAACATAAGCCTAAAATATAGCCAAGTTTATATGAAAAGACCTAAGGAAACTCTAATACAAAAAATGTGCATTTGATTGTTTAATACAAATTAAATAAACACAGATTTCATGACTCACAGAAGACAAACTCAATATGACACTTAAATTTGTATATTTATGACCCTGCAGATACTACTAATCTCCTTTCCAGAGAGTCCTTTTGCTCTGGAAATCTCTTGGAAAATGGAGGTGATCATAAAGATGGGCTATGGCTTGCAGTCCCTCATGTCCTCTTGTGAGTTCAAGCACAGCCCAGCCCTTGCCAACACTCACACACAAAACAATGTTGGAGAATATTTTAATATTTGTTTCCTGCTGCATGGATTATGTCAAACGATATCGAATCTGCCATATCCACTTACCTAAACCAGGCACACCTGACAAAATTCTGCATCTCAGAAAATCCTTTTGTGCCCTGGAACTGAATTTCCCTAAATCATGCCATTGTACCTGGTGGTAGTTGAAAGATTTAAAAAAAATGTAATCAAGTATTGCTGAAGGATGACCTCTTCCACCTCTTTTCTACCAGTTTCAAAACTATTTGTGAAATTTGTTACACAAAACAGTGTATGGAATACAACTTCAGCATTTCTAGAAATGAGACCTTTAGTTTTCCAATGTATCTACTGCACACTAAAAGCGAGGCCTGTGTGTACACAGTAGATAGTGATATTATAAGCACCACAACTTTCTACTGCCCAGACTGTAGGATCCCCTTCTCCCTGGATAATCAATAGTGAGGAAAGGTCAGAGGCCAAGGGTTTCTGCCCAGGTCACCACATGGAGAACAACAGAACCACAGTCCATCTTGGTCAAAATAGGTCAGGCTGTGACAGCAGCAGACCTGCTCTGCTTAGCCTAGGAACAATGGCCCCACACTCACCATGGCATGGCCTATGTTCCCACTCACAGCTCTCTACAGCTACATTAGAGGAAAATCCCAGAACAAACCTGTAAACTAATTCCCACTGGTGATTTTGACTGCTAGGCCTGCCCAGAGTCCCTCATTACCTTGGACAACACAGCTGAGTCTCAGGACAGGCGTAGCTCCTCTACCAGTGGATGAAAAGATCAAATGATGCAGATAGCTGAGACATTCTAGTTTTGCCTTAACCCCTATAGGCACATAAAGCCTTCGTGTTGTCAAAAAAGAATGAAAATCTCAATTGTTCTATTTTACCAATACAGATCCAGGAGCCAGATACTGGGGAGAAAACATGCTAGTTCAGAGAGGCAAAGAAAGCACCCATCTGACCCTGATACTCACCTCACCTCCAAGAGGAAAAAGCCCCAAATGCTCACCAGTTCAGATGACAGCTCAGGGCGGAGGGCAAAGGAACCCAAGGCCACAGGCTTTCTAGCTCAAAGCTCAAAAAGCCCAAAATCTACCAAGCTAAAACTCCTTCCACTTTTACACTTTTTCTTAAATACATTTCAGCTGAAAGTTCCACTTACTCTTTAATCCCTGTCAGCTGGTTTCTTGCTTTGCCTCTTGACCTAGGGTTAACATTATTTAATCCTGTGCACAGAGAGCTTTTGAATTAAAGGTATGTTCTAGGGCTGATGGAACCATACCACAATCACCTGTTTACAACAAATTATAAGTTCTTGGAATTAAGGTTTGGGTTAGGGCTCAACCACACCAAACAAAGCACAGGTTTTTACAGTTCACAATCTGAGGGATCATACTGGGATCAAATATCTTCAACATCCTCATCTTGGAAATGTTTTAAAATACAATCTTCCGCTTTTCCAGGGTACCTGCTCATCTTCCAAGATACAGGTCATTTATGTTGCACATTCCATTACATGATCAGTGTCCAACGCAGTCATCTCTACCTCATAGTTGGGAAATCCTTCAGCCAAACTTTAGTCAGAGCCAAATAGTAACAACCATTAAAAAACAAATGTCCATGAATTTGAAAGAAAGGAGTAGTTAATGGGAGCTCAACAAAAATGAGATATAAAACAAAAAGTTTATGGCTGTACCTAGGAATATTGGAGTAGAAAGTTTATTATAGATAGACAAGAGAACATAGTCAGACACAGGGAAATCTGGGACAGTCTAAAGTTGACATGACCCTGAGCTATGTGAGATGAGAGGAGAGAGGAAAGTGGAGAGCCAGAACACAGAGCCAGGAGGAAAAATGATAAATGAAAAAGACCAGGTAACCAAAACGGTTAGAATACATAAGGAAGACAGCTGGGAGGAGGGCAGCTCAACTCCTGGGCTAGAAATGTGTGTTTGACACCCATACCTTGTAACAGGTAAGGACTGAGGGATGCTGGGAGAACCTGACAGTCATGTCTATTTGATTTTTAAGTAGCCACCATAACCATTCATCTGAGCACTTGAGACATAAGAGTAGAGAGGAATGAGAAGTTTGAAACAATTTCATTATAATCTCAAAAATTATTTTTAAAAGTTGAAAATGGCTTTATGGTCCAATATTCTTCAGGTACTTCAAGTATGTATTAGAGTACACCAAGTATTATTCATACCTTTTCTCTCAGGTTGTTCATTTTCAAATGGGGGGTGGGGGAGGGGAAACATACCTGTTAGTCACTACCACAGCAGTTTGTCCAGAATGTCTGTGTTATTTGAACGCATGCAACTCTAGAAATTTGCTTCCCAGAAACAAGTTCACCAACTAATCCATATTCTTGATTCCCTTTGTGTATGACTGCTCCCAAATGTACAGTTTTCACTTTTATTGACCGTCTAACATTGATTACCTGACTCATTACCATCTTCCCTTCTCCCCCTCCCTTTCTGTGTTGTGACTATACAAGCTTCAAAGTAGGTCAGTGAACTCAGTTCTTACACAGGTCCCTCTTTATTTGTAAATGCCCACCTCTAAAAATTCAGGGTGTTCAGTGGACACACATTCATTGGTCTCTTTTACTTCACACTCAGAAGTCAGGGCCCATCTAAAAAGAGCTGCGGGTCTAGACACTGGGCAATAGGAGCAGCATTCTGTGTTCAAAGAAAATCTCAATTACATAACAAGTGAAATGTTGATCTACAGGAGACATTACTTTAAACATAAATATCAAAGCACTAGAGGAAAAGGAATGAAATTCTTAATGACTGGGGATTATCAGAGAATATTAACTAATTAGAGACTAAAGCAGGGATGCATCAACAAAATAAAATTTAATCATACTAACAACTGACTTTTTAAAGATTTATTTATTTAGTATGTATACAGTGTTCTGCATGCGTGTACACTTGCATGCCAGAAGAGAGCACCAGATCTCATTATAGATGATTGTGAGCCACCATGTGGTTGGTGAGAATTAAACTTGTAACCTCTGAAAGAGCAGCCAGTGGTCTTAAACTCTTAGTTGAAAAATACGCATAGGCATACTGACTTTGAAAAACATAACTTTGAAGGCCATTCTCTTGTAGAGGGAAAGCCATTAATAAGATACTGTTTAATGTTGTCCCCGTGTAGACTATTAGCTGCTGAGACCTGTAATCTGACAGACACAGCTTTAGCCAATAGCCTGTGTCTCAAAGTTGAACTGACAGAACTGTGTCAATGAGGATTGTCCATATGGGCATAGGAGAGTCCTTAAATCAAAAATCAATATTCACTGGATCAAGCTACCTGACCCAAATTGTATACCCACCAATCTGGTCTGCTTTCATTGGCATTCATGAATTAATAAATACACATTGGAAAATTACAAATTAAAAAACCTCATCCTGCCACATTTCTAGATAATCCTGGTCAGCAAACGTGCATCCTCTGATCCTAATCTCTAACAGGCCTGGTTAGCATACTACTTCTCTGTGGAGTGTTTTACAGGCAGTCTTCCCTCGGCTAAATTCTAGTTTCTCAGCAATAGTACATCCTTTACATCATCAGTTCTACTCTTCTATATCATAGCTTGATATTGGAGTGCTCTCTGACACAGGACATATCATTTACAACTCCCACAAAATCCAAATGGATCTTTTAGAACTTAGAGAACCTACCTGACACCCCCAAAGATCACCAGGAACTAGGACTAAAAAAGGTCACCTAAAGGTCACCAGACTAGTGATTCTACCCCAAGGTCACCAGGAATTGGGCCATGTCGTAAGATTCCCTACCCAAGGAACAGCCTGAGGATAACCACAAGGATGGAAAAGTATCTTAAAGTGGGACAATTGTGCTGAGCACCCTACCAACCTTGTAGTAGAAGATTCAATGACACAGAAAATACCTAACATTCCTGACGCCTAGAGATAGCTTGCTCAATGTTAGTTATGTTAGCTAGCCAATCACTTTGTAAAAAGCTTGCCCTTGCTGAATGTCACCCAATCGTGTAACTGTTAAACTGGAACTTTCTGGTCCTTCCTAAAACCCCAATCAAAACCCTGCCATGGTGCTGCTCAGGGCTCTCCTCTCTGATCCACTGTGTTGGTAATGATGGAGAGACCCAGCTTAAGCCCAAATAAAACTCTTTGCTCTTGCATATATGGTCCACCTCCTGATGATCTTTGGTGACCCGAAGTGCTGGCCATAACATATGGGTTCTCATATTGGATTCCCAAGTCTCCCAAGCACCCCAGGCACATGGAGCTGAACAACAGCCAGTAAGTGAGCACTCTCTCAGTATCTCTCTGTGTCTGTCTCTGTGTTTCTGTAGTTTCATTTTTCAGGACTCGAGGCAAAATGTGTAATCTGTGTGGTCAGAAAGGTTAGAGCTGATGCTCTGGACAACTGTGGGCCACAGATGGTATGGGATGATTTCTAGCCCCCCCTTGAAGGGTCACATCTGTAAAGGGAGTTGAACATCCACTTTTCTGTGTTCTCTGGACCTCAGAGAGGATGAATGTGCCCCTATCTGTAAAGGGTGGTAGAGTACCCAGTTTTCTGTGATCTCTGGATACTTGGACAAGGACAATGCAGGTATCTCCTGCATCAGGGATTCACTGATATCCTACTTTCATTTTGTCCACTGCAGGAGTGGTGGGATCTTCTGTCTGGCTCTGTGTATTTTTCTGCTGACAAGCTATGGGATCTATCTGTTTGTGTCTTGTTTAACTGTTTTGTCTGTCGTTGCCATTTTTTTTTTTTTTGTCTCTGGGAATGACTGAGGACATGGGACAGAATCCTTCTATCCCTCTAGATTTGATTCTTTCCCATTTCAGGGAAGCTTGATCCATGCTCCACAGGCTCCAGTGAGAGGGGCAAGGAGGTGCCAAGGGATGGATACAGTATGTGGAGCCCTAGGCTTGGCACCTCTGCCAATGTTCTCTGGTCTCTGGTCTGGCAGAGCTTAGCCACTACTCTGACCTCGGGTCTGGCAGAGCTTGGCTACTGCTCTGGACTCTGATCTGGCAGAAATTTTCTGCTCCTGTGGTCCCTGGTCGGGAAGAGTTTGGCTGGTGCTTTGGCCTCTTGTTTGGAGAGATCAAGAGCTATGTTGCTGCTCCATTCTCTGGTCTGGCTGAATGCAGGTTGCCATTCCAAACCCTGGTGTAGTTGGGTGGAGCCTGATTTGGGGGTAGGCCACCACTAATGGAACAGGATAGAGGGCCCGTACAGAGATAGGCCACTGTTCTGAGTTTTGGTATTTTCTTCTTCCATTCTCTTTGAGCGCATTGTACCCAGTACATTTTTTTTTCTTGTGTTGTTCTTTTGTGGTTTTGTTTGCTTCTGTTAGTCTCAGTGGGCCAGTGACCAAACAGCTGTGCTCCACGGTGACTTTGACTGCCCCATGCACCCAGCACTACAAGCTGGGAGACCTCTGGTTGCCAGTGGGAGCACACATTTCCACATTGTTGGCTAGAAAGGCTCAGTTGGATAGGGGTCTGTGTGCAGAAAATCTTGCTGGGCTGAACCTTGTTGTCCCTTTGCTTCCTCTCTGAGGAAAGTTGATGACCTGGGGTTAGCTCTAGCTTGGAACAATGATCATCAAATATGCTCTTAGACAAAATGTATTGTGGTTATTACTATTATTTTTATTTGGTTCGGGTCCCCTGTAGCCCAGCCTGGCCAGAAACTAAACAGCTATAAAATGACCCTGAATTTCTAATCCTTCTAATCTACCACTTATCAACTGAGCTACATCCCTAATCCCTCAAACTTCTTTTTGAGACATAGGTGGCCTCAACTAGGAAGTGAACCCAAAAGAAAAAGGCTTGGTTCTACTGAGCTCTTCAGTATGTGCCAGTGTACTGGCACTGTTGCCAAGATTACCCACCTGAGCACCTTGGCATGCCAATTCTTTTTTAGGTGAAGCCTCTGACTGGCAACTTGAATTGTTAGAAATTCTAGAAAGCACATGTATGATTGTGGTTTGCATGGGTGGGGAACTTCTGTGAAACTGCTCCTCAAAGTGGAAAAGAACATAAGGGGGCATAGATGAGGAATATAACCATGTCTGGGTATCTAACCATCCCCCAGTTGCCTAACTTCATCACCAGTGTAAACAAAAAAATAGCTAGAATGCATTTTGGGTTCAAGGTCTAGAAGTGATGTGGCAGAGGTCCTTTTGGCAATGCTTTTGCAGAATTGCATCCATTCAAGTACACTGTTTGTAAATTCACACTGAGCAAGGAAGGAAAGGAATGGGAAGGTGATGTGAGGGGGGGAAAGAGTACAGGAATGGGGAGAGGGAAAGAACATGTTCAAAATCTTCCTGGCAAGAAAACAAAAAAGAAAAAAAAATACTGCTTAATGAATTTTCACCTTTTGTGTATCCAAGAATTCTTAAGTTGTCTTTATGTGTAAATCCTTTCATCATATTTACATATATGATGAAAAATCTTGCTGAATAATTGTGTATCAATGTCTTCCTTACATTTCAACTGAATTATTTTTGGGCCCTAAATCTAGACCCAATTCTTATCAATATTTGGAGGTTTTGCTTGTTTTGAATGTGTTGTTTTATTTTCTTAGTTAATAGTGTGTCCACAGTCCATTACACCAGGGTCATCATACTTGGGTCTTTAGAAAAGTAATGAAAAACAATAAACAGTACTAATAATGTTAGTCATTAAAATGAAAGTAAATGAGTGCATTGTACAATGATCTCAGATGATCTTTTCAAACAGGTCATTTCATGATGAAATCTTTTATTCATGAGGAACAAAATGTCTGTTAAGCTTAGGGCTTGTTTACAGCATGCTCTTGAAAACAAGATTCAAGATGCATCCTGAAGTCATAACATCTAATAATGTACAGAGAAGACACAATCAGCTTTGTGGATATGGTCTTCTAGGGATAAGTATGGCACTATGCAAAGCCCAGGACATTTTCTGAGGACCTGACCTCTCATAAAACCTAATGAAAACATAGACTCTTTGCAGAAAATGAACATGTACATAAAACCAACTCTGTGTAAGCATGTATATAGCAAATGTCAGGAGAGGGACCAGGATAAAAACTAACACCAAATAATTAACACTGTTGATGTACCTGTAATTTCTATCTTATCTGGAAGGCAGAGACAGGAAGACTGTTAACCCCTGTATTTAAGACAGAGCATCTGCATAAAGAAAAGCAATGCTTTGCTTCTCCTGTTCCTTTTCTTCCTCTTCCTCTTCCTCCTCTTTCTTTACCTCATATATGTGAAGGAAATGTTCTACCCCTAAGCTATATTTCTAGCTTCTGTACAAAACAGACAGATACAGACAGTCTTTGCATATGATAAAGCCAGATGCTAAAACTCACTAAAGCTTAAAGAAAGTAACTTGTTATGGGATAAATGAAAGAGAACACAATGAAGGCAACAGACATAGAGGCTGTCCTACTAACAGCAGAAACAGAACAAAGATAAAAAATACTTCAGGAGAAGTTTATTACAAATGGCACAATGGTTGGCATTAACAAATAAAATGCTAAGTGCTCCCATCCTCTAGGTGGGAATTCTGTAGTACCATCAGATTATGAAAACTTTGTTAATAGCATTTACTGTTTAAAATGTTATTTGTCCTTCTGCAGACAGTTACTGTTTGCAAATTAGGCACTCAATACTGTGCTAAATCCTGAACACACACAAATGATTCATGCAAACATCATTTTTTTCTCTATAATCTTACAGTCTTGTGGGATAAGCCACCAAAATTAAACCTATAGACCATGCATAGAAATGTGTATATCACTATAAAAACACTATGAAACCTAAAGAAAAGCAAGAAAAGCTTAACACCCCAAAAGGGATAAAGAATATATATATTCAAAGGCCTAGAGATAAGAACATTTTATTTCAGTAGGGGAAATGAAAGAAGGTGAATTTGTTTGCAACATACTAGGGAAGAAGAAAGGAATAATAATAATAATAGTAATTGAAGAGAAAGCTAGAGGGACTGAAGAGATGGCTTAGTGATGAAAAATACTTTCTCTGGGGCTGGAGAGATGGCTCAGAGTTTAAGAGCACTGGCTGCTCTTCCAGAGGTCATGTGTTCAATTCCCAGCAACTATGTGGTGGATCACAACCATCTATAATGAAATATAGTGCCCTCTTTTGGCATGCAGGTGTACATGCAAACACAACATTGTATACATAATAAATAATAAATCTTAAAACAAAACAAAATATTCTCTGCTTTTTTTTTTCCGAGTTCCTAGCATGTTCATGGTGGCTGTCAATCTTCTCTAGTTCCTGTTTCAGGGAATTTGATGCCATTAGACCTCCTGGGATATAAGGCACACATGTGGTACACTTAGATTCATACAAGTAAAATGCTCTTATCACTGATCTACACAAAATTTAAAAATACTCCCCTTCAAAAAAGGAGGTCAGCAGGCATAGTGGCACCCACTGGATCTCTGTGTGTTTGAGGCCATCCTTGTCTACAGAGCGAGTCCAGACCAGCTAAAGCTACACAGAGAAACCCTGTCTTGAAAAGCAAAACAACAACAACAACAAAACAAAGCAAAACAATACAAAAATAAACAAGATCATAAAGGAAGTATATTGACACTTGCTTGTAAATGGAGCATCAGGAAGGTCAGGAATGAACATCCACCTGGACTATATGAAACTCTGTCTCAGAAACAAAATAGCAGCAACAACAACAAAACTGCACAAGAATCTGAGTGTCTGGGATGCTTTTGGACACTGAAATTTTTTATCTTAATTCCTGGCTACATAGGACGCTATTGAAGAGTGTAGTTGTTTGAATGATATGTTTGAAATTATGGTCCCCAGTTGATGGAGCTGTTTTGGAAAAATTAGGAAGTATGCTTTTGTTGAAGAGGTGTGTTACTGTGGGTGGGTTTTGAGGTTTTAAAATCCCACATCATTCTCAGTTAGCTCTTTGCCTCATACTTGTAGATCAGGATGTAAACTCTCAGCCACTGTTCTCTCTGGTGCTCTGCCTGCCATTCCTGTCTGCCACCATTGTCCCTGCCATGATGGTCATGGACTTACCCTCTGAAACTCTAGGTACCCAAACAACTGTTTCTTCTATAAGCAGCCATGATCATGATATCTTAGCACAGTGATAGAAAAGTAACTAAGACAAGGGGTTTGAAAACAGGAGAGAAATGCTTTGATGTACACTTATCTGAAAGATCCCTTTGTCCTGTAAAATTAATAGTAAGATTTCAGAAATTTCAGGCCTCACAGCACCCTGACCCAGAAGGCAGAACCTACTAGGGTGTGGCGGGGGAGGGGCTTGCGCAAGGATCAGCCTCCATTGTCAAGCGTGACATAAGCGCTGTTGCTATGGCTACAGATGTTGAAGGGAAACCGCTGAGCTCCTCCTGGGCCAGGTGGGCGACGGCGGAGAGGGTTGGCAAAGAGAACCCTCTACCCGGGCGGGGAGGTGGTGGTCGTGGCTCGGCTAGTGGACTATATCATCATGGTAGGCTGAGACCTGGAGAAGCCAGGTAAGGGTGCAGGGCGGGCAACGTCTCCGTCCCCGGGCTCCGCCTCCGCTCTCGGGCTCCTTCTCCGCTCCCGAGCTCCGCCTCTGATAGGCTCCGCCTCCCTCTGCCTCTGGGCTCTGCCTCCTTCCTTCCCCGGGCTCCGCCTCAGCCCCCTCGGACTCCGCCTTCAGTGGGCTGAGAGGGTGGGGCTTCGCAGCTGGGAGGTGGGGAGGCAAGAGGGTTGGGTCCCGCGGTGGAGAAGCTGCGGGTCCACGGGTGTCCGCCATCGCGGTGCAATCCGAGCCTGGCTGGCTGTGGATGAGTGTGAGGGACCCGCAGGATGGCGGTCACGGGGCGAAGCCCAGGCGGTACAACCGGGGAGGCTGGCGGGCTGGGCGGGTCAGGAGAGCCTGCCAGCATTCAGACAAGAGCTTCTGTGCTGGCTGCTGGTACCCGGGACTGTGCCCTCTAGCCGCAGGGGTTGGGAAGGCTGGAGCACAGTGTGTGGAGTTCCTACTGATGCACTTGTGCCCTGCATCCCAAGGAAGAGTGATGATGGGGCCAGTCCTCCCAGAAAGGAAGTGCAGAGAGTCAGGTGTTGCCTCCTGCCTGGCCTGGGGCGGGTGGGGTAGGGGAGCTTGGACATCCCAGTCTAAAGAATGTACTTGAAAAGGCGACAGGATCCTTGAACATTTCTAGGAACATTGTTTGAGGACCTATGTGCAGGCATTCCAGAATGAAATGACTCTTTTTAAGTAAAGGCAGTCACTGCAGGTGCTCTCTCTCACTTAGCTTTCACATGATTTAATTGTTCTCTTTATTCCATCAGAGAATTCTTCATAAGGAACAGTTTGGTATATACATTGCTGTTTATACTTTGACGGACTTGCACAACCAGGAGTATACAGGGTTCATGCGGACTTATTTTCCTATTTGTATTTCTTTGGGTTGCTATGTCTAGATAATCAGGATGTAATAACAAGGTTACTGTAGAGCTGGGAAAGCTCTTTTATTTCATGGTAATTCCAGTTTTACACTTGCAAGGAATTTTAGCTACCAGCTCTGTAGCCCCTTGTCTCAGGAGGTGCTTAGGTTGTTTTGCTGATTGTTGGTTGTTGGTAGCACTAGAGTACTGCTGTTCTACTCATCTCTTTTTATTGTTTATTTATCCCTACGAATTTGTTTAAGAGAAGGAATCGTTCACATTTTTTCTCACTACTGCCTAATTGAGGTCACTCAAGAGAATCGCTTGTAGGTTGGTGAGATGGCTCAGCAGATAAAGGCTCTTGCTGGGCAAGCCTGGAGAACTGAGTTCGATCCCTGAATTTATGAAAAGGTGGAAGGCAAGAAGTGATTGCACAGAGTTGTCTTCTAACCTTCCTATGTGTTCCCTAGTATGCATGCTTCACCGGCATCATGAACACACACACACACACACAGGCTAAAAAAAGAAGACATTGTGCTGTACTTAGAGAATCTTCCTGCTGCTCCAAAATGTCATGTCATTTCACTTATCAGTCTCTTACAGACATAGTCTTACCCAGAATGCTAGTATGGAATATCAGTTTTGTTTTTAATCTTGTTCTGTTTTTAGTTACATTGTTCTTCCCCCTACAACAATATTATTTAATTTTGTTTTGTTTTCTTTTTCTTTTATTTTTTTTAGACAAATTCCCTCTATAGAGTCCTGGCTGTCCTGGGATTCCCTATGTAGATCAGGCTGGCCTTGAACCTACAGAGATCTCCCTTCCTCTGCCTCCCATATGCTGGAGTTAAAGACCACACACAACTTCCCCACAACAATTTTGAAACAATAACGAACTTGAAAAAAGTTCCAAGTATGGTACACACTTAATTGCTGTTTTACTTTGGACATTTTGAGAGAAGCTGGTGACCTTAATGCCCTGTCACTCTGAGTGGTTTAGTGTCAATTTTATGCAAACAGAATGTTGTCCTACATAATGACAGTGCAGTTATTAAAATAAGAAATTCACGGTGGCATAGTATTCCATTTAATGTGGGATTTATTGACTATGTTATTACTCACATAAATGTCAAAAGAAGCTGGTACATTTAAGTGTTGCATTGTCTTTTATCTCTTTAGTCTTTTTAAATATGGAACAGTTCCCTCATCTTTTTAATGATCTTGTCACTTTGATGACTATAGGTCAGTTATATTTTTCTTCATTAATTTATTTATTTGTCCATTTTACAGCCCACTCACAACTCCACTCCCTCATCCCTTGCCAGTCACAACCTCCCAAATACTTTCCCTGTACCTCCCCCAACCAGCCCACCCAGGCACATCAAGTTATATCAGGATTAGTACCTCCTCTTTCACTGAGGCAAGACAAGGTAGCCATGCTAGGGAAATGGGATCCAAAGGGAGGCAACAGAGTCCAAGTCGGAGACAGCTCCTGCTCTAGTTGCTAGGGGACTGACTTGAGGACAAGCAGCCCATCAGTTTCATATGTGTAAGAGGCCTAGGGCTAGTCCAGGCATGTTCTTTTGTTGGTGGTTCAGTTTCTATGAGGCCCCATGGTCCCAGGTAAGCTGGCTATGTAGGTCTTCTTGTGGTGTCCTACCTCTCCAGCTCCCTCAATCCTTCCTCTAACTCTTCCACAAGATTCCCAGAGTTCTGCCTAATGTTTGTTTGACTGTGGGTCTGTGCAACTGTTTCCATTATTTCCTGGATGAAGCCTCTCAGGTGACAGTTATGCTGGTCTCCTGTCTACAAGCATAGCAAAGATATGAATAAATGACGAAGGCCCAGGCTTTGGGGTACACCATTGCTTAGGGGATTGAAGAAGAGGAGCAGCAAATGCATTTGGTCAACTTGGAAGAGATATTCAGCTCTCCCTAATAGATATTATTTTTCTTGTAGGTGATATGAGCCATAATTTTTGTCTAGTTACATGGCTGTACAGAGGAGACTGTTTTCAAATTAAAACAAAGTTTTTAGATTTCTCTTCTTTTTTCTTTTTTTTTTCCTTCTTTTTTGTGGGGGAGGAAAAGGGCCATAAAAATGGTATCTCTGTGAGTGTAGTCCTGGCTGTTCTGGAATTCTGCCTCAGTCTCACAGAGATCCACCTGCCTCTGCCTCAAAAGCACCGGGATTAAAGGCTTGCATCACTTGGTGAACAGGCAGTACTCTTAATCACTGAGTCATCTCCAGCTCTCTTAAAATTTTTAACAGACATAATCATGTGACTATGTCTACATTAGCTGAATATAAGTGGACTGATAAATATAATGTTTCAAATGTGTTCTAATGAGGTAATGGTGTGTATTCCCAGCCTTTCATTAGCTGAGACTGGAGATCAGCTGGGAGGTGGTGGCTCACCTTTAATCCCAGAATTTGGGAAGCAAGGCAGAGGCATTTGGATCTCTGCATTAAAGACCAGCCTGTTCTATAGATCTAGTTCCAGGACAGCTAGGAAACCTACCCAGAGAAACCCAATCCAAGCAAGTAAGCAAGCAAGCAAGCAAAGGACTGGAGATGTAGCAGCCATCTTGGGTAGGAGTAACAGAGCAAAGAGCTAGAAGGATCCTGGATAACTAATGACTGACAGTAGGGTTGCTATAGTAGATCTAGATAGCTGGTTTGTATTTTGTTTTTCTTTGTTTTTAACATGATAAATAATAACATTATATGTTTAAAGCACTATAAATCCGAGTTTTCAGTTTCATGCTGGCAAAAAAGGTATAAGGTGACTGGATGGGTTATCAGGGTCCAGGAACATTGATAGTGAAGGAATGCTTTTCAGTGTCATATTTAACCAATTGAGGGCATCACTGAGAGAAGCAGTTATTGAAGAACTTTGTGGTTGAATGTACAGATGATCACTTATATGCAATGTACAGATAAGAGAAGACTGTAAAGTCTCCCTCCTTCCTGTGGCCTCCCATTTTTTCTTGTGAGTAATTAACTCCATCATTGAACAGCAAATCATGAACTGCAAGTTTACGCTAATGAATGATGTACTCTTTTGAGAATTTATACAGTTTTTTTTCTTTTTTTCAGTTTTTGTTTGCTGTTGTTTGTTTGTTTGTTTTCTCAAGATAGTGTTTCTCCATGTAGCCCTGACTATCCTGGAACTTCCTCTGTAAATCAAGAATGTTCTCAAACTCAGAGATCTGCCTGTCTCTGCCTCCTGAGCACTGCAGGGATTAAAGGTGTGTGCCATCACTGCTTGGCATAAAGGATAATTTTTAACTCTGAGTTTTTTTGTTTGATTGTTGTTTTACTAACCAAATTACAGAATATTGGTAGAAGAAATGATAAGAATTGAGGTTAGCTGATTAAACACCACCCATGTGAGAAATCTCATTGTGATAGGTATGAACATATGTTTGGAATACTTTGAATGTGTTTTATTTAAATTTAAAAAAAGACCAGTTCCATGTACTAGTTTGGTCTGGCTTTTTACTTTCCTTCCTTCCTTCCTTCCTTCCTTCCTTCCTTCCTTCCTTCCTTCCTTCCTTCCTTCTTTCCTTCTGAGACAGGATCTCTGCAGCCTAGTCTGGCCTATAACTCACTAGATAGTTGCCACCGGTACTTGCAAACATTACATTTTAAGAGGAAAATACAAAGGAAATATTTTTTTTGAGACAGGGTTGATCTTTGTAGCTTGGCTATCCTGGACTCATTTTGTAGACCAGGCTGGCCTGTAAATCTCAAAGATCCACCTGTCTCTGCCTCCCTGAGTTCAAATCTTTATTTTATAAAATCATTTTATCTTCCTCTCTGAGTTTATTTCATTTTCACTTTTTATATTTTAAATTTTTGAAATAGAGTTTCTCTGTGTAGTCTTGGTTGTCACATAACTCAGATCTGCTGGTTTCTGCCTCCCAAATTCTGGAACTAAAGTGTTGGCCATCACCATCAGGCTTAACTCTGTTTCTTAATGATATATTACATACTAGTTACAAGTTAGTTTTCCAGCATAGGGGCTGCTATAACAAAGTATCATAAATGTGGAGGCTTAAAACAACAGGTGGTTATTCTTGCATAATTTTGGGGGGTTGCTCTGAAATTTACTTGTCAGGAGGTAACCTCCTTTGAAGGCTTTCAGGGAAGAATATTCATCTCTTCTAGTTTCTGGTGGTCCCCATTGTTCTACCATTTATGGCACCATAATTCTATTTTTTTCTTCTCTTCGCATGGCTTTCTTTGTTTAAATCTTTTTCGTTTTTTTTTTTTTTTTCATAAAAACAATTTCTTTGTTCAGCCTGGTGGTACATGTCTATAATCCCAGCTATTTGGGGGACAGATGCTGGAAGATGCCAAGTTCAAGGCTTTTGTGAGTTACAGAATGAGTTCAAGGCCTGACTGGGAAACTTAATCTCAAACAAAAATAAAATTAGAAAAATGTCTGTGGCCATAGCTCAGTATAGTGAATCACCTGCCTAGTGAGGCCCCAGGTTCATTTCTCAGTCCTGGGTGTTGAAGAATATTAGAAGGCCCTGTTTTGCCTTATTATTTCCTTTTCTTTCTTCTTTTCCTCCCTTCTTCCCTTCTTTTTTCCCTGTACTAGTGGCTGTGCCTAGAAAACACACATTTTCTCTCTTTCCCCTCCTTTTCTTGCTCCTTCTCTTTCCTCCCCACTTCTTACCTCCCTACCAGACTGAGCTATATGCCCAGCCCTGTTTTTTTCTATAGCCAAAGACTGTTATAATGGCTAACTTGAACTGTCAGGTTGACTCACCTGAGAGAAAGGAACCTTAAATAAAAATTGCTTTCCATCAGATTGCCATGGGGGCAATCGCTAATTGATGTAGGAGGGCCCAGTCCATTGTGGAAGTATCTTCCTGCTTGTGTATGTTACCATTCCTTCAGGTGGGCCTGGGTTGTATAATAAAGGTAACTGAGCAAGCCAATGAGTGTTGTTCCTTCATGCTTTCTGCCTCAGTCACTACTTTGAGTTTTTGCCCTGTTTTTCCTCAATGGATTATAAGCCAGATAAACCCTTTCCAAAGTTGCTTTGATCAGTGTTTATCATAGCAACAGAGAAACAAACCAGAACAACTGTTAAACCATAGAAAAAGAGTGAATAAATTTCATAAGTAAAGCAGGTTTTAGTTTCATAAGGTGCACATTCTACCTTAGGAAACGGAAACACAGAACTTAACTTAATATTCAATATTTCCAAAAAAATAGAATAATTTTTCTTTGTATTCTGTAAGTAAAATTAGGAGAAATAGGTATCATGTCCACCAGAATTAGCTTTCAGGAAGCTGTAAACACTGTGTTTTAGTGTTGAAGTCTAGGGAATTGCTGCTAAAGACTTTCAAAGCCTTGTCATTCTTTTTCAGCTACAAGTACTAATGAGGTAACACCTTGGGAAAATGCGGCGTTACTGGAAAACAGGTTAAAGCCTTTGATTGCAGACTGGTGGCCTAGTCTCCTTTCTTTCTCTCTTAGCAAGTTGTATGACCTGTTCACTGTTTACTTGTGGTAATGAGGTTTGAAGCTATTGAAGCTATTAGGTATTCAAAATCTTTGGAGATGAATACAAATTTCACGATGCTTTTTTTACATTACTGTTAATTATCATGTATTACAATTTATTCAAATTGTACTGTCTGTGTCCCCCTCCCTCATATCCATCCAATCACACCCTCCTTCTCTCTTCTGCTCCTAACCCCCTCCCCTAGCCTACTGATAGGAAAGGTCCTACTCCCTTTCTATTTGACCCTAGCCTATCACGATGTTTTATACAAGTATTCCTCCTATTGTTGCACACATATTATTACAGTTATCTAGCCTTCTCTCTAACATCTATCATCTGTTTATCATCTATATCATATATTTATTATACACACAGGGACACACACACAAGGTTGTGAAAATGTTATTTCTTCCAAAAACATGTGTTTCAAAAATTGATCAAAAAGAGTGATTTAAAGTAAAAAAATTTGAAGGAACTGAAATGCATGTGTCACTTTGTCAGTTATGGCCTGAGCCTTGGGATGTTGACATCACAGTGGTTTCTCCCCGACTACTACACAATGTTTACACTTCAGTGGTTTGTATACAGACTGTTGTAGCCATTTTTGGTTAGAACCAGCAAAGAAAAGTATAATTTTATGCTCAATGAGAGTTTCTCTATTCCAGGCTCCACTTTGAAGGTATTTTAAAATTACTATTATTATTTTCTTGATAGACTAGTGTTTTCTGGAAGTTTTTGGTCTTGATTTCTCTACAACATATGACCTAATTCTTAACAGTTGCTTTATGACAACCACTCCTGTGAGAAATAGTCAATACCATTACCCCAAACAAAGTTATCATGTCAGAGAGCTGTGCTCTGAGCTATACAAGAAAATGATATCTGTGTTTCTTCAAAACTATCAGCCTAAGTTATGAGAGATTATTTTCTGTTTCATCTAGTTATTTTCCCCACTATGCCAACAAAGATTTGTTGGAAACTGGTCAGATTTCAGCCCAAAGTACAACAACATTATGGTTTTAAACATTTATTTGTCAGTATTTTAACATGGATTCAGCTAGATAGGAATGACTTTCCAGTCATACTCATTTAATTTCAAGTTCATCATAAAACTGAGTTGACAATAGTTTATAAAATACCTTTACATTACTGCCTGGTGTGTTTGATGACAACCATTGCCAATGCCTCTCTTTGACTCTTCTATTCACAGGTATCTTTAATCCTCCACAAGTAAAAACTGTGGCTTCTCAGTACATGTTCCTTGAATGGTGTAACATGATTTAGGCATAGTAATATTCACTTAATAAAATACGTACTTTAAATATTCAAACTGTATGAGCAGGGACAGCAAAGAGACAAGCAAAATAGTAGCCACTTCGTTATTAGAGGGAATGTTTTTTATTATGGCTCAGAGAGGGAAAATGTTCAGAGGCACCTGAAAGAGTTAAGAGCAGAGAGTAAAAGAAGCAGACTTGATATGACCAAGACTGCCTAGAAGAGAATGGAGACTATTAGGAGAAAAGTAGAGATAGCTTACACAGAGACAAACTGTGCTTTCATAAATGCACAAGCTGAACCTAGATCCCTCTACATGTATATGTAGCAGATGTGCAGGTTACTCAACATGTGGGTCCTCTAACGATTGGACTGAGAGCTTTCTTTGACTCTTGCTTGCCATTAGTTTTGTTTCCCCTAGTGGTGCTGTCTTGCCTGTCCTTAGTGAGACAGGATGCTCTTACTCCTGCCTGATGTGATGTGTCAGAGTAGGTTGGTACATTTAGGGTGTGTCTCTGATGAGAAAGAAGGAATGGGAGAGGGGAAAATGATTTTGGGACTGTGAGGCGAGAAGGGAGGGGCCTATTATGAAGATAAAAAAATAATAAATTAATTAGTGGAAAAAAGACAGGGTATTTCTAGAATATTTAGGAGATTTGGATAGTGCAAAGAGAGATAAGGATGTTTGGGAAGGGACAGGAAACTAGACGTGCATTTTGAGATGTGTGACAAGTACATGTACTTCCCCTTTAGGTAGCCTCGAGGCCACCATGGGTGTTGGTATCCTGATAGGAGCCACAGGTCAATAGAGATCCTCAGGTCCCTTTTGTTGGAGCAAGGAGAATGGCTACTTTGATGGACAAGAAGTATTTCACAAATTTTTGATGAATGCTATTTTTTATATGTTTGGTTTTTTGTTGCTTATTTGGTTCTAATCACCAGAATTTCTTTGATAATGCATGTTGAGCAGGTCTAGGACTGGAATTTTGGATATTTGCACTCTCTGGGACCTAACTACTTTCAACTATTAGGAAGGCCTGATTACTTTCATCACACCTATTCATGTCCTTTTCAATAGTAATGGGTTTAGTTATGACATGCCATTATATAGATTTCCTTCTGTTGTGTTTTTGTTTCCAATATTCAAATGTCATTTTTTAATAATTTTTATTTTTTATATTAATTACATGTTGTTTACTTTGTATACCAGCTGTAGTCCTCTCCCTCATTCCCTCCCAATCCCACCCTCCTTCCCTCATCTCCTCCCTGCCCCTCTCTAAGTCCACTGATTGGGGAGGTCTTTGTCCCCTTCCCTCTGACCCTAGCTTATCAGGTCTCACTAGGACTGGCTGAAAGTCTTCCTCTGTGGTCTAGCAAGGCTGCTCCTCCATCAGGGGTGGGTAGAAGATCAAAGAGTCTGCCACTGAGTTCATGTCAGAGACAGTCCCTGTTCCCCTTACTAGGGTACCCACTTGGATGCTGAGCTGCCATGGTCTATGTCTGAGCAAGGGTACTAGGTTATATCCATGCATAGTCCTTGGTTGGAGAATCAAGTTTCAGGAAAGGCCCCTGTGCCCAGATATATTTGGTCCTTGTGGCGCTCCCATCCTCTCCAGGTCTTACTAACTTCCCCTTCTTTTATATGATTCCCTACACTCTGCCCAATGTTTGTTTATGGCCCCGATGTCCCTCAAAGGATGAATGGATACATAAACTGTGGTACATTTACACAATGGATTACTACTCAGCAATTAAAAACAAGGCAATCGTGAAATTTGCAGGCAAATTGTGGAATATAGAAAAGATCATCCTGAGTGAGGTATCCCAGCAGCAGAAAGACACACACAGTATATACTCACTTATAAGTGGGTATTAGACTTATAATATAGGATAAACATACTAAAATATGTATACCTAAAGAAGATAAACAAGAGGAGGTTCTGGAGTAAGATGGTCAGTCCTCACTTAGCAAGACAAATGTGATGGACATTGGAAGTAGAGGAAAACGAGAAACAGGACAGGAGCTTACCAGAGAGGGCCTTGGAAAGACTCTACCTAGCAGTGTATCAAAGCAGATGCTGAGACTCATAACCAAATGTCATAATTTTAATATCACTATTATTCAGTAGAATATCTTAATGAGGAACTTTACAGTCTGGTGGAATTTTGTTATCTTAATTACAACTGTATAATGACATGTATTAATGAAATTAAACACTTTGCAAGAGCTAAAAATTTTTAATTTTACCAAAATACAATCATTTCAAAGACAGGCATTCTAATTTTGAATAATTTGTCCATGATTAATATATGTTCAATGTATACTGCACATTTTATTATGAAATTGATAAAGTATCTCTTCAGTCAAAATTTTTTGTGTCTCTAGGATTAATATATAAAATTTGCTATATATTAATAAGCATGTGTAGTCCTCTCCACTTTTCGAAACTTTCTGAATTCTCTGTGCATGCAACTTCTGACTATATCTCAATACAGTGCATTCATCTTTAAAATCTGCTGTGATTTTTGCATGTCTTATACTCTAAGGTTCACAGTCTTAATGATTTTGAATGCTGCTTTTTTTCACATAGACCTTTAACAGTTTAAAAGAATTAGGAATTCATAACCTTTGGAGATGAATATAAAATTCATGATGCTTTTTTTACATTACTGTTTATTATTATTATCATTTATTACAATTTATTCAAATTATACTGTGGCTTTGCCCCCTCCCTCATCTCCATCTGCTCACATCCTCCTTCCCTCTTCTGTGCCTTAGTCCCTCCCCTTTTCCACTAATAGGCAAGGTCCTACTCCCCTTCCATTTGACCCTAGCCTATCACGATGTTTTAAACAAGTATCCCTCCTACTGTTGCACACATATTATTTCAGTTATCTAGCCATCTATCTCACATCTATCATCTATAATCTTTGTCATATATCTATTACACACACATATTGTTGTGAAAAACTGTTATTTCTTCCAAAGAAACGTGGTTCAAAAATTGTTCAAAAACAATGTTTTAAATCAAAAGTAATCCAATAAAAAATGGGGACAGAGCCAAAAATAGAATTTTCTGTAGAGGAATATCTCAGAGAAACACTTAAAAATGCTCAATTCCCTTAGTTATCAGAGAGATGCAAATCAAAATGACCCTGAGATTTCACCTTACACCCATCAGAATGGCTAAGATCAAAAGCTCAAAAGACTATTCAGGCTTGTGGTCACCCTCAGCTACAGACCAAGATTAAGGGAATATGAGACCACACCTCAAGAAAGAGAAAAAAAAGAACTAGTGTGCAGTGATGAACAGAGAAAGTAGAAGAAGATTTGATGGACTTGACAGTAGGGTTAGCAGGAGCTGCAGCAGGTCGATGGGTGCAGGAGCTGCAGCAGGTCGATGGTCACAGCACGTTGGCAGGCACAGTGCGGGGTCTTAGGCACAGTAGTAGTCTCCAGTGCAGGGCGAGCTCATGCTGTGTCCACTTGTCCATCTCTCTCTGTCTGTCATTCTCAGTTTTTAAGTAGATTTCTTTTATTTATCTGTGTAAATGTGGGTATACATGCCTGGCAAAGGCCAGAAGAGGGTAAGAGATGCCAAAGAGCTAGAGGTCATTGTGATCCACCTGATACAGGTTTTGAGAGCCTAACCCAGTCCTCTGCAAGAGCAGCATGTGTCTTAACTACTAAGCCATATCTTCAGTCCAGTTCTATGGGTTTTGATGGGACAAGCAGTTGGAAACATGAAGACCAGGTTGGTCTGGAACTCATCATCCTCCCTCAGCTTTTTGTCCTCCAATTACAAGTCTGCACCTTCATGCCTGCCAGTATTTTTCTTGAATGGTTTCAGGTCCGCATTTTGTGGTCCAGGCCACAGACTGCAGATAACAGTGAAACTGACTTTAGCTCTGTGTCCCTGAGGGCGTACAGAGTGTTTCCACTGTTGTTAGAGCGAAGCTAGGGTAGAACTTCCACCCTGCTAGGGATTTAAGAATCATGCTGGGACTGTTTTGTCTAGTGTTGATCTGTGGATCCCAGGTTTCTGTAGATCTGATGTTGGAGCTCTGTGCCTCAGTACCCAAGCGGTAATCAGCAGCAGGTGAGTTCAGCAGTCATGCATGCAGCAGGACGCTAGATTCTGGAGCCTGTGGGAACCCAGAAATTTTTCCTAAACTGCTGTCCTGAGTTTGGAACCGATGTTTCCCCCACCCTATGGTTACCTCCCAACAGGGTGACCCAGTCTGTCCTGTTTTCGGGTCCACAGTTCAGTCTAGGATGTTGAGTAGAACACACAGGAGCAGGTAAGTGGCTCTATGCTGCTGACTGGGCATCTGAAGGAACCCAAAAACTTTTCATGAGAAGTTGTTGGGGGAGTGTGGTGGAATTCCACTGGATGCCCTGAGGTTGGACTTGATGTTTCTTTCACCATGGGGTTTCCTCCCAACAGGAAACCTGGTCCCTGGTGCTTTGGTGCCCACAGTTCTGTGTGGGACAGTGATTTGGGCAGACAAGTAGCTCTCTGGCCTGAGCACCTTCTAGAGCCCAGACCTTTTTCAGGGATTTTCTGGGTGACCTGAGGTCAGTCCTGATTGCTTCCTACTCCATGGGGTTTTTTCTAGCCTGGAAATCCCAATCTCTGGTGTTGTGGGGCCCACAGTACATTCTGGGATGGTGACCAGAGCACACAGTCATGTGGCTCTGGGCTGGTGACCTATTGCCTGCAGGGACCCAGGAACTCTTCCATGGTTTATCTGGGTGGCCTGTGAAAAGAAGCGATTACTTCCCACTCCGTGGGGTTTGTTCTTAACTTGGAAACACAATTGCTGTTGTTTTAGGGCTCAGAGTTTGGTCTGTTGCTTGCTGTGTAGTCACTGCTCTACTGCTCTGCAGAAACTGTCCTCTTGGTACCACCGTCTTTGATTCTCCTCTCTTTTATTAAACATTTTTTTAATTTTTCTTTTCTTTTTTATTTTAATAATTACAGTTTATTCACTCTGTATCCCAGCTGTAGCCCCTCCACCATCCCCTCTCAATCTCACCCTCCCTCCCTCTTCTTCTCCTATGTCTCTCACCCAGTCCAGTGATAGGGGAGGACTTCCTCCCCTTCCATCTGACTATAGTCAATCAGGTCTCATCAGGACTGGCTTCTTTGTCTTTCTCTGTGGACTGGAAGGATAGTTCCCCACTCAGGTGGAGCTGATCCAAGAACTAGCCCATGAGTTCATGTCAGAGATGGTCCCTAGTACTATTATTGGGAACCCTCTTGGATACAGAGACGCATTGGACTATTTCTATGTAGGGGTTCTAATTTATCTCCATGCATGGTCCTTTTTTAGCATATCAGTCTCAAAAAGACTCCTGTGCCCAGACCTTTTGATTCTGTTGTTCTCTTTGTGGAGCTCCTGTTCCATCCAGATATTTCTATCTCCCCCTTCTTTCATAACATTCCCAGCACTCTGAAAAATGTTTAGCTCTGAATCTCAGCATGTTTTGATACCCTGCTGGGTGGAGTCTTTCAGAGGACCTCTGTGATAGGCTCCTGTTATTTCTCAGACAATTAGGAATAGTGATACCTCAAGATCCAGCTATACCACGCCTAGGCATATATCCAAAAAATGCTCAAGTATACAACTAGGATATTTGCTCAACCATGTTCATGGCAGCTTTACTTGTAATAGCCAGAAGCTGGAAACAAGCCAGATATCCCTCAGTTGAGGAATGGATACAGAAATTGCGGTACATTTACACATTGGTATACTACACAGTAATTAAAAACAAAGAAATCATGAAATTTGCTGGCAAATGGTGAGATCTAGAAATTATCATCCTGAGTAAGGTATCTCAGAAGCAAAAAGACACACATGGTACATACTTACATATAAGTGGATATTAGACATATAATATAGGATGCTCATACTAAAATCTGTAGACCTAGGGAAGGTAATCAAGAAGGAAGACAATGGTAAGATGCTTAATCTTTTCTTTCTTTATATCTTTTTTTTTTTTAGCAAGGTCAGTTACCCAGACTGAACTCAAATTTTTGCTCTCTGGTTTTGTTTTTCTAATTCTTTTTTCTTTTATTAATTATTTTTAATTTTTTCACAGTTTATTCATTATATATCCTGACTGAAGGCCCCTCCCTCAACTCCTACTGATCACATCCTTTCTCTTCCCTCTATTCTTTTCCCCTAGTCCACTCAAAAGGTGAGTTTCCCTCCTCTGCCATCCACCCATGTCTTATCACAATACTACTCAGCTGTTAAAACAAGGAAGTAATATTTCTGCTCTTATTACTTCTCCATAGGCCACTCTGCTCACGTCAGAAGACTCCATACCCTGAAGCTTGCCTGCAACCTTACTGTGAAATTAACACTAAGTATAACTCATTTTACAGAGTCCCACTCACAAGACAATGTTTAATTGACCATCTCACATCCAGAAACATCTGAAATATGAAATGCTATGAAGTCTGAAACATTTGATCGCAAGCATTTCAAAGAACTTGCTTCTCCTTCTGTCTAGAGGAACCACCTCAGGAAATAAGTTCAAATTGAATTCCAGAAAACAGAGGCTATATACCCCTTGGGAAATGATTGGGATGCTCCATGGAGAGGTGTATATAATCGTTCAAAACTAGGTACTTCAAGAATGCTTGATTTGCATTAAATAGCACATTCCTATCATCTGAACAAGAGCACAGATCCTAATCATCCTATATTTAAAAGGAGGAGAGAGTTAGCAGGGATCAGTGTCAAAAGCCATCTATCAAATTTGGCTAGTAGCATCTATGTCTAAAGACACTCCCCATTTGAAGTCAGGCACAGAAAACTCACCCTTACATGGTTACACAACTAGGCCAGCAGCAGGGTCATACATGGAAGAGAAAGCCTCCTCCTTCACATCTCAAAATTCAGTCTGGCTTGTGATGGTTTTCAATAGAACCCCTGGAACAATATATATGTATACACAAATAAACTTCTACAGGCTACCACTGTTCTATTACTCTCAGAGAACTTCCTGGCTGGTGTTAGTTCACCATTCCCTACATATTCATCCACTGGACTGAACTTTTCTTGTCTAAAGTGAGGCAACTGTAAACAGTAAATATTGACAATCAGATTTATCAATAAGTCTTCCCTAAACACATTTTATAATACTTTTGCATGTAATTGATATTCACCATTCATTTTATTCTTTTTAAAAAATAAGTTTATTTGCTTTAAATTCCAAATGTAGTCCCACTCCCTTCTCTCCCCCATTACTACCCTCCATTCCTATTGCCCCTATTCCCTTCCCCCTTCCCCTTCACAAAAGGGAAGTCATTTCCATTGAGCTAGTTTTTCAGTTCTGTTGGATCTCAGTAGACCAAAGAACACAAAGGCCTTTCCATATTGCTGATAGTCAAATACTTCCTCTCCAGTAAGGATAGTTTTATGATGATGATGACTCTAGATTTGTGCAAGGCTTCACCATTTTAACACATTCAAAAGTTCTCTCCAGTATGAATCCTTTCATGATGATGAAGATTATACAAATATGGAATGGTTTCACCATGTTAAAAGCACTGTCCATTAGGATTTCTTTCATGAGTGTGAGGATGATTCTGAAGTGCAAAAGTTTTTTCACATTGGTTAAAGTCAGATAGCTTCTTTCCAGTATGTTTTCTTTTATGTATTAGGAGATGTTATGTACAAAGGCTTTGCCACACAGTTAATTCATATGGTTTCCCTCCAGAATGTGTTGTTGTCTTAGGAGATGACTGTTATATGCAAAGGTTTTATCACACTAATTATCCTCACCAGGCTTCTCTCCACTGTGCGTTTTTTCATGTTTCCTGAGACAGCTGTGCAAAGGCTTTATCATATTGGGTATATTTATAAGGTTTCTTTCCAGTATGTGTTCTTTTATGGCTTATGAGATTATTATTGCGTGCAAAGGCTTTACAACACTGGTTACATTTATAAGGTTTCTCTCCAGTGTGTATTCTTTTATGGCTTAAGAGAGTACTGTTTACTGCAAAGGCTTTGCCACACTGGTTACATTTGTAAGGTTTCTCTCCAGTGTGTGTTCTTTTATGTCGTATGAGAGTACTGTTTTCTGCAAAGGCTTTACCACACTGATTACATTCATAAGGTTTCTATCCAGTGTGTGTTCTTTTATGGCTTATGAGATGACTGTTTTCTGCAAACGCTTTACCACACTCTTTACATTCATAAGGTTTCTCTCCAGTGTGTGTTCTTTTATGGCTTAAGAGATGACTGTTTCCTGCAAAGGCTTTACCACACTCATTACATTCATAAGGTTTCTCTCCAGTGTGTGTTCTTTCATGGCTTATGAGATGACTGTTTTTTGCAAAAGCTTTACCACACTGGTTACACTCATAAGGTGTCTCTCCAGTGTGTGTACTTTTATGGCTTATGAGATTATTGTTTTGTGCAAAGGCTTTGCCACACTCATTACATTCATATAGTTTCTCACCAGTGTGTGTTCTTTTATGGCTTATGAGATGACTGTTTTCTGCAAAGGCTTTACCACACTGGTTACACTCATAAGGTTTCTTTCCAGTGTGTGTTCTTTTATGGCTTATGAGATTACTATTGTGTGCAAAGGCTTTGCCACACTCGTTACATTCATATGGTTTCTCGCCAGTGTGTGTTCTTTTATGGCTTATGAGATTACTATTGTGTGCAAAGGCTTTACCACACTGGTTACACTCATAAGGTTTCTCTCCAGTGTGTGTTCTTTTATGGCTTATGAGATTACTATTGTGTGCAAAGGCTTTTCCACACTCGTTACATTCATATGGTTTCTCACCAGTGTGTGTTCTTTTATGGCTTATGAGATGACTGTTTTGTGCAAAGGCTTTACCACACTGGTTACATTCATAAGGTTTCTCTCCAGTATGTGTTCTTTTATGCCGTATGAGCTGACTGTTTTTTTTAAAGGCTTTACCACATTGATTACATTTGTAAGGCTCCTCTCCAGTGTGTGTTCTTTCATGGCTTATGAGAACAGTGGTATGGTGGAAGGATTTACCACATAGAGTGCGTTTAAAAGGTTTCTCTCCAGTATGACTGCTTTCATGCCTGCAAAGATAATTGGCACATGTGAAATATTGACTACAGTCATTTGATTACACTAGTAAATATATTTATCTATATGAATCAATTTTATAATTTGGTCTAATGATAAAGAAGAATCAAATCTTAAACTTTTATTATTTTATTTACATTCATGGTATTCCCCTTCATTATGGGTATTTTTGAAGATCTCTGTGATGGTAAGAGCATTTATTATGTGGTTCACTTTTATAGCATCATTTTTCTACAAGAGGTTTTCTCGTGTATATGAAGAGTATTGTAAGGATTCAGAGTTTTACCGAAGCAATCCCATTCACAAAATTTTGTACGGTATGAATGACACTTCATTTACAAAGTGAGCCAGGACAAGCAGAAGTTCCAAATTTCTACTATTCATAGGTATTTTCAGCAGTATGATTTTGCTGATGGATTCTCAGTGAAGTTGCAAAACCAATTAACTGTTACCTTTTATCACATTCAGAAAATCTACTCAAAGTGGGGACTTCTACAAAATTAATTATTCTTGGAGAAACACAGGTACACTGCTTCTTTCAATATCTCTATGCTCATGTGTCTTATAAACATTGTGACATATGATATACCAATTTAAATTACAAGAATAATAAAAGATTCCCACATTGAATTAACACTTTTTTTTTGTTCATCATAGACATGTCATATAGGGATTAAGGTTTCTCCACAATTATATTCTTGATTCTCATAAGCTGCTCCTTTCACTAAACTTTACAGTGTTACTACCTGAATATGTGTAACACTGGTTGTACTATGAAATATCTGCTCATTAGAAGGTTTTGAAACATAGTGATCACCTATTCAATGTGTATACCTCTTACAATATCTGAGTAGATAGAATGAGACTAAACAGATTGGCAGTTTAACTCAGTAGCTGTAATGTCTATATGATTTCAATGGTATTTTCTGTTACAACATTATTTTATTTTCTTCTTTCTTAGGGGGTGCCTTGCAAATACAAATCAGATACCTGACATTGAGGTACGTGGAATTGTGAGATTTTAATGATCATCAGTACACTTAAAGCAGTGCTCTTTTTACACTGTTGCTTTTCTTTAAAACCTCCAGGACACAGCCAGATGTGCTGGTATATTCCTTTAATCCCAGCATTTGTGGAGGCAGAAGCAGGCAGATCTGTATGATTTTGAGATCACATTGTTCTAACAAGCAGGTCTAAGTCTAGCCACAGTACACAGAAAAAAAAAACTATTTCAAAAACAGAAAATAAAAAGCAGCCAACAAACAAACAAATAAACAAAAAAACAAACTTCCAGGACACATTAAAATTTCTTAAGATTCATATCTATATCAGTGTGCACATAAAGTTACCTTTTATTACTTGTAGAACTTTGAAAATGTTCTTCAATGGTATGGTCTTCCCAATTGTAGCCTAAAATAGAGTACCAGAAAATATATATGACTGGAAATATCATATTATTATTAAAGCAAAACTTAAATCACTATCTTCTATGACCCTTAAAACCATGCCTGATTTATTCACCTCATTCCTCCTCATTCTCAATTGGAATCATAGAAAAGGATCAATAACAAAGTAAGACTTGTCTCCTCATTTTAAAAGTGAAAGAAAATTTGCTGTCTTACCTATAGCAGTGAGGTTTTTACAGGTCATTAGCATCACATCATTGTAGAGTTGTTTCTGTGATGGTTCCAGCAAAGCCCACTCTTCTTGGCTGAATTTCACATGCACATCATTGAAGGTCACTGAATTCTAAAATATGCCATGCATTTGTACAACAGAAAGGGTAGCAACAATATAAATTTATACTTCATTGGCAATAGAATCATATAATTCTAGTGCTGTTTCCATTTATTTTCTGACACAGAAGTGCTAGTGTTAGATAGTTGGGTGCTGTGCATCAGGTGAACAAGGGGAGAAGAATAAGCTTAAAGTTTAGATTGTAAGGAAAACCAAAGGTGTGCTTTGGAAACCTTTGTTAAAGGCGTTTTATTAGTTTGTAAAGCATGAATATGAATTAGACATTAGTTGGGTTCTTGAG